>NC_091149.1:19158956-19758956 GCF_041381155.1 Argopecten irradians | reverse complement strand
GGGCAATTCAGTCTAAGAGAACATTAAAATTTGTACATATATCGGAAAAAACCCATTTCTAATGGAAATTAGATCAGTCGGTTTTACTGTGATATGCCTGAAAAGCCCATGGTGGTGACATGTGTGTGAAATGTTCAAACTCTCTCGCTGTCCGCCATTACACACTGTGGTCAAACTTCTTGTATGCCGAACCCTGTCCCTTGCTCGTAGAGTAATGCAACTTTTGTCTAGAACTGCTCAAATCGCTCTGACAGTAGTGTGTTTACCTTATTAGGTGAATTGTCTTGCCAAAAAATCATTTTATCACCATCTTAGTGGTTATGTAGTTCATTTGTTTAACGTGCGTGACTTTGGCTCGGGTATGGGTACAGCGTCCATATTGTACCTGCTTAATCGTATTGATCAACGATTTGATATTTCAACGATATTAATTAAAATACTTAACAATGTTGAGGAATTTGTCAATGTTTTACGTTATATGTTTCATAAGAAATATAGAACAATTCATTTATGCTATATTTGGCTTCTTGGTTATATAAAATAATTAGCCTGAGTGAATTGTCTCTTTAACCAGAACTAATTTAATATTGGTGTTTATCTTGTTTTACCCTAAAACTTGTTTAGTCTCTTCTAATTTAAAGACTTCAGCAGTTCATTGTAAATTTTCAGGGATGAATGAGTTAACTTCCGCGAAACTCAGAGAGAAACTAAGGAAGCGTATCGGAGTGTAAACGAATTACTCTGCTCAAATTAATGTCCTATTAACAGTCATGATCTTTGAAGGATGAACGGTCTCCAATGCATGCACTGTGTTGAGTGTTTGAAGCGCGTGGTGAATATGTTTTGGGAGGCTTCGGTATATTCGTGTTGTGTCTTCTTGTAATACGTTACCATTTTTATAGTGCTACATGTAACTCATCGATCACTGAAGTATGCCGTCGAAGACAACATACAATCACACTTCACCCATTCACATTATAATGACCACGGGCAAATTATTCTTCCCATCTCCTTTTTGCTGATCGTTAAGAAAGACCAGAAACTACCATTTTTATGAATATATACATGTCATTTGTCTTGGGCAGCGGACAGAACCCCGGGTCCGGGCGCTAAACCGAATTCCAAAAACGAGGCGTAATTAAGGGATATGCCAGGATTTCATTCGCATTGTTTTTTTCTTTTAAAACCATTCTATATTATTAATTAAATTATATAGAGGTAACAGTTGCAATACATGTAATTACGTCTGATAAGCATAAAATAATCACTTCAGACTAGAACGGAAGTAGATTGCTGATCTCTGTAGTACATGCTAATAAACGATTGTTTGGTCCAAATATTTCATTTGATAGACATATTTAAGCGTCGCCCAGATTAGTTTGTATCTAAAAATAAATTGCGGACGAAATAGTCATATGGCTATTGTCATCTGCCAAATTGACCTTAACCGGAAAATCTGCCGGAGGCTATATCCGTCGGTCACACGTCCCGTTGACCAGTATCTGACCAATCAGCGACAATCGAGTCGGTCCACTTGCTACTGGACTGGTCAACTTGAGGAACAATTTAAACATAGATTCTATCTGTTAGATAAACAATATCAGATTAGTCAAACCTTGTAAAGGACTAAGGCGAGACCACCCCATACACATAATAACAATGCGGATGTATTACAAAGATAGATGATAAAGATTGAGTTGGGAAATACGAGATAAACAATTGATAAAACGAACACAAGTCTTAGTGGAGAGTTAAGAAGAATTTAAGTTTTAGAAACCAGTCAGGCGTACATTTATGTCTGGCCATGGTTGTATGACCATGGCCATATTTGAACGACAAGGAAGAAAATTAAATTGTACGAAGTGTACTTCAGATCGTTTTCAAGACGTGAGTGGAGTGTGGCTACGTCTGGGAAATGCTCTTATTCACATATTTACGGTAAGTGAATTAATCTGCTTCTGATGTGACAAAGCAATATTCTTGTATCGGAAACATGTACATATATACTTATACATGTTTCTGATTGTATATACGTGTATCATTGAAGTTATTTATGTATATAGTAGATTAGTATGTTAATGTAATATATATTGGACAAGGAAACAATACAGACGATGCAGATTTTCATGACAGTCAGTCCCTGTATCAAGACACATGTAAAACAAACACGACCATGTGATATAGAATTAACAATGGAAAATCAAGCAAAAATATCTGGATGATTAAAGAGACAGGTTTACATGAACAATCTACTTACAATTTTATCTACACAGTTGGTATTACTTCCTTGTCCCATATCTACTATTTGAAGAAATTCATATTATATACATAATGCTTACCGAAAGCATACTAGTACAATTTTTTTTGACCCATATTGTACATGAACTAGCTTGTGTAGTAAGACCTCTGCATCAACTTATCTGTAAGATGAAAAAAATACAGATTTTTTTTCTTTTACAGAAGATTAAGGCCCACTACCTTTCCGAAACAAAAATGTTAATTTTTTTTAAAGCAACATAAACATCAGAAAATGTGAGGTTACAAAACCAAATAAATGAAGGATTCCCTCCGTAATCTATACTAACAGTGACGATTCAATTCTCTGTTTTGCCGTCTGGTTCAGTGATATTCAAGTAACACGAGACAATTTAGAAGACGACGGGAAACATAAGACGACCCGCGTTATGAAAATTAATATGTAATCTTTTTTTATTTAATTATTCAGAAGGTGATTTGGATTATAGTGTTAACGGTAAGCAAATAACTGATTTTACATTTCCATTTAAAAAATTAAAAGTTGTTACGGAAAGGTAGTGGGCCTTTAAAAGCACATGTTTGAAACTAGAATACTGACAAATAGGGAAGGATCCCTATAAATAGTCGGAGTGTCCGGTTAATGGACCGTACTGCAAGCAAGTTGGTCATATCCGTACTATACAAACTGAAATATTTTCAACAATAAACTGTTTGCTTCCAAGCAACAATTTAGAAATGAAGCAAACATACTGATAAATTAAGAAATAGATGATCATTCTGTTCTCCAAATGGATGGCCATGATTTATAATATTGGTTAATAAACATCCCAAAATACGACGTCATAAAAAAGGCAATTCCCAAAATCTTAATAATTATAGTTAAAAATGTCATCGTTTAGGGCAAAACTATATCTTATGTTTACCCTGTGACCTTGACCTCAGACATAATGACCTCGGCCTGTATTCATTGTAATTGACCATTATGTATAGTCAGGCGCGACTACTTTATTCATTATAATTTTGTCACACAATGTGTAACAAGATAAGGTTCATTAAAACAAAAACCCTGAAAGAACCATTTTTTAGCGGTTTTTATATGAATATCCTACAATCATTAGGTGGTGTGTTTAAATAAGATTACACATGCTAACCGATGATCTATGCATAAATTTCATATATATTTATTTTGACATTTCATATGGTAACCATGGTAACCAAACGGATACTGTATTCAGCTATATCTGACAATATCTAAATTTCGACCAAATTAAAATCATCCATATGTTTAAATATTTACCAGTTGTTCACATTATATATTTCACCAACTGACATAGTAGAAAAAAATACCCCAAGGGCTAGTGACTATTGGGCATTTCACAAAACCTGGTTACCCTGGCAACCGAAATCAAACACTTTACACCCAATTCTTTAAAAACAAATATGCGTTGTATTTGTGAGATTTTCAGATTCATCGGACAAGCTCTAAGTCTTGATCAATCAGAAGCTATTAAAATCTACCTGTTACACAATTTGACCAGGTTTGACAGTTAATGAGTTTTTGGCCATTTTATAAAACCAGTTACCACGGCCTTCTCGGACTTCTGAACATTATACTTAATATCACTGTGAAGTATCATTGAAATCAGTCTAGTACTTGAGGAGAAGTTGTCCAGAAGTGATCTGCGGATAACAAACAGCCATCAAGACAGACTGACTTCAGTATGACCCATACAAACTTTGTAATTGTATAAAGACTCAAATGACACAGAGCATTGTATCAGTTGATTGAAAGTGTTAAATTGTGAAAACATCATCCGCTATAGGAAATAAGCATAGTCATGAAACCAACCTTCAACCTGCAGTGAGCGAATGTCATCGCGCATTAATCTAATTGTTTCAATATTCATATAGGCTGTACACGTGTAGAGTAAATTAAATATTTTATATTTCCATTTAAGGTTTGATGATCAATCAACGGAAACTGGACACTGGTCTCAGGATGCATACCTATTACATCATATCCGATTTGGAAACTGGACACAAGATGATAAGATATCCAGTCACTTCCGGTTCGGAACACACAAACTATGAATGACATGCAGAAAACCGAATGACATTGTTGAGTTTGACATTTGGAGACGGGATTCTGTAGATGGTTATACAAATGATGTTTATTGGAACTCTTTGGAATTGTGTTCTTATTTTATATATCCATCTTGGAATCGACGAGGAAGGGCGTGTTTTAACTCAAGGTTAAAGTGTAGTAAAAATATCGTGTTAAATTTGTGGATTTTTTTTAATGAAAAAAACCCAGATCTTCAGCCTATGGCTTGAAATCTTTGGAAAGGAAAAGAAATCTTAACTTCCAGCAAATACTGAAAATAGAACAAACGTGTACAAAATGCCGAAAAAGGACATGAAATTGATTCTACTACTACGCGAGAAATATGTCATGTAACCTACCGGATGATGAAGTAATGTCATGGTAACATACTATATATAATATTATCTTGCTTAAAACTAGCGAGAAGTGCAAGCTTGTGGTAAGCTGTGTCAAAGTCGCTTCGTTTGAACGTAATACTTGAGTCCGGCTGATTCCCAACGTCGACCGACATGCACAAAAGTATGATAAGACTTGTTTTAGTTGCCTGCCTCGTACAGGTAAAGCTCGGCGTTGTTTTAGAATTTTCTGAAATAACGACACCTATGACGTGGAACGCAGCGTTCGCCGATGGCAGATGTCGTATACAGAGTGATGTCACAGGTGACGTAGACTTCAACAATATCGAATTGAATGGCACAATCGATGACGACATCAAGGAGGCATGGGTAGGGATGTATTCGAAGTTATCAAAAGCACTAACATTTGGAAGTTGTAGGCTATACAGGGAGGACGTTGTTACTGGATTAAGAAACCTTCCATTCGGTAATCAGGCCGATATGTTGGAAACGTGTTTCCGGTTTTGTAATTTCTCCAGGTTCGGGTTTTCAAATGACAAGTGTTTTTGCATGGGAAGTGACGTACCCGTTTTCCATCCTCAAATTTTACTGCATACTGGATCTCAATGTCTGTCCGATCAGAACGCACTGTGTGGAACTGCACCTTTTCCTCTTGATAGCCGGGGAACTATGCTCTCTGTTATTTGTAACTACATTCCAGCGAACTCATCAAGTGGTGCTGTCGGTTCTGGAGAGTGTGCTAAATACAACACTACGAATCAGGCAATTACAATGGTGGACTGTAGCCATAGATACAACTACGTATGTCAGCAGGTAACTGCTGGACAGAATGTAATACCAAGTGACAGCGCCACCAGCTGGTGGGACGCAGCTGAAGCGTGCACGAGACAAAATTCTATATTTGGAAACAAAACATATGTTATTAGTCACGTGGGTTCAACAGGATCATACGCTGAAGCTTATTGGGTAAATTTCTTCCGTAGAACCTCATACTCGTTTATTGCGCCAGGAGAAGTTGATAGCGATCGCTGCGTTGCTGTCCAAAACTACAATGGAATCCTCAACCTATCTGTCAAGAATTGTAACGAAACACTGCCAGTTCTTTGTGACTCTATCGGTCTACCTTCTACAACGACTGAAAAAGCTACCACAATTTTTAACTCACCGCGAACTGGCACGTCGACATATGGTGTTCAAACGACAACTCATGCTGTTAGCACGTCGACACGAGTTGTTGTCACGTCGACACATAGCATCCCCAGTAAACAACCGATTATAGTTCAAAGTGCGGATGCACCTGTACTTTGGCCTCTAGCCTTTATCGTTCTTGGGTTTATTGTCATAATTGCAGTGTCTGTGATATTATGGCGAAAGAACAAAAATTCTAGAAGGAAAATGAGAACATCCAAACTTATCAAACATATGAGTTATGGCTCAGCAAAGCTGCCAGAAAACAATTACGAATTAATGGAGGGACATGTACCGTCATATGAAACGAGCTTTATAGAAACGGAACCAAATAAAGCTACTAATATAGTATTAAAAACCATGTCTATCACGTCAAAGAAAGACATTACGGCGTGCAAGGACGAAACCATATCGCTCTCATCAAAGAAAAATGAGGACAAGGGCGAAACCATGTCGCTGTCATCAAAGAAAAATGAGGACAAGGGCGAAACTCTTTCGTTTTCATCAACGAAGAAAACACAAGAGAATGAAGCATCCCAGACAGGTGATTCTGATAACGTGTACAATGAACTACACGAAAAGATACCCGACAAACAAACTGAGGATTTATATGACCATGCACGCGAGCCAACGGTGAATGATGATACGTATGATGGCTTCCGCCGTTCGGGATCTATCGGGACTAATCGGATGGTTGACTGTTCAGATTATGATACAGTATCCGGTGTAAATGCTCAGAGCACGGGCGAATCGAGTGTCTACGATACGTGCACGAATGTGAAGCTGGCAAAACCAGACGTGAATGCTTTAAATGATTATGATACAATGGCGAGCATAAACAGTTCTGGATGACACAATGACATCGATGCAATGCTAATTTTCAGCGTATCAATCACAAACTGTCAGTTGCGGGGGTTATAACAAGTACCTGTTTCCTTGACACCAGATACTCGTATAGACTTGTCGATGTTAATATTTTTAACATTAAGTAAATAGTTCAATACACAATTATATGACTATAGACCTTTTTCTAACGCCTACTCCAAAAATAAAGATCATGTGATGTTCATCACATTATCATTAATGTTATATTCCCAGTATTGTTTAAAAGGACTGCTGCATATTCATCTTCAGTTATTCGTGTGCTGTTTTTTGTAGATTACAATGTATTGCCCGCATATTTTTGCAAATCTAGAAAATATTTTCGCCGATTTCCCGCACCGACAGATAGCCCGACATCTGATGTAAACAATCGTGTAACTTATGGGTAATATGTAGGGAATAACGGTATTATAACTTGAAGTAAAAAAAAAAAAAAAAAAAAAAATTTGCTCTTTTGCTTGATATTTTGATTTCAAAGTTCATTTGAGAAACACGTAGGTCACAGTGACCTAATTTTATTAGATATTTCAATTATTTGTACTTTAATAAATATTATGACAACTTTAATTAACAAACTTTTGTTGATTTGTTTGCAGTGAAAAGGTATTAATGAAATGGATTCTTCAAATGTTGACACTTTGGACTGGCGGCGAATGGATATACAATGCAAATATAGATAATATCGGACCAGCTGAATGAGTCCACATAGGAAATACACAACTAAGTGATTCAAATTCAAGCTGTCCCTTTTATTATCAGAATTAGGGGGAAAAAAGGGTTTTCAAAATAAAATAAAATAAAATATATGTATCAAAATTTTCATTCAATTAAAACACACCATCGGCGACTTTTTCATGACGATTTCATTTCGTGATTTTAATTCATTTGACAAGTTGGTTTACGGACAGACATCGGTAGCACATATGGTCCGTCAATCCATGGCAAGGTGGGAACATAACACAACCATAAGGTATATTTGTATCGAAATTCAATGTGAATGTTCACTGCATTGTCCATTATTGAATGGGAAACTGTAATGACAACACTAATTTTTTTTTTAAATAAAAAAAAATAAATTAGAATATAATAATACATCTTGGGGGAAAATCACCTCTGCCACCATTGATGTGACATATTTGACGCTCAATTTAAAAGTTCGCTCAGTGTTATCAGAACACCGCCATAGCTAAAGATCAGGTTATCTAATGTTCGAAATGTTCACAGACGACATCAATATCACGTTCTTTCGGTGCCCGAAATGTTCATCATATCAATATCACGTACTCTGATTCTCCGGTGTCCGAAATGTTCTCAGACGATTTCAATATCAAATCAGAAGGAGGTCAATTAATCCAGTCATTTGGTTACATTGTACAATGCTAATTGGTTAACCTTCACTATATAATTCAGGGATGTTTTGTCCAGTGAATGGTCCACAGGTGGACAGTTATACCACTACACAGAAACTGTATTACAATTATGCCGTGACAAATGCTTTTTCTTTCGTATTACCCGTATTACTTGAAACTATATATTTGATTTTCCCTATTCGAAAGAAAATTGTTCTTTACACGGTACAGTTTGTGCCCGGTTATTTGTATTTGTTCGTAGAGAAATGGTGTTTTGTGAGTAACACACGAAGACGGTATGTCGTGCATACTAATCATATGTTCAATTTTAATTGTCGTTTCTCACCTGGGTGTGGATGCTCTGAACCAGTCAGAGACGCGTGTACAAAATCATGCAGAACAGGACAAGAATAAGGAAATCTATACTGGAAGAAGCGGGGATGGTGTGGAAAGAGAAGACCCTGAACAAGGTAAGATGTTGTTGGAATTTTTTTTGTGGTATAACTAGCCAAGGATGTTTTATTTCTATTTTTATTGTTATTCTTTTATTGTTTTTTTTTCTATTTTTAAGGGAAATTTTGATTGTATTGATAGTTTGGCCTAACGTTTTATTAACGATTATGTAAGGACTTTTTCGACAAATAACTTATAAAGAAGTCGCTTTATTTGATCATACAATGGGGATATCAGGTACAATGCTAAAACTCGATCAAATTATACAGATTGAGCCAGTAATCTACTGCCGATGTAATAGGCTAAACATGACGCAGAAGTGTAAAATTTTATAGACTTGAATGCGCCCCGATCACGGAAAAGAAATCGGAGCCTTACTCACAGGGGCAAACTCTCAACACAAGACCAAAATTTGAGACAATGTCAAAGGAGACTTAAAAGAATGAAGAAAGTCATTTAGGAAGACGGGAAAATATAATATCCTTTTTACAATCATACTATGGTGGCAGAAGATATAATTCCAACGTCCTAACTGTATATAATGTATACATAGATATATCAACATAAGACCATAGTTACAGTAGCTTTGATGATAATAGTTTTTAAAAGTGCATGATAAAATGCTCTAAAATTCCGATGATCAACCTTGACAAAAAGAGGCCAATCTTGAAAATAAGCAATCAAATGTATTTTAAAAATATACCAGGATTAAACATAGACCGGTTTTGAAAATAAGCCTTAAACTATATGACGGCTTAAAAAATAATTCGCTTTTGAAAGAAAGTATCAGGTTTCTTAAAGGAAAATTATTTCAAGCAGATGTGTAATCATTATAGCTGCTATGATATTACAGTTTAGTACCCGGTTAGCAGACTTCCGACCGAGTTACCGGTTAACCGTTCACAACCATTACCAAAACGCCCGGTGAACTTACTGATCAAACAAAGATGTATAATCTATTTTTTTCTTTTCATGTTCTGCATTCGTATTTTGTTTTTAATTTGAATATCTATTTTAAACACCGATATCAAGTTTCGAGAGTCTAGTAAGTACCATGCCTTAAGGGATTTTTTTTTTCGAAAATAAGACAGGCTTAAAAAGACCGGTCTCGAAAATAAGACAGGCTTGAAAAAAACCGGTCTCGAAAATAAGGCAGGCATTAAAAAGACCGGTCTCGAAAATAAGACAGGAATTTCCTACCATTACAAAGTAGAGGTATATCATGGAGATTTTAGTGTATTTTCAAGCATGTGATATTTATATATCATGTTATACTGTGGGTTATGTATTATTTCATATTTTAAAAATGTGAAATGAAAACAAAAACGGAATGTTAAAAAAGAAAAATTCAATAACCAAGTAAATTTCACTGGTATATAGAGTCTTGCTTTGGTCGATTTCATGGGATGATGAATTGAGTTTCTGATGAAAATTTAATGAACTGCGAATATGATAATCTAGATTATTTTCTGGCGCAAATACAAATGTTAATTTACACAAGGTCATGACCAAACAGGATATTTTAAGTAGTTTAATTGAGTCCAACTTCAGTGAAAATTGCTATTGAATTTTAGGAGGAATGGAGGATAACAGTGACGCTTGCTCCCCTGGATCATCATATCAGCTTGTGGGCTACGGCTGCGGTATCAATTGTTTTGAGACGGGAAATATCTGTGTCAAGTATTTACATTTCTTTATGTTGTGTCTTTGTCTTGATACGGTTTATACTGTTATTTACATGGGTCTAAATTGTCGAAATTTTTATTTTAAAAAAGATCATTCTATTTTAGCGGTTTTAAATGTTCGATATCTTTGTATAAAAGTGTATAGGATTAAAACCTTTTTTTTCGCCCCTGATACATAGGTGGCGTGCACCGGTCCTGAAAGTAAAGCAGTGTCGATGTCTAGCAATTATCGACTGCAAATATAAACGATGTCAGTTTAATAAAAAAAAACATCTGAAAAAAAAGCAAAAATATCTTAACCGTAAACATACCGGCTATACGGTAAGTACTACAGACAAAACCCTTAAGTATTGTTACAGATAAAAAACATACTTATTACTGATACAAAACACGACAATTACTCATACAAAACATACCTATTACTGATACAAAACATACCTATTACTGATACAAAACATACCTGTTACTGATACAAAACATACCTATTACTGATACAAAACATACCTATTACTGATACAAAACATACCTATTACTGATACAAAACATACCTATTACTGATACAAAACATACCTATTACTGATACAAAACATACCTATTACTGATACAAAACATACCTATTACTGATACAAAACATACCTATCACTGATACAAAACATACCTGTTACTGATACAAAACATACCTGTTACTGATACAAAACGTACCTATTACTGATACAAAACGTACCTATTACTGATACAAAACGTACCTATTACTGATACAAAACATACTTATTACTGATACAAAACTGTTACTGATACAAAACATACCTGTTACTGATACAAAACATTACCTATTACTGATACAAAACATACCTATTACTGATACAAAACATTACCTATTACTGATACAAAACATACCTATTACTGATACAAAACATACCTATTACTGATACAAAACATACCTATTACTGATACAAAACATACCTATTACTGATACAAAACATACCTATTACTGATACAAAACATACCTATTACTGATACAAAACATACCTATTACTGATACAAAACATATCTATTACTGATACAAAACATACCTATTACTGATACAAAACATACCTATTACTGATACAAAACATACCTATTACTGATACAAAACATACTCTATTACTGATACAAAAAACATACATATTACTGATACAAAACATACCTATTACTGATACAAAACATACATATTACTGATACAAAAACATACCTATTACTGATACAAAACATACATATTACTGATATACAAAACATACCTGTTACTGATACAAAACATACCTACATTGTATTACTGATACAAAACATACCTATTACTGATACAAAACATACCTATTACTGATACAAAACATACCTATTACTGATACAAAACATACCTATTTACTGATACAAAAACATACCTATTACTGATACAAAACATACCTATTACTGATACAAAACATACCTATTACTGATACAAAACATACCTATTACTGATACAAAACATACCTATTACTGATACAAAACATACCTATTACTGATACAAAACATACCTATTACTGATACAAAACATACATATTACTGATACAAAACATACCTATTACTGATACAAAACATACATATTACTGATACAAAACATACCTATTACTGATACAAAACATACCTATTACTGATACAAAACATACCTATTACTGATACAAAACATACCTATTACTGATACAAAACATACCTACATTGTATTACTAATACAAAGCATACCTGTTACTGATACAAAACATACCTATTACTGATACAAAACATACCTATTACTGATACAAAACATACCTATTACTGATACAAAACATACCTATTACTGATACAAAACATACCTATTACTGATACAAAACATACCTATTACTGATACAAAACATACCTATTACTGATACAAAACATACCTATTACTGATACAAAACATACATATTACTGATTACACAAACAAACCTATTACTGATACAAAACATACCTGTTACTGATACAAAACATACCTATTACTGATACAAAACATACCTATTACTGATACAAAACATACCTGTTACTGATACAAAACATACCTATTACTGATACAAAACATACTTATTACTGATACAAAACATACCTATTACTGATACAAAACATACCTATTACTGATACAAAACATACCTGTTACTGATACAAAACATACCTATTACTGATACAAAACATACCTATTACTGATACAAAACATACCTATTACTGATACAAAACATACCTATTACTGATACAAAACATACCTATTACTGATACAAAACATACCTGTTACTGATACAAAACATACCTATTACTGATACAAAACATACCTATTACTGATACAAAACATACCTATTACTGATACAAAACATACCTGTTACTGATACAAAACATACTTATTACTGATACAAAACATACTTATTACTGATACAAAACATACCTATTACTGATACAAAACATACCTATTACTGATACAAAACATACCTGTTACTGATACAAAACATACCTATTACTGATACAAAACATACCTATTACTGATACAAAACATAATTACTGATACAAAACATACCTATTACTGATACAAAACATACCTATTACTGATACAAAACATACCTATTACTGATACAAAACATACCTATTACTGATACAAAACATACCTATTACTGATACAAAACATACCTATTACTGATACAAAACATACCTATTACTGATACAAAACATACCTATTACTGATACAAAACATACCTATTACTGATACAAAACATACCTATTACTGATACAAAACATACCTATTACTGATACAAAACATACCTATTACTGATACAAAACATACCTATTACTGATACAAAACATACCTATTACTGATACAAAACATACCTATTACTGATACAAAACATACCTATTACTGATACAAAACATACCAATTACTGATACAAAACATACCTATAACTGATACAAAACATACCTATTACTGATACAAAACACCTGTTACTGATACAAAACATACCTATTACTGATACAAAACATACCTGTTACTGATACAAAACATACCTATTACTGATACAAAACATACCTATTACTGATACAAAACATACCTGTTACTGATACAAAACATACCTATTACTGATACAAAACATACCTATTACTGATACAAAACATACCTATTACTGATACAAAACATACCTATTACTGATACAAAACATACCTATTACTGATACAAAACATACCTATTACTGATACAAAACATACCTATTACTGATACAAAACATACCTTGTATTACTGATACAAAACATACCTGTTACTGATACAAAACATACCTATTACTGATACAAAACATACCTATTACTGATACAAAACATACCTATTACTGATACAAAACATACCTATTACTGATACAAAACATACCTATTACTGATACAAAACATACCTGTTACTGATACAAAACATACCTATTACTGATACAAAACATACCTATTACTGATACAAAACATACCTATTACTGATACAAAACATACCTATTACTGATACAAAACATACCTACCTATACTGATACAAAACATACCTATTACTGATACAAAACATACCTATTACTGATACAAAACATACCTATTACTGATACAAAACATACCTATTACTGATACAAAACATACCTATTACTGATACAAAACATACCTGTTACTGATACAAAACATACCTATTACTGATACAAAACATACCTATTACTGATACAAAACATACCTATTACTGATACAAAACATACCTATTACTGATACAAAACATACCTATTACTGATACAAAACATACCTATTACTGATACAAAACATACCTATTACTGATACAAAACATACCTATTACTGATACAAAACATACCTATTACTGATACAAAACATACCTATTACTGATACAAAACATACCTATTACTGATACAAAACATACCTATTACTGATACAAAACATACCTATTACTGATACAAAACATACCTATTACTGATACAAAACATACCTATTACTGATACAAAACATACCTATTACTGATACAAAACATACCTATTACTGATACAAAACATACCTATTACTGATACAAAACATACCTGTTACTGATACAAAACATACCTATTACTGATACAAAACATACCTATTACTGATACAAAACATACCTATTACTGATACAAAACATACCTATTACTGATACAAAACATACCTATTACTGATACAAAACATACCTATTACTGATACAAAACATACCTATTACTGATACAAAACATACCTATTACTGATACAAAACATACCTATTACTGATACAAAACATACCTATTACTGATACAAAACATACCTATTACTGATACAAAACATACCTATTACTGATACAAAACATACCTATTACTGATACAAAACATACCTATTACTGATACAAAACATACCTATTACTGATACAAAACATACCTGTTACTGATACAAAACATACCTATTACTGATACAAAACATACCTATTACTGATACAAAACATACCTATTACTGATACAAAACATACCTATTACTGATACAAAACATACCTATTACTGATACAAAACATACCTATTACTGATACAAAACATACCTATTACTGATACAAAACATACCTATTACTGATACAAAACATACCTATTACTGATACAAAACATACCTATTACTGATACAAAACATACCTATTACTGATACAAAACATACCTATTACTGATACAAAACATACCTATTACTGATACAAAACATACCTATTACTGATACAAAACATACCTGTTACTGATACAAAACATACCTATTACTGATACAAAACATACCAATTACTGATACAAAACATACCTATTACTGATACAAAACATACCTATTACTGATACAAAACAAACCTATTACTGATACAAAACATACCTATTACTGATACAAAACATACCTGTTACTGATACAAAACATACCTATTACTGATACAAAACATACCTATTACTGATACAAAACATACCTATTACTGATACAAAACATACCTGTTACTGATACAAAACATACCTATTACTGATACAAAACATACCTATTACTGATACAACACATACCTATTACTGATACAAAACATACCTATTACTGATACAAAACATACCTATTACTGATACAAAACATACCTATTACTGATACAAAACATACCTATTACTGATACAAAACATACCTATTACTGATACAAAACATACCTATTACTGATACAAAACATACTTATTACTGATACAAAACATACTTATTACTGATACAAAACATACTTATTACTGATAAAAAACATACCTATTACTGATACAAAACATACCTATTACTGATACAAAACATACCTATTACTGATACAAAACATACCTATTACTGATACAAAACATACCTATTACTGATACAAAACATACCTATTACTGATACAAAACATACCTATTACTGATACAAAACATACCTATTACTGATACAAAACATACCTATTACTGATACAAAAACATACCTATTTACTGATACAAAACATACCTATTACTGATACAAAACATACCTATTACTGATACAAAACATACCTGTTACTGATACAAAACATACCTGTTACTGATACAAAACATACCTGTTACTGATACAAAACATACCTATTACTGATACAAAACATACCTATTACTGATACAAAACATACCTATTACTGATACAAAACATACCTATTACTGATACAAAACATACCTATTACTGATACAAAACATACCTATTACTGATACAAAACATACCTATTACTGATACAAAACATACCTATTACTGATAACAAAACATACCTATTACTGATACAAAAACATACCTATTACTGATACAAAAACATACATATACTGATACAAAACATACTATTACTGATACAAAACATACCTATTACTGATACAAAACATACCTATTACTGATACTAAAACATACCTATTACTGATACAAAACATACCTATTACTGATACAAAACATACCTATTACTGATACAAAAACATACCGATTACTGATACAAAACATACCTATTACTGATACAAAACATACCTATTACTGATACAAAACATACCTATTACTGATACAAAACAAACCAATTACTGATACAAAACATACCTATTACTGATACAAAACATACCTATTACTGATACAAAACATACCTATTACTGATACAAAACATACCTATTACTGATACAAAACATACCTGTTACTGATACAAAACATACCTATTACTGATACAAAACATACCTATTACTGATACAAAACATACCTATTACTGATACAAAACATACCTATTACTGATACAAAACATACCAATTACTGATACAAAACATACCTATTACTGATACAAAACATACCTATTACTGATACAAAACATACCTATTACTGATACAAAACATACCTATTACTGATACAAAACATACCTGTTACTGATACAAAACATACCTATTACTGATACAAAACATACCTGTTACTGATACAAAACATACCTATTACTGATACAAAACATACCTATTACTGATACAAAACATACCTATTACTGATACAAAACATACCAATTACTGATACAAAACATACCTATTACTGATACAAAACATACCTATTACTGATACAAAACATACCTGTTACTGATACAAAACATACCTATTACTGATACAAAACATACCTATTACTGATACAAAACATACCTGTTACTGATACAAAACATACCTGTTACTGATACAAAACATACCTATTACTGATACAAAACATACCTATTACTGATACAAAACATACCTATTACTGATACAAAACATACCTGTTACTGATACAAAACATACCTATTACTGATACAAAACATACCTATTACTGATACAAAACATACCTATTACTGATACAAAACATACCTGTTACTGATACAAAACATACCTGTTACAGATACAAAACATACCTATTACTGATACAAAACATACCTATTACTGATACAAAACATACCTATTACTGATACAAAACATACCTATTACTGATACAAAACATACCTATTACTGATACAAAACATACCTATTACTGATACAAAACATACCTATTACTGATACAAAACATACCTATTACTGATACAAAACATACCTATTACTGATACAAAACATACCTGTTACTGATACAAAACATACCTATTACTGATACAAAACATACCTAATACTGATACAAAACATACCTATTACTGATACAAAACATACCTATTACTGATACAAAACATACATTTTACTGATACAAAACATACCTATTACTGATACAAAACATACATATATATCTGACGTTTGTATTTTTCTGTCAGATGATCAATCAATCGATCAGTTGAGATTCGGACCTTGTCACTAATAACAAAAGTCGGTCAAGTACCAATGCACCGTAATAACCTGGGGTTTTTTAAGTATAAATCTAGTTTTATCAACTTCTGCTTGTTTCAGAACCTCATAACTGTACGGGGACGTATGTCTGTTTTCCAACAAAGAAGCAATCAATATACTTGGATCTGGAGAATACAGGTGTATCATTTCTTCCGGTTCATGTTTTCAGTGGACTCTCTGTACTTACCGACCTCAAATTGTCTGAAAACGAAATTACAGTTCTTCCAACCAATGTATTCCGTGGTCTGTTTGAATTGACCAGTCTCAATATCAGACGGAATAGGATGGAAGCTCTCTCACCTGATCTTTTCAATGACCTATCCAATCTTAATTCACTGGATTTATACTACAACAATTTAAAAGTAATTCCAAAAGGTCTATTTAGTGTTACAACTAAACTTGTGCATCTCTCTTTGGTTAACAATAGAATATCACATCTTCCACCTGATCTTTTTACAGGACTGAAAAACTCAAGTGTCTTCTTTTGAGTAATAACAACTTAAATATTCTTCATGAAAACTTGTTCGCGGGCCTGTTTGAACTCAATGAGCTTGATTTACGACGGAATCAGATATCAGTCATTCCGCCTAATCTGTTCAGTGGGCTCTCTAAACTCGACTTTCTTGATTTGTCTCAAAACAAGTTTACGGTGCTGCCTCGCAGTTTGTTTCAGGTTTTTAATTGAACTGAAAACGTTCATGTTATCATCAAATAATATATCAGTTCTTCTGCCTAAAATTTTTAATGGACTCTCAGAACTTCTTCGTCTTGATTCGTCGCAAAACAATATTGCAGTTTTTCCTGACGGTTTGTTTCATGGTTTAATTACACTGGAAAGGCTCAATTTAACATTAAATAATATATCGGTTCTTGTGCCTAATATGTTTAAAGGACTCTTTGAACTTAATCGTCTTAGTTTGGCTGGAAACAACATTATGTTGCTTCCTGAGTGCTTGTTAAATAGTTCGGTTAATCTCGATTATCTGGATTTATCAAGGAATAAGATATCGATTCTTTCCTCTAAACTTATCAATTTACAAAGACACACACTTATGGAGATTCCCCACGACTTTTTTCGAGGTTTATTTCGTTTAAAGGTTCTTTATTTAGATCACAACCGTATACAAGCTATCCCATCTAATCCATGCAAGGCAACCATTTTCACTACCCAACAGCGACTGGAACGTTCAAGCAGTAACACAACATCGTTGTTATCTACTAACATTTTCTTTGAAATGGATGTACGATACCTGGATTTGCCATACAACAAACTAACATATTTACCAAGTGTGCCGAGGAATCTACATGGTTTGAATATCATGGGGAATGAAATAGCAGTGAGAGAACACATGTATAAAGGTTTAATTAACATGCAATATGTAGACACTGATGTCCCCTTCATGTGTTGCGTTAGGCCGCCGTCGGTGGGAGAGGGAAATTGTGCAGCTACGCAACTGTCATTATACGAGGAGTGTTATCAAAAGAAAGATGAATGTAAACCAAAGAATGATGTAATATCCTCATGTTTTGCTTTGATAAGTTCGACAGGATTGAGAGCTTGTCTTGGGATAATAGGAATTTGTGCTTTGCTCGGTAACCTGGCAGTCATATTCTACAGACTATTCGTCGACAGAGACAATATTACAAACAACTACTCGCTGTTCACACTGAATCTAGCCGTGTCCGACTTATTGATGGGTGTCTATTGATGATAGGAATTGTGGATATGTACTATGATGGGGAGCATGCCTGGAATGACCAAGATTGGAGACAAGGTGTATTATGTACGTTAGCAAGTACACTGTCCACTATATCGAGTCAGATGTCCACATTCCTTATTCTCATGGTCACACTAGACAGACTCGTCGTCATTATGTTTCCACTGTCCCGTCTTTCAAAGAGAAGCATCTGGTGAAAACAGGCTATGTTTATGTCATTGTTGTTATTGATCATTTCCGTTACACTTGCTATTGTCCCTGTTGTTGCCGTGCAGTCCTACTTTAAGGGTAAATTCTACTCACAATCAAGTGTTTGTCTTCCACTGATAGGAGACAAACAGCCCGGGACTGATTATTCTTTCGGACTCTTTGTCTGCCTCAATGGTTTTATATTCATTGTAGTTGCAGTTAGTCAAATGTGTATTTGCAAAAGTATGAGGAAGAGTGGTCGCCGCATCGCCTCTTCTCATCATCGCAAGAGAGAAACGGCGGTCGCAACGACATTGTTCTTTGTTGTGGCGACAGACTTCTGCTGCTGGTTCCCCATCGGTGTCATGGGTAGGTGTTGTCTACGTAATATAATATACATACATAATACAATATTACCCAGGGGCTACTGAAATAAAACGTTTTGTGATACGATATTTCCTCCATTCGTACGTTTCTCATATACAATGCAATGTTCGAAATTTTCGAGATATTTCAAACTTGAAACATTATGTAAGAGGGCATATCGAAATAACTCAACCGACTTCCCCGGATTGACCCATTTGATACATTTAAAAATACATAACTCGATTACCCCACCGGGTCATTATTTTACTAGGGTTCCACCACAAGGACCAAAATGGCAAAAATTGTACAAAAATGACATATCAAGCCATATGCGCAATATCAACTACATCTCCCGGCTTAAGAGTCATATTAGGTCCTTGTATAATATCCATATTTTTCTTTAAATTATTTTTTTTAAACTAAGATTATTACAAAAGCATTATAAATGGTGTTAAATAATAAGGAGGAAAAGAGTACTTGTATGTACACATATGACGCTTGTTATGACACTCTTTCATATGTTTTCAAGAGTGATTACCTGATTTCTACTTACGGCATTGACATCATACTTAAGGTATCATGTATGTGTTGACAAACGGTTATATTTTATTTTAGGTATCATTTCCCGCTGTGGAGTCGATATCCCGGATACTGTATATGCCTGGGTGATGGTGTTTGTCCTTCCGGTCAACGCCGCCATCAATCCTTTTCTGTATACTGGTACGGCTGTTTGGAGGAACAGAAAAGTAGATGTACCACCAACCCGTATTGTGCTAGTAATGTTAGTCGTAGCGTGAGCATGTTCGCTCTCTCTATTCCGTCTTGGAATATTACAGATTTAGCTCCTTTGCGGGCAAGTATCGATTGTTACGTCATTATCCTGTGAGCGCAGTTCACTTCGTTTTCTTCGAAACGTATGACGTCACGCTCGCAAAGAAATGACATCACAATCAATTCCTACCTGTAAGGGTATAAAACTCAGATAAATACAGAATATATCTTCGCAAAATATTCAGTACAAATATATGCATACTTTCCGATGCACGTATAAAATCGAGTTTCAAAGCTAAGCGAAAACATCTAGTTATGCTAGTTGTAGCTTGGGCATATTGGCTAGCATCCTTGCAAATATATTCAGGGGTGAACAAATCGCAATATTTAAACATGGAGAACTTATTTATACTAGATGTAACAGTATAAACGATACACGATGTGTAAAATTACACGAGAACACATTCAGGTGATACAATAGAGGCGATTCTGTATAATTGTTTAACTTGTCTTAGATAATATTTCCAGGTCATGAATTTAATTTCTATAAGTAATAATCTATCTTTACATTCTTTTCAATTTGTTTTGGCATTTAAGTTTGCGGAAAAATTAATAAGTTTCATAAACACACACACTCGTCGAAAGCAACACGGGTAACCGTTCTTAACACGCATGACAGGAAGTCAAGTATAATCAGCCAAGCAACTCTTTGGAGTCTGTGTAGGGACTAGGACCGCTTTGGTTTTATTTCTTGTTATTTGTATGTGTTCTACGAATGCAAATACGACAACATGGCAAACAGATAATTGTTACCTAGATCAAATAGATTTTGAATCCGTTTGATAATGTCCTGAAAAATGTAGAACTCATTTATCTGAAATCAGTAATTCATGCATTTTACAATATTTACATTAATTTCTTACATTAACATTTAATTCATCATTCATGTTTTTTATTTGAATTGAAATGAATAAATTGCGTATCTTTCAGAAATAGCAAATGACGTCTCTGATGCGATCGCAAGTTTGCGAAAACAGAAAACGACCGTCAGTTGAGAAATGATAACACACCACGTAATCTGGCAGCGTCGGGTTTGGAAAGTTGGACTGACACATGTTTCATGGGAAGGAGATATCCATGATCAGAAAGAGGGTAATCTTAAATATGATGAGGGCGTTATAAGTCTAAGAAGGGACGATAAGTAAAGCAAGTAAAGACTTATTTGTCGGATGAGATATAAGTTCATTTGGAATGAAAATGTGTCACCATTCAGGAACATTACGGAATCAAATTAAATTTTAATGGAATTAGACTTGTGCTCCTCTATGCTTTTGTACGATACGCTAAGACAAGTAGATGATTGACATATAATTTCAATTAGGTTGGAATAATTCGTTTGCATTGGTTTATAAGTTTTAACGTCCTATTAACAGTCAGATAAATTTAAGGACGGCCGTCCATGAGTGTAATGTTAGAAATTAAATATTATTGAAGTCTAGAAGGATAAATAAACCTTTTATGAAAAGTCTGCTACGTTTATAAAACTGCAAAATAGCAGGAACTCTGGCTCTGATGGTTACACATCTGAATTTTGTAAATGTTTGGAAACAGGTAATTTTGTGGCTATATCAATTAATTATGGTTTTTACAATGACAACTTACAGTTACTCAGTGTCAGGGAATCATTACTTGTATTTCAAAAACAAATAAATCAAAATACTTCATACACAACTGGCGGTCAATTTCTCTACTAAATATGGTTTATAAAATTGATACTGGGTCAAAATTAAAGGGAATAAAAATATCCTGAGTAAAATGATTAATTCTGATCAAACAGGTTTGATATCAGGGCGTTATTTAGGTGAGGAAACTGGAATTGTATACGATAATATGCATTATACGGAAGAAAGTGACATACCTGGAATGTTACTTACTATAGACTTTGAAAAAACTTTTGACTCGGTATCATGGAAATTGATGAAGCATGTAAATATTATAAATTCGTTTCGAATATGAGAATTTGACAGCATTTGACTCATTTCCTATAACAGATGATCAAATAATGTTCAAAAATGTGCTTTCCCTATATAAACTATGGTAAATTTAATTCCTTCCCCAGGGAACTCATAATTTTTGTAAAGGACTTTTAGACATTTCTATCTATGAAGATTATTTAATTCTACCGCATATGTAAGTTGATAAGTAGATTTTTTAGATTTTAGTTAATTTTACACCGTTTAGTTTTTCCCACAGTCTCCTGGGGGTGGGGATCATATAATTTGCTATTTTGATCGGCCTTATGCCTTAGAATGTTTGTGCAAAATTTTATTGAATTTACTTCAGCCTTTTTGGAGATGAAGTCGAAAATGTAAATTGTTTAGAACAATAGAACACACGACGGACGACGCACGACGACGGACAAAAAGCGATTACACTTCGTCTCAGGTGACCTAAAAACGTTACTCATAGGAAAATTTTGATTTCTCAGTAGAGAAGATCCTTCAGCGATTACCACAACATTTAGTATAGAAGGATTATGTTCAAAATTGAGTTTTGTTGGTACAATAATAGGAAGAATCTGCCTCCAGGCTGGGGTATAACAAATTGAATATGACACTATTTTAATCTGCATTATCTGCTTTAATTCCTGTATTTCAATATCTTTGTTTTGAGAGTTACCTCTCTTAGACTCGGTTTGCCGTACTATGTGAGTTTTTCCATGTATAGTGTACTCAGCACTGTCGTTATTTCCAACCCTGGACTATCTCATGGTAAAAAAAAACATTGAAAAATCACAAGCAC
Organism: Argopecten irradians; assembly: GCF_041381155.1. Taxonomy (NCBI): domain Eukaryota; kingdom Metazoa; phylum Mollusca; class Bivalvia; order Pectinida; family Pectinidae; genus Argopecten; species Argopecten irradians. Next base: position 19,735,425 of record NC_091149.1, on the reverse strand, counting down.
AGAGACTTCCTTTGAAAATTATGTAGAAAGCGACTTCAAAGCCACACGATTAAATGGACATGAACCTAAATAAACCATGCAACTTTGAGTAAAATACCTATTTATGACGTGCTAGATACTTACTTTTAGTTATTGTCCAAACATGTAAAGTAAGATAATTTTAATAGAAATTCCATCTTTGAAACGGCCCGGTCGAGATTTGTTGACGGACTGCGATAAAAATAGTAACATTGAACTTAGTGACCTCCCACAATGCACTACACAAATGAATGAATATAAACAAAGTGGTGGGTCGAAAATGTTGGTGAAGCAAACACAAACAAATTCCGATAGAAAATGTTGTACAACAAGGGTCAGTAACGAGCGTTATTGGGAAAGTAAGTTAGTATAAATGGATCGCTGAAATGCAAGAGACAGGAACAACTTTCCACTCTACACTTGCGTGATGTAGATGTGCAATTAAGTCAAGAACCTCCTTTCGCGGTGCCCCGTCGAATGAAAACTCTCGATTGACTTTGATTTATATCCTTCTGACGCGAAACATAAATTGTTTTATAACAAATATTTACAAATATGACTTATACTTCATATGTCAACGATCGTAAATTTAAAAAAAAATCTAACAATGTGGACAACGTATGTTCCTTATGATGTTAGCAACTTTGTTCATAATAGCCTAGCTCGCTTTCGACCGACTTTCGATTTGTGTTCCAAACATATGATATGACTGTCTATTTTGAATATATTTGGTGTTGGTATTCCCCATGTTTTTTTTTTTTTTTTTTTTTGATAACCAGTCATTGTTATGAAATCTTCGATAAGCATCCAAAAATCATATCTAAGCATACAGAACTATTTAATTTAGGTCCATGTCACTTTAACACAATGTGCCGTTATTCGATTCTTTTGAAGTATTTCAAAGGGCTCAATTAACTGCTGCCTTCAGTTTTGCTATGACATATTCTAGAATCACCTTCGCTAACCAAGGGTATTTAGGTACCGCAGAATTAAACCAAAAATAGATTTATGAAAATCACCTTGTGATTTTATGGAGAGGAGAATGTTTCGGAGCCTGCTGATTGGGTATTAATGGCGCATCAGTTTCAAATGTTTAATGTGTGGGTAGGGCAATATGTGTAGAATATATGTTAAATATGTTCCAGACAGTGGAGATAATCAAGATAGGATCTTTTTGAGAATTTAGGTCTTTTAGTGCGGATTTCAACCAAAAAACGCCCCCCCCCCCAATAAAAGTTTAAGAAGATGGTACTTTTTTACCAATTTTTATTCACATTTGTGTGAGATCACCCTCATCAAAATTAGCCATGAATGATGAACGAACATGCAAAACTCCATTTAACCAGGACAGTGGCAAACGTTAACATCTTCTATCGAAAATCATTTGGTTCTACGGTCTCTATATTTAATACAATACTCTCCCTGATTCTATGGACTAATAAGCAAATATGCCTGTTTCTGGTGTTTTGAATGAGTCGCATATAATATATTTTTCAAAGTGCGCTGCCATTTTCTAAATCCATATATCACTTAAACGATTTTTTTTCATTAGTTGATTATTATATATAGGTGGAACGGGCGCAACACCGATAATCCAGCAGGTAGCGCGGCGCAGTGCGGGTACTTCAGTTTTGACCTGAAACAACAGTGGTTTTTTGTAATTGTTTTATTTTTCCAAAATGCCATTTCGTCAATACAGTAAATAAGCATATAATAATTACACGAAAACATACATACTTTCTCACCAACATTTTCAATTCTGTAATCACTAATTCAATTTACTCACTGTAATATTTTCTCACTCTATCATACTGGGTTTACGATGAAAACAAAATAGAAAAAAAAACATAGGATATATGTAATAACTGTATCTAATATACATTTATATATATTTTTCGAAGGACAAGTGGACATACACTTAAACTCACTTTCGCCATCACACACACCAAACACACATACCAACACAGATAAGAAGCAGAAAAAAAGGAAAAAGAGAGATGAAAATATAACATACAATAGTGTTAATAATATAAAAATCTCAGGGTAATCGGGTACATTATTACATATATGATGGGTTTTCTATGCATCTGTATGGTTGTTGCGAGATTACAGTAAACGGTCAAACTGAGATTAGTTAACTCGAAGTGTATGAGTTATTCCCCTAGGACAAAACTCTTCCATTTAAAAAAATAACAAAATGTGAATATTATCACAAAATTTGATTATAGGATATGTTAAGATCCCATAAAGGGTCACATGCTGGTGACCTCTTGTCATATCCTCTATTGAACGAAGTTTTATAAGTAAACGGAGCCTTCGATCTAAGCGGATGTTCTCGTGTTATCTATCATTAATTATCCCCCAATTCAACTTCTCGTACATCACAGAAAATATGCACCATTGTTCTAATATCGTAGAATGTAGGGGGCGGTTTATATATAACATCAATATATTTAGAAAACTGACACGCGAACAGGACAGTGCTCGATCACCCATTTTATTTTGCGACTTTTGTTCATGGTGCATGATAATTGTGGTGTGTGTTGACACTTTTCTTATCTCATAAGAAAAAATTGCTTACCCGTTCCGAAATTTGAATATGAGCAGGCGACGTCTGACGGCAAATCACAAAACTGACTATCGCCAAAATAACCATCGTCGCATGAAAAGTTAGAAATATTCTTAAAATATTTAGTTATGTTAAAATGATAGCAAAACTTCTCTTCATAATGAGAAATAGCGTTTACAACATGATTTTGGCAGGAATAACGAAATGTAATTTTCTCAGTTTTGGTTCACTTCCCGCGCCGTTAAAACGCGTATTATATTTTTTTTAAGTAATCCACGATTACCGTAGTATTACCAACGCAATAGTTGGCTTTATTATTTGTCGAATATGAACAGGTTGTGGATTTAGAAAATATCTTTATGTTGCTGTTTTGAGAAATAGAAGTCTAAATAGATCAGAATAGGTAGAAAATGTTTCAGAACACAATGTTTAATTTTAGATTAGGGTGTTCGAGGACTGGTCTGCTATTTTGATGCTGTTCTTTAACTTGCTGCCGTAAACAAACAAACACATGAACTTTATTCTACTCTTGTTGAAAATATTCGCAATAAGTCTGGCCCAAGTTAGAATAACACAAACTTAAATAAGTGCTTATCATATCTAATTTTACGGTCAAATTCCATGTTTTTTATTCAAGCACTGGTCAGGGACGTCTATACGTCGGGTATAGTAGGCAGCTGGAAGTGTTTGCGTCATTTTAAAAGTACAACAGCATCGTAAATAGGCATTATCGGCGCAGGTTTCCACATATGGAGAAATGCATAGGGGGTTGATTAACATATACATTGTTTCCTTTTGACATTTGTCAAAGACACTACGCATTTTATATAACAATTAAGGACCTTTGATTCGGTTCATATGGTGTTATACCGTCCTGGTAAAATCTACCATGGCGGTATGACACCATATGAACCCCAACAAAAGTCCATAGTCAATAATAACTAGCCCCAGTGATAGAACACTCGCGTTCGGCTACATAATGATAGCAGTCAACTTAAGGGTTGCCAGTTGTGCAAACCTTTCAAGCTGGCATATGGATCCAAGAGTGTAAGCAAGAGGTGACATTATTCGCGGTGCTGAAATGTTCGTCTTTTTCCCATTGTCTTTAAATTTTGCGAGTATCTTAAAATCTTACAAGTCTAAATAAATCACGTGGAAATTTCATTATAGATGCACATCACGAAACTGATACTCTGCAAAGGGACATAAATTTACATACAGCAATTGTACCATTGAGTATTCTGTATTTGCACAATGCCGATCGAGTTAACTGCCATTCCAGGTAGGCATTGATTGTGACGTCATGTGTTTGTGAGTGTAACGTCACAATTTTCAGAGCAAACGACGTGATTTCGCACACAAAATAATTACGTCATAATTGATACCTACCCGTAAGGGAGTAACTCTGTAATATGCAAAGACAGTATTTGGGGTGTTGATCGTTATACATAATTACATGTTCTTGGTACAAATATTCTAGGTGCTGCTTATTTGCTTTGAATTGTTGAGGTTATGTGACTTTCTTTACATTTTCACAATAGTCCCATTATGTAACCTTACCAAACGCAGTTTGCATTCATATAGCCTATCAACTTATTATGATGTCATTATTATATGACGTCACAATTGTCGTGCCAGCGATCACAACAGACGGCTGTTATATCCATGACGATAACGAATGCTTAATTCATTATAGATGCAAAATCCCTTGGAATTTCATAATAAAAAAAAAACTTGAATGGAAATATTAAACGAAAGATGATTAAAATTGGATACCCTTATTCTCATTCCGTTTCAGAAACGATTTACTATTAAAAGGATGAGAAAAAAGAAATGTTCGTTTGTTTGGTTAATTAATGTCTTCTTGGATATTTGTTTTATTCTTTAATTTATGCTCTACAGTAACTATCCAATGATTCCCTGATATCAGGTTGCTAGGTGATTTAGTGTATTCGATTTCATTATTATTATTTCGTTTTAAAAATATATTGTTTTCAATTTTTTCTGTATTGCTGTCAGTCGTTTTCACATCACTATTGGCATGGTTCTTATCCAAATTCTGCTATGGCATGGTACAACGAGTCCCATCCCTTGTCATATAGCTAATTAGGCTCATATTCCTGTATTTGACCGACATATTGGCATTTGGGTTGATTGGGACGCCATATAATTGTCATATTTTCTCTTCACATGAAACTTCAATACAAAATTCCATTGTCAATGTCCAGGATTCGATCGAATTTCAAATATCACATCTCCACCTCTGACGTTTTGACATTTAACGCAAACTAGATTTGATACATTTCACAAAAAACGGCATGTGTTGAATTTGTTTGAATATTCTCTTTTCCGAAAAATCATTATATCGATATGTTTCAGACAACTCATCATGCCGTATATATTAGGTGTTATCGTCATTAAGATAGACAGTATTTACCTGGGTAAACACCGCGTGCAATCTAATCAGGAGTTCATATCTTGTTACAGTTACCTACTAATCAGCTACTGATCTGGTAGGCAGGCCCCCACAATGGCGGGACAATTGGTAGGGCGTAGTCGGTTCTCGTAATTAGCAACATTCATTACATGTTCGTTATTCCGCGTTCTATGAACAGCTAAGGTCATGTAAGGACAGTATCCCATGTCACATCAAAAGGCGATCACCTGACTTGTATATCCATCCTACAATGATGTCGGCCTGTAGTCACGTATCCGGTATACTGGAGAGAATACCAGCACTTGCGTCCTTGGTAACTTTTATCGTCCTGCTGAAAGGATTTAGGATGTTTTCACTTCGGTCCGATATGACCAACCAATTCCTTCTTTGCAGATTTATCTCCCTTGAGGGTAGGGGTCCATTGTGACGTCATTATTGTGTGGGCGCAATTCACGTTATTTTCTTTAAAAAAAGTATATTTACATATGTGAATGGTGAATACTAGTAGCAATAAACCGCTCGACTAGAGATAACTCATCTTTAGCTCGATCGGTTGAGCGTCAGACTAGTAACCCAGAGGTCCCGAGTTCGAATCCTGGCAGAGGCAGTGATTATGTTTGTATCAAACCATGTGCTCATGCACATATGTCCCTATATAGTCAACGAGAGGGGAGGTGCGTTCAAATTTGCATTATCGCAATGACGTATGCATAAAAACGCAGTGCAGGGTCGAACTACTTCTAGTTCATGCATCGATAAGATTTTGCGTCATAAGTTGAAGGCTTTCAAATTAATAATAAATAGTAAAGAGTTTTGATTAGATCCAATTAAATTATATGTATTTGACATCAAAACAAAAGATGTGTTCAAGCATTCTAACGGTAATAAACAACAAAATTAATCGCTGCTCAGAGCTACAACCGGGGGGGGGGAGCTTTCCTCAGTAATGTTCCGAAAATTCCATAGTTACGTCAGTATGTGTGTACGAAACCGGTCATGTACAGGATTCCAGAAAAAAACCCATTATAGGTAGCCTATCCGAAACAATATCGTCAGCTTTACCCCCCGTCTTTGCATTCAAAATAGGCCTACACACACGTACATGCAAACACTTGTCCATCATCCGTATTATAATATAAAATTATAGAATTTAGTCTATATCGCGTTTGTAGACCGATGCATACGTGACAAACATTCAGCAGCTCAATGGTCATACCATCATGACTCAATTGGCTATATCACAGTTACTTTCCTCGGTTGAAAATCAAATATGGCGTCTCGCTCCACTTCGGACGACATCACTACCCTGACAACGATACATACCGGTAGTCGTTCCGCCTCGGTTATCTCAATTTTTATTCAAAATAGACATTATTGATTTATTATAAATTGAAATAAAAAAATATATTTAAAAAAAAACTGAAAGCTGTCATTGATATATTTCAAACCAAACTGCAGCTATAACATTCTACAATCGGAACTATATCTTTGGTCATCCTGACTACCGTAGTTACCAAGCTTAGCAACCAATATCGTTTTAAATTTGATTACGAACATGTAAAATTGGACTTATTTATGTAAATATATAGATTGAACAGTGATTTGATTGCGTTTAAGGTGGTATGAACGCAATGTGATACAGACTTATTCTACATAAAGCGCTAACGCGCTACATTGAATATGTCTGTAAACCACCTTTAACGCAATCAAAACACTGTTCAATCTCTATTTATTAGCTGAGCCTGCTGCCACTGTAACATGATCGTAAAAGGCGACTAAATGTAGTATCTTATCTTTTTCTTTACTTCCTTACTTTACTTTCGTCTCCCCTAACACCGTCTCGGGTTTGGTCCGGATTTAAGCATTTGTCCCTATGAAGTAGGCTCTGGTGCGCTGGCCGAGACACCTCGAAGTCTATAAAGTGGTAGTTTCTGCTCATGCTTACCACTCAGCATACCGTAAGTTGGCCGAGACACCTCGAAGTCTATAAAGTGGTAGTTTCTGCTCATGCTTACCACTCAGCATACCGTATGTTGGCCGAGACACCTCGTAGTCTACTCTGCTTCTGCTTACCACTCAGCATACCGTATGTTGGCCTAGACACCTCGTAGTCTACTCTGCTTCTGCTTACCACTCAGCATACCGTATGTTGGCCGAGACACCTCGTAGTCTACTCTGCTTCTGCTTACCACTCAGCATACTGTCAGTTGAACCGCTGATTTGCCCGTTGTCAGTATAATGGAACTGGGGAGAGGGTAGGAGTATTTGTTCTGTGGCTCTGGAAATATGAATAAATGAGATAGCGATATTATAAAAGGAGCAAGGGCCGAACATACAGCAGTCTCACAAATTCTGCACGCACTTCAGACGCGCGTCACAAAGAATGCATGGAAGGCACTGACCGCTGGTCGATGGTTTTTCTCGGTTTTTTGGCTTTCCTCCATCATCTTAACCTGGCACGACCTTTAAGTGATGCTGATTGTTAATAGGGCGCTGAACTAGTCATTTTGTTTGTTTGATTAATTAACGTCCTATTAACAGCTATGGTCATGTAAGGACGGTCTCCCATGTATGCGATGTGTTGCGTGTATGTTGTGCGATGAGTGTGTTTTAGGAGACTCGTATATTCATGATGTGTCTTCTTGTATAGTGGAACTGTTGCCCTTTTTATAGTGCTATATCACTGAAGCATGCCACCGAAGACACCAAGCAACACACCCCACCGGGTCACATTATACTGACAACGGGCGAACCAGTCGTCCCACACCCTGTATGCTGAGCGCTAAGCAGGAGCAGAAACTACCACTTAACTAGTCACACTAAATAATAGAAGTAAACACTGGCAATGTAAGCATGGGATGGATGTTTAGGACTGGTAACGGATACTTCTGCAATATGTCACACCCTCATAATTGAATATACATGTATATTATGTAGATAGTTAGCAAAAGATGAAATTTCTCTAGAACAAATACTGCAATGTCTTGGTTTTGTATTAATATTAGGCTCTATATTGACAAAGTCGGGACAGAAATAAAAAATCGGCCTACGGGGAAAGTAATCAATTGGAAGAAAAGTCTTCTCGTGTTATGTCCTAAATGTATTTGAATGTAAATTCTTCGAAATAGATCTACCGTACAATTCCTGCCCGTGTTTTTATATTTTTCAGTCGTCTTAGTTTGGGTGTGAATGTCTATATTATGTTGATATTGCCTTCAAGGTTCAGTGCGGATATTCTATAACTTAATTCTATAGTCTGTCGTGTTTAATGGTGCAGCTGTGGCACGTTTTCATTGAATCTGTAAAAATGGGCGCCTTCTAGCCTTGTGCTAAGAGAGAGTTCACAAGAGCCATATTGTATAGAGACAATACATCAAGCTGAAAGTCGAAGATGTTGACTGGTATCCCTATTCAGGAACGCTGACTCAAAATAGCTAGGGGGTATCTATAGTATTTTGCGATTTTCGAACAATGATTGCGAAAATGCTATCCTTGAAACTAAAGTTTCCACCTCACTCGATTGAAACTAAAGTTTCCACCTCACTCGATTGAAACTAAAGTTTCCACCTCATTCCATGAAATATAGCTGGTATTCATCAAGAAACAAGGAATATTCTATTTATTAAATTTGTTTTCTCGCTTCCTTTTACAGAATGCCAGTACTACTAGTTCCGCTAAAGGTTATTCCATTGTATTTTAAGTAGTTATTTGTCCTTGCGATTATTTTGTCGTATTTGTGTGAGCATCATGTCATATTGCTACACAAAAATATAACGTAATTATTGTGCATTAACCACGTAACAATCAAAATTATATTTTCACTGTCAATCCTGCATTCCGATTGGTCAAAAGCGAGTGAAAAAATATCACTTATATTTTCATCATAAAACTTTATATTTCACTTTGAAATGTAATAAAAATTTATATTAAACATATTAATGATGTCAAAATTGTGTTTCGTGTGATAATCACGCATTTGTTACATTTGGGTGATTAATTGAACATACTTAACACCCTAATTACAGTCAAATGTCATTTTATGACGTCATACCCTGTATGCAATGTGTTGAATGTTTGTTGTTTCGGGAGACTACGATATATTCGTGTTGTGCCTTCTTTTAATAATGTAATCTTGCCCTATTGATAGTGTTATATTGGTTTTTATAGCCTGCCGTTACAGATACCGAGCAATGACTCTTTATTTTGTAATAGATATCAAGAGCTAAACTTTAAACGGCATAGTAATAAATCCGCTAGTAAGCGGGACTAAAACTGTGAATAACAATGGCGCCTGTTCATCACCAAAACCAATGTCGGAACATACTGCAGTCTCCAAAAACACGCAGTTCATTCATACAGGCAACACACCGCACACACAGGAAGCCGTTCTTAGATTATTTATTCAACCTACCAACCAACCAAAAAACAAACCATCCAACCAAAACAAGCCAACCAACAAATCAAAACCGTCCAACAAACCAGCCAGTCAGCCAGCCAGCCAACAAACCACTCAACCAACCACTCAACCAACCACTCACTCACTCACTCACTCAACCAACCAACCGACGGAACCGACTGACCGACAAACCAACCATCAAGCCAGCCAACCAACCACTCAACCAACCACTCAATCACTCACTCAACCAACCAACCGACGGAACCGACTGACCGACCAACCAACCATCAAGCCAGCCAACAAACCACCCATTCAACCACTCAACCAACCAACCAAGCGAATAATCAACCAATTAACAAACCAACCAATCAACTAAACCATCCAACCAATCAACTAGTAAATCAGCAAACTAATCAGCCAAGCCGCCAACTTACCAATGAACCAACCGACCAGCCAACCCGCCATCCAACCAAGAACCGAGACTGGGGTTACCAAAATACTAAAGTGTCCCTGCACCTTGAAGCTATCAGATGTATCGCAGTGAACCCATTATCTGTATTTGTAACTGCTGTGGATATGCATGGCGTTCCTCAATTTAAATGTCAGTGTTATTTCCCCAAATCGAGGCCCCAATTAACACCGGTTGCGCACAACGGAAACCGATAATCGGAAACGGTAACGCAATAGAAGCAAATTGGCTGCGAACACATAAATCCGTCCATAAATAGACTAGTTATCAAATAATTATCTACACCGAGGAATCATGGAATCGACAAATCGGCCGTGAAATGTCGCTTAGCATCCAGGCATGTGACTTTGTCTTAATTAATGAGAATATCGTCGCGTCATGTCCGGAATTTTGTGTCACGCAATAGACTCGATTGATTAGAATCTCCCCATCTTTATAAATACGGTGGCCTCGCGCACTGAACTACGGATAACACTAAATGTTGACACGGTCAATAGTCTAATTGTGTCATGTTTGAAAATCTCTTTCATTGATTACATCTATAAAAATAAGATTCTTTATCGAATTGAAAAGTAGATTATTGCAAATGAACTACTTAACATCGCTGTGAAAAAAATGAAATAAAATATATTATATTGTCTGATATCGTTCTTGTAAGCCGATCCAGTGGTGAAGTTTTGCTGAAAATGGAACACGTGTCTCACCACTTGGACGGTGTAACATTGAAAACGGATCCTCGTTGAACAGTGACCCCGGGTCATTTTCTGAAAACTGAACACTGACACTCTGATGAGCATTGACCCCTTACAAAAGTTAAGCAAACCATGTGAATCCGATACGCGGATTCTCATAAACGTTTGATTTTTTTTATTTCATATTCGATCAAGTTAAAAATGGTTACATCAATTCTTATAATTAATGTTTCAAACTTAATAACATTAAATACGTTGTTAAACGCATGATTCCATTGATTTACCCATGGATTATGATTTTTTAAATCAATACGCAGCGTCAACTTCTCTATTTCTCTATTGCGCGTCGGATTTGCGCACTGTTCCCGGAATTTGTCTTCATAGTAGTGTAAAGAAAAAGAATCTGACAACCAAAAAGTAGAATTTAGTATGAAAACAAATTAAAGTTAATTATTATTTTATGAGCACAATTCACGTCATTTTCTCAATAAAGTATGACGTTACGCTCGCAAACACTTGACATCTCAATCAATACCTACCCGCAAGTGCAGGTGATATGCAAATGCAGAAAACATACTATGGTACTGACTATACATCCATTACGATAGATAAAATATAAGCAAGGACATGTCTTCGATAATCCAACAAACAATGAAGCATACATAAATAATTGGGTAAGGCCATAAACATAAAAAATATGTCTGTTTACGATTACTAGACCGACCCTAATTTTTTACCCTCGACCCCATTTTTTTCCCACTTTTCTACGAAAACAAATTTGAAAGTCCAGATTTCGATTTTAGACTCCAGTTCCGCCCATTACTCCCGACCCTATTTTTTAGCCAATGTATCCCTTAATAAACATATTTTTTGGCCTAAGGAAAGCGAAACTTTCTGTGTAATATATGTTTCAGTATAGTTACAAATCATTTTCAGTCATTTTAGATATAGCCGTTACATTCACAGTGATAATTTGGGGATTTTTAATAAAACCAATGAATGATAATTTAATTGTTTAACACGCAGATATTACAGATATTACATGCTTCTTTGGCTCAAACGTTTTTATTACACTGGATATATGGGCTGGATTCCATGTCAAGGCATTCAACATTAATTTGTATTTTAGACCTACATCCTTTTCAGGTCCTTCATTTCCAGGTAAACAATGCAACATTATAAGTCATCTATCAACGATCGTTAAAATGCATCACGCTTTATTTTACTAGCCCTAAACATTAACGGATCGTTTCAAACCGTCCAGGTCCGTGTGTCCCAGACATTTCCGGATCATCAGTAACGCTCGTTTAAAGACCGTATCAAACGTTAGTTGACTAATACCTTCGAGGTCCGTGTGTCCCAGACATTTCCGGATCATCAGTAACGCTCGTTTAAAGACCGTATCAAACGTTAGTTGATTAATACCTTCGAGGTCCGTGTGTCCCAGACATTTCCGGATCATCAGTGTCGCCCGTTTAAAGACCTATCAAACGTTAGTTGACTAATACCTTCGAGGTCCGTGTGTCCCAGACATTTCCGGATCATCAGTACCGTCTATTTATAGACCACATCAAACATAGTTGACTTACACCTTCGAGGTCCGTGTGTCCCAGACATTTCCGGATCATCAGTAACGCTCGTTTAAAGACCGTATCAAACGTTAGTTAGTTGATTAATACCTTCGAGGTCCGTGTGTCCCAGACATTTCCGGATCATCAGTGCCGCCCGTTATTAGACCGCATCAAGCATAGTTGACTAACACCTTCCAGGTCTCTGTGTCCCAGACATTTCCGGATCATCAGTACCGTCTATTTATAGACCACATCAAACATAGTTGACTTACACCTTCGAGGTCCGTGTGTCCCAGACATTTCCGGATCATCAGTGCCGTCTATTTATAGAAATACTTATGACATCCATCACGTAGACTGCAGGCGTAAAACAACAAGTCGGGGGATGAATTCCGCGATATATATTGGAACTGTGACGTCATAATGGTGTCATGTCTGACACGTAATGTGACTAATGATGTCTTGCAGACGATCGGTAACTCCTGACATATATGTAGCCTGATTAGACGAAGCCATTTTTCGGAGACTTTTTAGATAAGGTTTGTCCCTTGTGAGGTCATGTTGTGAAACATAAAGCAATTGAAACTATTACCTGGCGTTGATAATCTTCGACCTCAAGTTATACCTCAATCAGATTGATTTACGGAGATATTTTGATGTGCAAGTTCACTTGCTAGCGTTTTTACCCATAAGAATATTTAGAATCAGGAATTATATGAAAACGGAGAAAAAAACACGTGTCAGTATTACGATTATCCTTAGACCAAGTGGGGAAATATTGTATCTATTTCAAACATATGTCTTATTTGAAGCCAAATCAACTTGTTTTCGGCACCATAACATTTGTTTATTACGTAACCAACAAGAAAATATACTTCTACGTGTTTCTTCAATCAAATAAGTAAGAATAAAATCTATTTCATCGTAAATACTGATTACACAACTCTGGGTATTAAAAACAGTAATAAACAATAAAAATACATACAAATCAGTAATACCCGCCAGACAATCTAGGTCACATTCATGCTCGCCAAACAAATTTAGATCACAGTGATACTCGCCAAACAAATCTTTGTTACAGTGATACTAGCCAAACAAATTTAGTTCACAGTGAAACTCGCCAAACAAATCTTTGTTACAGTGATACTCGCCAAACAAATCTAGGTCACAGTGAAACTCGCCAAACAAATCTAGGTCACAGTGATACTCGCCAAACAAATCTAGGTCACAGTGAAACTCGCCAAACAAATCTAGGTCACAGTGAAACTCGCCAAACAAATCTAGGTCACACTAATACTCGCCAAACAAATTTAGGTCACAGTGATACTCGCCGAACAAATCTAGGTCATAGTGAAACTCGCCAAACAAATCTTTTGTTTAAGTGATAATCGCCAAACAAATCAAGGTCACAGTGAAACTCGCCAAACAAATCTAGGTCACATTCATGCTCGCCAAACAAATCTTTGTTACAGTGATACTCGCCAAACAAATCTAGGTCACAGTGAAACTCGCCATAAAACAAGTTAAAAAAGTGTTCAATACTGTAAAAAAACTTATTTAACAGGTTTCCATAACTATAAGTTAAGATTTCTATGGCTGTATATTTCAAAATGATTTAGATTCTTCTTTGCCACCATAAAACATGTTTTAAAAAGTGTTCAATAAAGTAAAATGGAAATCTCCAAATTCTTTTATTGTTTATTCTTGTTGTTATTTTTTAAATCGCGTATTAGTTGATTTCAACACTGGGGTGGGGGAATTAAAGTGCAGAAAAATTATTATTCCCTATCTAGAGATATCTACCCTCGGAGGAGATTCACGATAGTGTAACCCTCGGTTCCTTTATTGCCTAAAAAATTAAACTTTGAATAGCAAAAAGTACGAAAATTCTGGCACATGTATCTTTAAATGTATTAGCTGTTGATGGAACGTTGTAGCCTAAAATGCTTCATTTGAACCTAATTATTCTTCGTCATACTAATTGCCACTCCCCCTAAAGGTATTTTCTTATAACTTAATTTCTGATTTTATTTTTGTACTTGTTACAAAATTCTATTCTATATTTCGTATTCTCCTTTTTATCAAAATGCTGTGGAATATTCATTATTTTCCATTTTCATGAAATAATTTATAATGTTTTACGTTCTCCTTTTTACAAAATTCTATATCAAAATTTGTATTTAACTTTTACAAAATTTCATATAAATACATTATATTTCGTATTGTCAATTTTACAAAATTTTATAAGATATTTTGTATCCTTCTTTTTACAATATTTTATATCATATTTCATCTTACAGAATTTTATATAATATCTTACATTCTCTTTTAGCAAAGTTCTATATAATATTTCAAATCCCCTTTTTCGTTATAATGAAGCTTATTTCTACTTTTTTTGTTTTCCCTCAGACACATGAGACTTCAGTGGTAGGAAACTGATCTGAACAAAACAAGTAATTGAGGAATTCTTGTCCTCTTGTTTTGGTCTTAATTAGAAAAAAGAAAATAATGTGTGACATTACGGTGACAATTAACAAAGTCCATTAACGTGATTTTTACTCCTACCAAAAAACTAAATGTGATTCAATGTCGTCATTGTGTTTATTCCACTCCCGAGTCCAAACGTAGAGATAGTTCCACTCAAAACGATCCCTACGAGTTTTTAACACGACTATGACTGTTCTGTTCATTCGAAACGCATCCAAATGTCCCCAAATACATAAAAACAAAACTTTTTAGTGTTTCCAAACTGGCAGAGATATAATATTTCGTGCACTTTACTCAGATTACATTTTGTCCTTTATCCCTGGGAAGCGAGTTAAACCCAAGTTGTCAGTTTGTTTTGTTTGGTTCATATCAACAGCACCAAGCGTCATTTAGGGTGACCTTCCTAGTGTGGAATGTTTTGTGTGTGACGATATTTATGCTACGTCTATTCCGTCTTTGCATATTACAGAGCTAGCTCCCTTGCGGGAAGGTATCGATTGTTACGTCATTGTTTTGTGAGCGCAATTTACGCCGTTTTCTCCGAAAAGTATGACGTTTCGCCCGCAAACACATGACGTCACAATAAATACCTACCCGCAAGGGCAGATGCATGCTGCGTTGTGTGAAAATACTCGTGCTACGTCTATCTGTAATAGTAAAAAAATTGCCAGTTGTCAGATATTGATACATGTAGGCGTTTTTCGGCTGTTATCCTTCACCCACCTCGAAATCTAACACGTCCATAAATGACCATGACAGTGTAACAATAGAACGTAAAATAACTTAATCCCAACCCGTTACAACCACAGTCATCTTAGCTTAAGAGCAAATGATTTATTTTTTAAAAAGTATGTAAACAACACGTGGATCAGATTGGCCACTTCATCAAATCATCCTATTAGGCTTTGGGATATCGGGGGATGTATAGCACTATAACATTGTCTAGTCTATCCATCCCTCTTAGGATTAAACAATAGTGAGCAGAGGTGTGCCAGACTTCCTTTATTAATTCCAATGTGTGAGGCGGGTTTTGACGGCCATTGTTTGTCGGGCTTATCGGGTGTTATGTATGGTGTAAATATAAACGTCTGGAGGGAAAGTTTCAAAGATCAGCCAATGAAATCACCATAGCAACCAAATTAACTAATCGATAACTTGCATTTACTAAAAGTGAATAGATTCTCGACCAAAAATAAACAATGGCATTGCAACCTTACAAAAATTACTAAACCAATATTAATATACAAAAATTAATTACAAAACAATACGATGAAGTAATGTTATAAGTATCTTAAAATAAAGTGGGTTATCTGATTTTAAATGTAAAGTCCGATATGTTTACTATTGAGTACAAATCCATTCTTATTTTCATTCAGATAATACATTGATTTACAGTAGGAAATCTATCATCGCACTGAGAACAGAATTACCGTATATTTAGAGTATTTTTTAAAATTTTCTGCATGTTGGAGGTATGGTTTATGCAATTATATTCTTATGCAACCAATAACAAAAATCAATGATGACGTTTCGATGACTAGTAAGACGTGTACATTGTCACCTTTATCAGACATTTCGTTTGTGATGTTTCGATGACTAGTACACTGTGTACACTGTCACCTTCATCAGATATTTCATGTGTTATGTGTTTCGATGACTAGTACACACATGTACACTGTCCCCACCTTCATCAGACATTCACGTTTCGATGACTAGTACAGTATGTAACTGTCACCTTCATCAGTACAGTTCTCTTTGTAATGTTTCGATGACTTCGATGAGACAGTATGTACATTCACCTTCATCAGTTTTCTTTTGTGATGTTTCATGACTAGTACAGTATGTACACTGTCACCTTCATCAGACATTTCTTTTGTGATGTTTCGATGACTAGTACAGTATGTACACTGTCACCTTCATCAGACATTTCTTATGTGATGTTTCGATGACTAGTACAGTATGTACATTGTCACCTTTATCAGACATTTCTTTTGTGATGTATCGATGACTAGTACAGTATGTACATTGTCACCTTTATCAGACATTTCTTTTGTGATGTATCGATGACTAGTAAGTAGTACATTGTCACCTATCATGTTCATGCTAGTGTACACTGTCACCTTCATCAGACATTTCTTTTGTGATGTTTCAATGACTAGTACAGTATGTACACTGTCACCTTCATCAGATATTTCTTTTGTGATGTTTCAATGACTAGTACAGTATGTACACTGTCACCTTCATCAGACATTTCTTTTGTGATGTTTCAATGACTAGTACAGTATGTACACTGTCACCTTCATCAGATATTTCTTTTGTGATGTTTCGATGACTAGTACAGTATGTACACTGTCACCTTCATTAGACAGTTCTCGTATGACGTCGCATGATTGTTTCAGTAGACAGAAACGTCTTATCCGAGCCGGATTTCTACTGTTTTATATAGAGACCAAATTCAATGTTTTGCTTATAATTCTATTAATAAAGTTTATGTTATAAACAGAATCTTACACTCGTGACTAAGTGATATGAAATTTATCAAGCTAGTTAAATAATTTGATATGCCCCTCGCCTAAACGCTCGTGACATATCAAATTATTGAACTTGTTTGATTTTTACATCACAGAGCCATTCATGTAAGATCCTCTATTTTTACTTTACTTCTTAAACAACTCCTTCACATTTGTATAGCCAGCAAGCTCTGTTTGCTCAAAAGAAAATGATTCAACAAGGTATTGGCGAAAAATGTATTCATCTCTTGGATGGCCGTTCATTTATTTTGACCAATTAGATGCAAATATTTTCACATTATCATTTTCTCGGGTAAAGGTGCAGCATATAAATAAAATGCCTTACAGCATAAAAAACATACATAGAAGAACTGAAATACATTACGACATATATATGTGATAGACGTACATAACGCGTTCATACCAAATATATAGAAAACAAAAACATGAAATGAAGGATGGGGAGGTGTTTTGGAATATATTTCCCCAGGTTAAAAGATTTTTGAAGTAATTTTGATCAGTGTACACAAACATTATGCCGTCCATTTGGTAAATTGTCTCCCTTCTGTGGGTGCAACTAATATAAAATAGGAGTCAAGTATCACGTGATCATTTTATTCCTTTTTCATTGGTACACCTAGTTACATTTAACAGTGAAAAAGTCCATGATAACCAAAAGTATTTTTGTCTGACGTGAATATAATATGACTTTGAAAAATAGATTTGAATAAAATATTGAAATCGAATTATAATTTTGTTGAAACTTTCTTTTTCTCCCCATATGGATCTAATATGGGAAAGAAAAATAAAACATAGAAATATGGTAAAAAATGAAATTTGTGTTGATAAAAATAACGGACATTTTAAACTAGCGTGATATGAGGATATGAAAACTTGAAAGGGATAGAGTTCCACCATACAACAGAAAGTCAGATCACAGTTACGCAAAACAATAAACTTTCGAGAACAGCACATACGCATTTCTGACACAGAACATACCGCATACATGTACACATGAATAAGACGTTAATATGCTCAATAAACGACCATTAATAACTTATGCTATATAATGTCTATGCTATAACCAGGTCACAAATCATAAGTCTTTAAATAGAACTGACATATAACTTTGTTTGAAATCTGCACGTGATGAGCACGTGTATTGATGACTTCATACGAGTTATATGTTGACGTCATAACATTAGCCACCTGTCGCGATCAATCACACGTTTTGAGAATTTTATCCTATTGTGGGATTGTTGAACCACACAGTAATTGATCAAACTTTTTTATTGACATCGTATACCGTATTCTGTTGTACTTAAACAGTAATTACAATCTAAATAGGTATATTGCATTTCGGAATCATAGTTAATAGGATTGGGTGTGGGTTTTTTTAAAGCGCATTGGTTTTTTGTACTTGCTGTGAATGATCGTAAAAGGCGACTAAATTTGGGATATACTCTTTTATGTGTTCGGCAGGATTCTTCAGAATAATAGCACAGTAAAAGTCACAAACCGAGTATACTGCAGTTTCCCAAAAAGAAATACACGATGCCAAGCAGAATATTTCTTTGGGGATTTTGTTTATTACTTTAAAGAGTTTCTCGTACATGTAAGACAATGTCTGTCACGCTACTTTTATTTATGTACAATATCGACAATGTCCTTACGTCCGACCAGATTAAAGAGCTTCATCCCTATCCACACGATAGGCGAAATATTTTAATTCCCTACCACCCCCTTCCCCCCCGGGGCTAAATAACCGGGGATCGCATGTGTACGTAGTTAATTACCAAGTGTTAAGCCTTTGCGAATCTATCAACTTGATAGCAAGGCACTGACAAATAATTTGTAATGTAAACGTACGGATTTGTCCGCGGTGAGACAAGGTGTGCTTTTATCTCTGACCTATTTCACCTGTAACAAATTGCATATTAATTTGATAAACTGGCACTCGGAAACATCAATCAAGACGACAAATACCTAATATTGACATAAACGATTATTAGAATATTCAAAAAGACCAAACTGTCAAATCCGGAATAGTGTACTTAGCAAATCGATTACATAGGGCAATCTACCGTGCCTGTAGGATGGATGTTCTCTCGCCTCGTCAGTTATCGGGACGTGGTACATCGCCTGGCTCCGCATTACCCCAGGGTGAAGCTCGGGTGCGTTCACGGCGTATCATATCGACTAAATTCCCGGTCAGATGAGATACGATAAAACCTCCAAACGGCCACTCTTCTAAGTAAAAAAAAATGAGATTGTGCTATAAAAAGTCAAAACTTCTATCACTAGTGTAGTGAGACAAAATACAATTATACGCAGTCTCCCAAATTATATATAGCGACATGCAGGTAGAACCGTCATTAAATGGTCTGAGCTGTTGATCTCATTCAAAGAATGCTAATCCCAATCACCCTAAAAAAACATTAAACAATCGACCACCATATATGTAATATAAATCTCATTGTCAATGTTAATATCAAGCAAAGAGAACATGCTCTGATGTTAATACTTATTTGTAAGGAGTGGACACAACACAATCACAAGCATCAAGTCACATTATACTGACAACTGGCGAACCAGTCGCCCAACTTAATTTATGCTGTGTGCTAAGCAGGAGCAGAAACTACCACTTTTATAGACTTCGGTGTGTCTCGGTCAGGGGACAGAACCCAGAGCTACCTCACCGGGGCAAGCGCTCAACGCCAGGTCAAAAGTGAATCAGTGCCAAGTGAGATGTTAGGAAGAGTAAAATCAGTAAGAAAGAATGGAAAAGCCAGAATCCTAAATTTAGTCGCCTTTTAGTTCATTAAAAGCTTATTAAAACACGACCCTGGTTGAGATAATGTCAGACGGTCTATGTTTGTCAGATTGTCTGTTAGTTTTATGTTTAGTGTAGACATATTTAGTATTTCATACATTAGAAGTCAGACCGCAACATAATTTGTCCATGACATAATTAATTTCGTATTCTGAATAGAAGTTGTAATGAAAACCTTTATTTGATTAAGCATTTGATTTAACTTTTGTAACTTGAAAAAAATGTATGTTTTTGTTTTCAATTGTTAAAATTAAAAACACAAGTACCCGGTGGTTACGCAATGGTTATGATACAGTGTGTGAGTGGGTACATGTATGTGGAGTGCATGCGTGATTTGAAACATAGTGGTAAGTTGTATATTCGTTTTGTTTGTACCTATGATACTGATTTTTGGTTACCAAATTGCTATTTCACTAAAGAATATGTCAAATTACCACATAGTACACCCAATACCGGTCAAATATTACACTGACAATGGACAAATTAGTCGTCCCACTTCCATTATGCTTGGAACTTATTAGTAACCATGTGCTACTCTCTCTTTCTTTACCAACACGGGCACAGGATCGGCGGACAGGCCATTGTATGGTCTGTATAAGCCTGGAGACACGATATAAAGTCTTCCTCATGGTAGCAAACGCTCAACGTAATGCCACAACGAGGGCGGTGTCGAGGGAGACGTAAATTAAGAGAAAAAGTGTGGAAAAAGAGAATAGATAAAATCCTAAATGTAGACTGTAATGTGAAAATAGATATAATTCAAGCATCTCAACTACTACAATGAATATTAATAATTTTGAAATTATCGAAATTTCTGTGATGAATTGAGTTGCTCTTGAAACAAATTGAATGAAATAAGAAGCAGTACATGTTGAATTTGTTTCAAGAGCAACCCAATTTATATAATAAAAGATATAATAAACGTCATGTGTAGGCCTATAGGCCTAATTAATTTGGCCTACAACCACCCCCCCCACCAAAACAAAAAAAAGTACACGCCTCAATCCTCCTTTGCCGACGACATGAGCAAAAACTAATACTAAAACTGCAAAATGAGAGTTCATAAAAATGTTTTTAAAATTGTAGAAATTTGTCCGTAATATTTGCACTTTTTAACTACCGCTCTTAATACCGTTTACAATTTCAGTCGATACTCAAGTTCATGAGCAAATGAAACAGGATTTTTAAAGTGGTTTCATTGAGACCAACTTAAGTGAGATTGAAATATTAAGTATAAGCGAAGGCTTAATGGTTAAAATGTCAATCTTATACAACTAGCTTTCTCTAGAAATAAACAAAAATATTATTTACTTCAATATTGACTTGGTGAGACCATTAGGTGTGTGATTGTCAGATAAGATAAGGTAGAAATGACTTGGTTTAGTTTAATTCTTAATAAATGAATACCAAAAAATACTAATGATCCACCGCTGCCAAATGGTATATTTTTGTTTTAATTGTTAAGATTAAAAACACAATTTCTCATTGGTTTCGCATTTTCAATATATGTATAGACATCTGGATGGATCACCAGATGCGATCTTTGTCACGATGTGTGCGTGTGTGTGTGTGTGTGTGTGTGTGTGTGTGTGTGTGTGTGTGTGTGTGTGTGTGTGTGTGTGTGGTGTGTGTGTGTGTGTGTGTGTGTGTGTGTGTGTGTGTGTGTGTGTTGTGTGTGTGTGTGTGTGTGTTGTGTGTGTGTGTGTGTGTGAAGTGTGTGTGCGTGAATGTGTGATGTGAAAGTGCATGCGTGAATTGAAAGACTATGATGCTGGAAAATTTAACTAAAGTGTTATTTCAATACAGCATACTGTCAAAGATACCACATAGCACACCCCTTCTGGTCACACTTTACACTGACCATGGACAAACCAGTCGTCCCACTCCAATTATGCTGGGAACTTAGAAAGACCTTTTAATTGGTTGGTTGGTTGTTTTAAGTTAAAATCTCTATTCGAGACTTATATGTAACCATGTGGGGCAAACTCTCAACGTAAGGCCAAAATGAGGGCGGTGTCGAAGGAGTAGTAAAGAAGAAAAAAAATCATTGAGGAAAAGGAAAAGGAGAATACCTAAGATCCTAAATTTAGGATGTGCTATGGAAGTAGGTATAATTCAACAACCCGTATAAGTAATTAATCATCAAACTTTCTACAATATTTCCTCAGCGTTAATTAATGATATCCGATCACAACGCTATTCTACAATAGCTTTCCTCAGCAATCCAGTTATTGATTATATACCTGTGTTGTGTTTCACTATTTGCCCTATCCTAAATGATCTATTTGCCAGATTCGCTATTTCCTATCCTTGGCACCGCCTCACATTTATGCTCTGGGTTCTGTCCCCTGGCCGAGACTCACCAAAGCTGTATTTTCTGTGCTTACGTTCACACACGACTGGTTCGCCCGTTGTCCAGTATAATGTGTAAATGCTTCAGTTATGATTCCCTGCTATACAAGAAGACACTTACACGATTATGTTACATGTCACATCCAGTTAATAGAAATTCCGTTAAAATTCAACATTATTTTAGACACGTTTAAGTTTCAAATAAGATAATATAAAAATTACTTAAATGTTATTACTTCAAGATGTTGTGTTTCATGTCCTAGTTTGCCCTAAATTATATTTTCATATAAACATTTTAGTATTTGACGTATTAGTGAAGTCCATGTGATGGTTTCTAAATGGTTAAAAACAGTTTTTTCCTTCCCTATTTCAACATTATTATATTAATCAATTACCTTCTCTGTCGTCGGTGGAGCAAATCAAAAACAAAAATGTATAATACGATACAGATCTCTAACATTCGTGACTTGGACTGATAGTGGAGCAAAATATTAACGTTAATGAGACAAAAATAGACATCCATTATTTTTCAAATAAATCTGTACCTTTATTTTGTTACTTGCATTGCCAATAATAATAGCCATATAATTTAAAGATGCTCCACCGCCGACAGAGCATACAAAATACTCATCAGCAGAACAATAATTGGTGATTAGTCATATAAATGTATATGTATGTCTAATTAACACAAAATTGTATAAAATACATTGTTTTGCTTTTGGTGGACGCGCAATCAGTAGTACTCCATTGTACATAAGGCATAGTGTCATGGATTTTTTTTCGGGATGCAATTTATTATTTTTTATTAATTTTACCTGAAAGTAAAATTAGAAGCTCAAACTTTTCAATGTTGTTATGGTGTAAATTGAGTAACTTTTGTAACTGAAGAAAAAAGACTACATCGTCTGCTACTGTTTTTGAAAAAAAAACATTCACCAGCGTTGTATCATCTATAAATATTTGGTGTCCTCCACAAGAAAAACATGTAAACGTAATTTTTGTAACTGAAGAAAAATAATACTCCGTTTGCTCCTATTTTGATAAAGAGAAAAAATACCATTCGTCAGAGATGTAGCATCTTAACAAATGAACATAATGATAGATACACGAACTATCTACTGCGTTTCAACTGTTTAACTATACCCAGGATAATTCTGTTATCAAAATTCAAATATTATACTAAAATCAACTGGAAGAAAACATTTTTGTGTAATTAATAACAAGTATCATAAAATCTTACATTTCATTTTCATTTTGTTAATGTGTTGCAATACTGAAAAGATTCGATATCAAAAGAAAATAGAATATCCGTTATATAACATACAATGTTTAGGAGTTCTGGTTCGAGTAATGCTTTGCATCAGATTGTTGTAAATATGACACTAAAACCAAAGGGGCGTTTAAAATCGTTTCGCTTCCCTCAGTTTTCGGATTATCTCTGGAAATCACGTACTTATCACGCAATTGGGCGGACATATTGTTAATGGTTAAAACAATTATTACTAAAGTTATATGAAAGGTCACTAGGGGTAACAAACACGTCGCTTGCTTACTGTGCCACACTGTTATTGACGAATCGTGACCGGATATGTCAGTATACGGGCGATAACTCTATGTTGCATATCCCGCAACATATATTCCCCAAGGTGCAATAGCTCACGTCGATCCTCGTAAACGATAAAACATCCATGGTTGTTTAAAAGCACATGGTGACTACAGATAATCAGTTTGTGTACTCAAGAGTAAAAAAGTACTACGCAAGAGATCTATATATTTGATTGCGGTGCTTGATAGTGCTGTGAAACAATGAAATGGTTACAGAAACGAGAGAGCAACACGCATCGAATCCATTCGGTGGAAAAACCTATTTCACAGCATCCGTAAGCTACAACATTACTGCACAGTAGTAATTGAATACCGTTTTACAATTTCAGTCGAGCCGAGCAGATTTCTACACAATTTGCCGTACAAATAGTTTGCTGTCTGAATATAACTTTTGGATCATGTTTTGTAGTTTTATTGTTTGATGTATAGAATGATGGAACTTTCAATTTCCACCGATACGAAGAACGGTTGTAAAATATGAAAATAAGCTTTTAAAGACCCAATATACGTATTATTCGAGTTTTTTAAATCACATTAAGAAGATTTTGTATAAAATGTTAATTAAAGTCAGTAAAGTTGTTTTTGAGACCAATTGTAAAGTTTCAAAAAATAATCAATGTAGCTCACATTAAAGACAAAGCGAAATGATTCGAAGAAATTCACGGAAAGTCTCGATTTCCGGAAAATATCAAGTGACCGGATCGACTTCGCACGGTAAATACAGAAGCAAACATATTATCGGCCCTCAAAAATATGTAGGCCTACATAAGAAACGCTTCGGTAATCGGTAGTATTACAGTGACGACTGTTTCAAGATGGAAGGCATGGTTTGTTATACATGACGACTAGTTCGAGTAGGTCACCTGTATTTGGTGTCTTCGGCGGCATGCTTCAGTGATATAGCACTATAGAAAGGGCAATAGTTCCACTATACAAGAAGACACAACATGAATATACCACAGTCTCCCAAAACACTCACCTCGCACTACATACACGCAACACACCGCATACTTAGCACTTGTATCACAGCAGTTTGCATAAACGTATTGAAGACAGTAAAACAGAAGTCGCACCTTTCAGCGTCGTATAAAATAAACATTCTATAGGGAATTAATAACATTTTTTTTTTTTTGTGTTTTATTTTAGAAAAGTAACTACCCATCAACCTCTGCGTATATTCTAATTAGCAAGTTGTTAAGACTGAATAAGTCTCTGATTTCGATATGACAACTAGAGTAAAAAGTTCAAGCTTAGCATTAAGGCATATTGTTACATATAATATAGGATAAGCAAGCCTCGGGTTTTACAACATTTTGTGACCCACGGATAGGATATCCCTAAACTACATATCCACGTATGAAAGAGCATTTTTCTCTCATACCCCGACATTTTATTGCAAATTTACTACTATCATATTCGACCATTTTGAAATAAATTCGAAAAACACGCGACTGCAAGTTACATTGTAACTCTCCATACATGAAAAATGCGTGATGTTTTGAACGCAAATCCCATTGTTTGTATCTTGTAAAGTAAATCCAGACTAGTTTCTGAAAAAAATGTTAAAATAGTAATTTTGTTGACGCTGTGACGTCATGAGGCTTTATTGCATGGCTAGTCATGCAATAATATATATATATTAGACTCTTTCATACGTGGATATGAAGGATACGAATATTCTACCCGAGGGTCACACAATGTAGGTAGTAAAACTCGATGTTTTATTGCAATTTTACAACTATAATATCCCGCCATTTTGAAATAAATTCTAAGAAAGCCACGGCTGAAAGTCAGTTTTTCCTACATGAAAATTACGTGACATTTTCAACAAAAAATCCGTTAGTTGCATCTTTTATAGTAAAACCAGTTAAGTTTGTGTAAAAAATGTTTAAATTTTACCCGGAAATAGAGAATTTGTTGACGCCGTGATGTCACGAGGCTTTATTGCATGGGAAGCCATGCAATACAGCCTCAGGCGGCATGAGTGTATTGCCCTAGACCAGCCAGTATTACACCCGTAGGTATGAAAGAAAGCCTCAGGCGACATGAGTGTATTGCTCTTGATCAACCAGTATTAGACGTGTAGGTACGAGAGAATATGCTGTTCTTACTGGCAGATCGATTCCACTGAAAGCAAAAGCAAACTGCTTAGTATTTAGACACTATGCTTTTTGTTAACTACTCGTGTGTAATTTTTCAAAACATTTAAGAAAAAATTAAGAACTGATACTTTCTCTTTTCTCTGCTAAACAACTCTTAAGGCATGGGACGTTATGTCACAATATTGTTTTAAGTTAAGGTGGTTTAACATTTTTACACCAATTTGAATTACGCGTGTCATCCATTGAGGCAGAGAATATAATTCCCGTTTCAAAAAAGAATATTTGTTTTAGTTTTTTTTTAGTTTTGAGTTCCAGTTTTGCTTTTATCCTTGATTTGGTATATCCGTGTATTGCATACTATAGATATAAGACACATGTCAGGAAAATGAAGGATAAACACTATTCGCTTTAAAGCTATTTTGATTTTGCTGTTGAGGCAAGTGAATATAACCTGTTGCCTGATAAAATAATTAACTTTGGTCATTTTTTCGTTCACTCTGTTTAGATTTTGCCTTTCCGTTTAATGTGTTTTTTTGAAACCATTCATCGGTTATGATAATCGCATTAACGTTGTAGAAAACTCCACAGATGTTTTGGTATCTCGATATACCCGATTTATGTTGAATATGACATAGAGGCACTCCTAGGTTCCCCTGTATCTTCCGTCCAGATATTAAGTAATGTGTATTTAATATTCTGGCGTTTTGTTGTATAATGATCCATTATAGAGATTAACGAAGAGATAATATAGTGTATCTTAGCATGAATATTAAAACGTCTGACATTGTCTACACACATTAAATCACCCTAGACCTGCTGATTGAATATGTTGTAACTTCTGATGAACAGCTTAGGTCATTAATCCCTTCACTCACTGAAATCTCTTCAAGGACTAATAAAAATGTTACTATTTTCTTGCATTTTGCCATGGCAATCGTTTTTTTTTTAGTATTTATTTTTTTATTTGAAATATCTCAGAAAAATACAGATTTTTTGTTTTATTTACTAGAGATTTATCTCTTTTATGTAAACAAACAAAACCAACATGTTGCCTGGTTTGTCCGTTTCCATGAAAACTAACAATCCATGGAAACTGCTGTCTCTTTACATATACGTTTGTGTTTACCAATTTAGAAAATATATCCAAATATTTTTATTTTTTTCATACTCAATCTGATTTTTTGATTGGCTAATTCCTTTTTAGATACCGTTTCGTTTACATTTTTACTACAGTCCCACCATGTAACCAAAGTGCAGCTGGCATTTATTTACTCTATGAACTTCAAGCACTTGTTATTATTATTGGTGATAACGAATGATTAATTCATCATAGATGCAAATTCCCTTGGGATTTCATCATATGATTGTCATCATATGATATAAGCATTGAACATCTTTCAGTTGGCATTCATAGCCAATATGAATGCCAACCGGACAGATGCAAATTCCATGAAGTGCGCTAGAGAGAACAAAATCCGAAAAAGGCCCGAAACCCCAGCGTTATAGTGACAACACAATACAGGCGTTGCTGTTGTGTATTGATTTGCGAAAAATCAAAAGAATCGTACATCAAAATGTATTATTTGAAGAAATATTCGAAAAAGTATTTATAAGCATTGTTTCTTTATTTGATTGGTTCATGAAAAAAATAACCATTTTCTCGGTAATTTTAAAATTAAAAATTAAATTTCCGCGAATATTTTGGTATCTCACAAATAGTAGAATGGATAGACAAATTTTGAGAGGTTGAAGATGGTGATACGTCCTACTGTGGTTTCCATGGCAATGCTATAAGAGATGACATAGAAAGGGATTTCACGATTTCTGCACCAAACTCGCCTTATTAGGGTGAACAACGTAAGTAATAGAGGTATACTTACGAAAGGTCAACACACTTGATGGTGGCGTCGATATGAGGCATGGTTGGAAAAATCAGGCCGGGGTTCTGACGCTGTCACAGTGAAGCATGGAACCTTACTCCATAAGATAATGTTTGTCAAGGCTACCAACTTACCACGCCGTGTGTAGTTACTTGCATTCTAACTGGAACCGTGATTAAGACCTGTAATATTGGGCAGTGAATTTGTGGATTTTCTATATCAATAGTGACACATACACCTCGGAAATTTCAGTTAACCCTGATCAATCTACTGGACAAAGTTCATCACAATAGGTCGTTCGTATGTTTTTCTCTCCAGTCGCAATGGGAGACCGAGAAACATAAATTTGTGTGGTGTTGCAACTACCATTAATAAGCTATCTAATAAAATTTGTAACACAATAATACGTGTGTTATGGGACCAGCTGCTGGACAAACAATACAGTTAGTCGCCAATTTGGGTGTTAATGTTGAAGTCCTGTCAAAAGTCGCCTTAAGACAATCTACCATTTATATACGTGTGTGATGAGTACGTGCTAATTATGGCGACTGTGATTTGACGTGTGGAGTCTGCACTTTATCATTAAAACTGTTACAAAGAGCCACAACACGAACATACCGCAGTCTCCAAAACCATACACGTACTCCACATACGCAACACGCCGCATACACGTGAGGCCGCTGTTAAATGACCATGAGTGTTAATATGACGTTAACCCAATGGACCAAACAACTGGTGTATTTTCCATATGCTTCATATCTTAAAACAATAAAGATATTTTACCATCAAATACAACAAAATGTAAATGGTAAAGCATAAATATATAAACCAACTAAGGGTCAGAATAATAGGATAATTCCCTACCTTGAGTGTAGAAGAGAGAAATATCTACCCGAGGAGGAGATTCACGACTGTGTAACCCGATGGTTGCCGAGGGTTACACTGTCATGAATCTCCTCCGAGGGTAGATATTTCACTATCCTAATCTCTAGGTATGGAATGTATTTGAAGGTATCCATTTTACTTTATTGAAAACTTTGTTAAACCTGTTGCACTGTGGCAAACAAGAATCTAAATCATTTTGAAATATTCACAGCCATAGAAATCTTATTTTATATTGTATGAAAACCTGTTAGATAAGTCTTTTTACCGAGTAAATATCAAAGAAATATGTGAAGGTAGGTGGAATTCCGATTGCGATGATCATTATATCAAAATTCATCAAGCGCGTGAAGCAAGAGCTTGGGTTCAAATATGATATTGATTGTCCAATTGGACTGCATATGTGAATTTGTATTTGCATATGACGTTTTATACATTTCTGTTTATCACGCGAATATGTTCTAAAGGCTGTTTTTCCCTAGGTAAGACAGAGAAATCTTACCCTAACCGGAAGTGCAAATATATCTGTCCGATTGGGTAGAATAATAGAATCGTACATGGGTCTGTGAAGTGGACAGGGATATCTCAACCCGAGTGAAAGATTTTTGGCCGGTCAACCCGAGGCTTGCCGAGGGTTGACGTCCATTAATCTTTCACGACCCATGTAAGATTCTTTTCTCCCATACTTAGTAGAAAAAATGACGAAATTCCACTTGGTTTCCAGCTTTTTCATCGCGCCACGATCGCATGAACGTCGTTATGCGTCAAAATTCATGACGTCATCTACAATGAGCGCCTCAGTTACGCACGGGATATCCCTGTGAAGTCTTACACCCCCCCCCCCCCTGTGTAAGATTATATGACTCTTTCATATGTACATATGTAGGATAGAACTATTCCACCCGAGGGTACATAATTTTGGGTCAGAACCCGAGGGTGGAATAGTTCTATCCTACATAATTTACATATGAAAGAGTTATTTTCTCACATTGCTTGTCGAGTTACTTGCACGAAAGGTGAGGCAGCCATTTTGTGACAAAATCTTAACTTCTTAAATAATTAATCGATTTTAGAAATAAAACGTCATTCGAAAGAGCTCATCAAAGTTTGGTTTATATTAAAAATATAAACAAGAAATCTTAGGTAAAACGGTTTGAAATGCAAATTAAACAAATGAAATGGTAAAGAAATCCGGCAAATCAATCGAAATAGAAGAAAAATGACGTCAACTTTGGCTGATATGACGTCATTTGATTATTCGGCAATTGTGCCGTCACAGCTATGTAAGATATCTTATATAGCTGTCTTTCATGGGACAACTCTATCTTACATGGCTAGCTATGTGAGAAAGAGATATCTTTTCCCTAGCAACCACGGGATATCCCTGTGAAGTATGGGAAAAATGATGGTCTACAAATGTTTATTTTTTACGCAAGTAAAATGTGTTTTGAATTTGACTACATGGGAAAAAGAAAGTGGCCTTTTTAAAGAGATGTGGTCGCTATGGCAGGTAGCTGCGTATGGGCGTCCCTATAATTGTAACCAGCTGGTCTCTACGAACGATGTTCCCACCACTTACTGTTATATAGAGATTGAACAGTGTTTTGATTGCGTTAAAGGTGGTATGAACGCAATGGGATACAGACATATTCAATGTAGCGCGTTAGCGCTACATGTAGAATATGTCTGTATCCCATTGCGTTCATACCACCTTTAACGCAATCAAAACACTGTTCAATCTATATATTTACATAAATAAATCTACTTTTACGTAAAATCTAAAACGGTGATGGTTGCTAAGTTGGGTAACTACGGTAGTCAGGATGACCGAAGATATAGTTCCGATTGTTGAAAGTTATAGCTGCAGTTTGGTTTGAAATACAACAATGACACTTTTCAATTATTTTCGACATATATTTTTTCTCAAAGTTGATAATATATCAATAATGTCCATTTCGAATAAAAATTGAGATAGCCAAGGCGGAACGACTACCGGTATGTATCGTTGTCAGGGTAGTGATGCGGTCCGAAGTGGAGCGAGCCGCCATATTTGATTTTCAACCGAGGAAAGTGAATGTGATATAGACTATTGATGGTATGACCGTTGAGCTGCTGAATGTTTATCATGTATGTATCGGTCTAAAAACGCGATTTAGACTAGATTCTTCATAGTCATGGGTTTTATTTTATTGTACGGAGTATTAGTCCAGGTGCCAAATGGTGATTTTCCACCCAACCTAAAAAAATAGTTCGCATAAAATGTTTTTGCACAGAAATGTTCTTTAACATGTCCTCCATCAGAAACTGGATGATGCCACCGTGGCATCATTGGGGAAATTGAAATATTCAAGATGGCG
Source organism: Argopecten irradians (assembly GCF_041381155.1). Lineage (NCBI taxonomy): Eukaryota > Metazoa > Mollusca > Bivalvia > Pectinida > Pectinidae > Argopecten > Argopecten irradians. Next base: position 19,704,265 of record NC_091149.1, on the reverse strand, counting down.
GACAAGATGGTTGACAAACTGCAACATTGATATATTTTCATCCTAATTTGATATTCATGCTATAAAATCATCAATTTTTTATGCACTTCGATAAAATTTTGTGTACATATTCGTCATACCGTCATTGAACAGAATTCTTAATATAATTAAGTTACCTCTTGTGATTAATGTTTAATTAATAAGTTAATTAACACAATTTTCAAACCGGTTATTGTATGATAAAATTGCTTTGTTTTTTTAGTAATTACATGTAGATTGGTATTTTGTGTGGTCTTCATTAAGACAATATTTTACATTTCACTCGTTTCGGTGTCTATAGCGTTTTAATTCTATCTTTTTGCCCATTGCATGATCATAAAAGGCGACCTTTGAGGCTTTATATATTCTTTTCTTCTAACGTCTTCCTTGACACCACCTGACTTTTGGCCGCCTTGAGTTGACCGCTTAGAAAGGCTCTGGGAACTGTTACTTCCATGAGACACGACTCTTTACTGTAAACGTACTTATGGTAGCGGTATTGAACCATCGAACTGCGCTATGTTATATCCACGCCGATAAATAATAATTTACAGATGTTCGCCTTGCGCTACAATAAGTATTGTTTACAGAATATACATGTACATTATTTCTGCTCTTGCTTAGCATTCAACAGAAAGAGTGAGACGACTACTATTATAATACATGTAGCCGATGTCAGATTATATGACCAGTGTATTAGGCAACATGTTTCAGTGAGAATGCATTAAAATGTTTCCACCATTAAAAAGACACTCTTGATCATATCACAGCCACCCTAACCAAAGGCATCCCACAAAGCAACACATGTAGGGTAGACCGTTCTAAAAATGACATTTTCTGTAAAATGGGCTCTATATGTAACCAACCAGCCAACACTTTTAATATTTACAGATTTTCTTCTACCCAAAATGGAATTATCCATTCAGCAGTCATTTTGAAAGATATAGTAATAATCTTCATGTGATTTTATTTACATAGCAATATCACTAATCTTATTATAATTATTGGTAAGATGACATGTTCAGTCGTACCTTGTTAATTTGTACTGCAGGTAGGGTGTTAGTATTGTACCTGCTGCACCTATTTCATGATCGTAATAGGCGACTAAATGTATGATCTTATCTTTTATCTTCTTCCTAACTGACGTCTGACTCCTAACGTCTCCTTTGACAACGCCTCACTTTGGGCTTTCGGTTGAGCACTCGTCCCTATGAAAAAGGTTCTGGGTTTGGTCCCTTGGCGGAGACGCACCAAAGTCTATAAAAGTGGTAGTTTCTGCTCCTGCTTAGTGTTCAGCATACCGGGAGTGGGACGACTGGTTCGTCCGTTGTCAGTATAATTTGACTGGGAGGGTTGTATTGCATGTCTTGATGGCATGCTTCAGTGATATAACAAAGGGCAAGAGTTCCAAAGGTTCCGCTATACAAGAAGACACAACACAAATATACCAGTCTCGCAAAACACACCCGCCCTTCATAACGCAACACAGCGCATACATGAGAGGCCGTCTCAACATGACCATGCCTGTTAACAGGACGTTAGTTTAATAATAATAAAAAAAACACGACAAACAAACTAGTTTATTATGCAATACATCCTTATCATAAAATGAAAATACACACTTCTTGAAATTGAATTTATTTATAAAAAACAAGAATAACTTTTTATTTAAATATAAACATAGTGTATTGCCTAAATATTTGAAGGTATAACATGTAATAACGATGTTTTGTATGCTTCAATATGTAAGAAACAGTTCAGAATCAAGCAAAAGATATACCATATTGATAGAGAAATTAAGCTGAATTTTACTGGACAAACTTAATTAGAAAATTGAAAACGTTCTATTAACAGCTAAAGTCATTTGAGGACGGCTTCTACTATACGATGTGTTGCTTGTGCTCCGAATGCCTTGGGAGGCTGCGGTATTTCATTGGTGTTGTGTCTCCTTATATATGTATTAGTGATGCAAGCCTCGGGTTAGACGTTCATGAATTACCCCTCGGGTTGTGATTTCGTTGTCACACCCTCTAGGTAGAGAAAGAATCTATTAATCACAACCCACCCGGTCACATTAAAATGACAACGGGCAAACAGTCGTCCCTATTCCCTTTGTGCTGACCAGAGACTGCGACAATTTAGAGTAATGTGAGGCTCGGCTAGGGGATGTATTCCCCAAATGGGCGAGAGTTCAACTCTAACAAAAGTTAGGCAGCGATGTTGGGAAGAAAAAGAAAAGATACCAAAATTTAGTCGCCTTTTACGATAATGAAGAGACAGCAGGTACAATTAGTATGCCCTACACATAGAGCAACTGGGCAAACTTTCAAGACATATATTCAATAATTATTTAATATAGAATGGATACCTTTGTTTCGTAACCAGTTTGAATATAATTGAGATGCACAAAGATGTTATGGGGCGATAAAACATTGAAGCATCAAAATGTCACTAAAACATATGATTCAGTACTTCGACGAAACCGTTTCTTTACCCATTTTAATGTACAATATATTTGACAACGATATCAGTAGAAAGATATAGCAACTGTAAAGGAAAATGATACATTCATTTCCAAAATAGTTACCAGATAAAAATGTTATACTTATTATATGTTAATTTTGATATTTTTCGAAAGCCAAATTGAATTTGTTGTTCTTAATGGTTTATGATATTTATATTTTTAACCTGGTTTTGTGTAATTTATTGGTTATACATGTATTAGAAAACAAGTTTTAGTTAATTTGATATGGGAGTCCAAAATGACAACATTCCAATATAATGAACATGAAAAATCTTTTTGTGGGATGTTTGATTGCATTATTCAAAAATCTTCTTTTTTTTTAAAAACTTTAAAAAAAATGTTTAATTTAATAAATGGAGTTGAACATCTTTTTAATAAAGGGAGTGAAAGGACTGGTTTGTCCGTTGTTAGTATAATGTGCCAGGGTGGGGGCGTTTTGGAATCCCATGCAATTTAATAACATTTACCATATTGAGGTTTGGGTATGAGTTTAACGTCCTATTAACAGCCAGGATCATGAAGATAGGAAACAGATCTTTATCTTGGTCAATACATAATACACACAAATCTTCATATTATTGTATGTAAATGGATGTGGGTATCAATTTATTCTTAAATAATTCAATTCAATTTTGCTTCGAGCATTTTCATTTGCTTACAATTTACTTTATCAGCCCATAAATGAAAACAATGGCTTCGCCGTTTGTAACGCTGCTTCTGATTGGCTGAGATGACGGAGTAATGATTTCATAGCCAATTGAGTCCCAAAATGAATTTTTAATATAGAAGAGATTATCTTTAGTAAACTGAATTATTAGGATTAATTTGAATAGAGTTGTTATATTATGGAGATATAACACAAAAACCTTATTGTACTCTCATCATAAACAGCTTCGCAGTTATTTAATCTACACTCAGATTTTTTGTGTTATATCTTATGAGATCTTTTCAAGTTAATCCTTAATTAACATTAATCTAAATAAGTGTTTAGGGTTGGGTTATAGACAAGATAGTTGTCCTTATTTCTGTTATTCGGGATTATTAAAACGTTTTGTCACTACCAAAACAGTATAAATTAGTGTTTAAAACAAAGGGCTTGGTTTTATAAAATCTTATAAAATGATCATATCATTTTTTTTTCTGGAAGTATAGTAAATTCATAAATGCATTATCAACGACTTCTCTTGGCCTTTAAATCATATTGCAACAAGTTGCAGTGACTTAGTCACTTGACAGGTTTTTTTAAAAATAAAAAACCCAATCTAATAAGCAATTAGTAAGACTAATAAAGTCTATTGTATGAAAGCAAAGTATTTGATATTGCATAAACATAAACATGTGTCAAATTGCAATAGATGTAATCCTTTTTAGCATTTAAATTGGTATTAATTGTATGTCTAGCTGTTTGAGAAAGAAGTACTAACTAATTTATTTCAAAGAATATTGATATGATGCGTGTATGCTTCCTATATGCTAAAATTAGTTTATATTGTTCGTAAATCTTGGTTGTTGTAATTCTGGCCGCCCCCCGTTGTTTTTTGGCCTGTAGGTAGGGCATATAATTTTACCGTCTGCCTTCTAGTGCATGATATATTAAAATGCGACAAAATTTAGGATATTTTCTTTCACATCTTCCTAACTGCTTTTCTTCTTCTTTACGTCTCTCTTGACATCACCTCACTTTGCGCAGTTGAGCGCTCGCCCTTGTGGGGAAGCTCTGGCTACTATTCCTTAACCCAGGATAAAAAAGAAAAGATATCCTAAATTTAGTCGCCTTTTACGATCATGCACATGTGTTCTATCTGCAGGACATTCGTAAACAGTTTGTGTGTGATGTTGTAAATATTTTTTCCGGAATGATCGTCCTTAAATATGATATTCTGTTTAACGTTACGCAATACAAGTAATATTGTTCATTTTTCGACAAAATAATGACGTAAAATAACTGATTCTGAAAATTAGTTTTATCGAATTTTATTTTCTATCAAAGAATATGTATCTGTCTTGCAAAATTAAGAAAGACAACTTATCTTTTGCAATTATGTTACAGTTAAACTCTAATTTATTTGACTTTTACCGTTTTTGACAGCGTCCATGGCGGCCATCTTGAATATTTTCAATTCCCCAAAGATGCCGAGGTGGCATCATTCGGATTATGATTAAGCACATCCTACTGCAACATAATCAGCAAAAACACTCTATGCGAACTATATTTTTGGGTTTTCTGGTTGGCACCTGGACTATATAGACAAGTGTTTGCGTGTGTGTAGGCCTATTTTGAATGCCAAGACGGGTCCATTTAAGCTGTTGATACTGTTTCGGATAGGCTACCTGTAATGGTTGGGTTTTTTTTTTTCTGGAAACCTGTATATGATCTGTTAACCTATTGTTCGCTTAGACGCTTCCAGAATTGTTTACTGACAATCAGATGTTCTGTATATTTAGGTGAGATGAGTGACCGTACACACGTACATCTGACGTAACTATGGGATTCCCCGAACATTCCTGAGGAAAGCCCCCCAGTTGTAGTCCCGACCAGCGATCCGTTTTGTATTTTATTACCGTTACAATGCTTGAACACATGTTTTGTTTTGATGTCAAATACATATTTAATTGGATCTTATAAAAACCCTTTATTGTTATTTTAAAATCCGTCAACTTATGACGCAAAATCTTTTCGAAGCGTGAACTAGAAGTAGTCCGAACCTGCACTGCGTTTGTATTCATACGTCATTGCGTTTACGCTAATTTGAACGCAACTCCCCTCCCGTTGACTATATAGGGGCATATGTAAATATATGCTTTACAGCATCTATTTAATGCATGTGAAACACCTTATATCAGTATTCACCTACATTTGTCTCAGTTTAGTTATTATGTCCTGCAAGTAGGGCGTTAGAATTGTACCTGCTGCCCCTATTGCATGATCGTAAAAGGCGACTAAATTTAGGATCTTATCCTTTCTCTTCTTCCTAACTGACTTTATCTTTCCTAATGCCTCCCTTGGCACCGTCTTACTTTTGGTCTTGAGTTGAGCGTTCGCCCCTGTGAGGAACGCTCTCGGTTCTGTCCCCTGGCCGAGACACAACAAAGTATATAAAAGTGATAGTTTCTGCTCCTGCTAAGCGTTCAGCATACAGAGAGTGGAGCGACTGGTTCGCCCGTTGTCATTATAATGTGACCGGGTGGGGTGTGTTGCTTGGTGTCTTCGGCGGCATGCTTCAGTGTTATAGCACTATCAAAGGGCAACAGTTCCACTATACAAGAAGACACAACATGAATATACCGCAGTCTCCAAAACACGCACCTCGCACAACATACACGCAACACACCGCATACATGGGAGGCCGTGCTTATATGACCATAGCTGTTAATAGGACGTTAATTAATCAAACAAACAAACAAACAAACAAGTTTAGTTATTGTATAGAAGCTGCTTCAGTGAGACAACACTATAAAATGGCCAATATATTCATTAAAAACAGGAGATAATATATCGCAGCTTCCAACAAAATCCAGGCAGTCATAGACTTAACGCAATGCATGCATGGGATCTTCCTAAAATAACCACAAGGGCACAAAACACCACCAAGGTAACACATACATGAAAAAATAAGAAAAAAACTAATATTCAATATTCAATCCAATATACTGACAACTTTAGTTTGCGGCGGCCATGTATATATATATGGGAATGATGAAAATATAAGAAAAAAACTAATATTCAAAATTCAATCCAATATACTGACAACTTTAGTTTGCGGCGGCCATTTATATATATATGGGAATGATAGGTAATCACCAAGTATATAATGCTTTGAAGTAAGCTTATTTTATTTCCTTGCGGTTCAAACGCTCTTGTGATCCAATGAACGTAATCTTCATTCGACAGAAATTCATTGTTATCGTTTTTCAAGCAAACATTCAAGTGATTTGGACCAGCCTACAGTACAATCACTTGACCAAAATCGGAATATCTGTTACGGAAATGTGTGTTGGGTTCAAGGGTAGACTATGAATACATTGATAAAAGTAAATAAAAACAATAGGCTTCATCATTTTTGTAAAATTCAGTTTTTAACATACCATGATTTATTGTTATTGAAACATCTTGCTGCACCATTGCTGCATAATTCGTTTTCGCAAACTAATGAATGAATGTAGCAATAAATGCCAGAAAAATCAGACTTAAGTATAGATAAACATTTCTAATTTCCGCACACGCTTCATGAGTTAACCTCGAGATAAACAGACAATTCACTTGTGTAATGACCTAAGCGGAAGTGACGTATTCTATTTGACATTTAACGGAAGTCAGTTTATAACACCATTTTTTGTCAGAATTTTAAACTCCCCTTAAACTGCACAGTGGGTGTTACAAAAACGACAGATGTGAAAAGTCCAATTTCCTTTTGTAATTATCTAAATGGGGACCGTTGAAGGGTATTAAACGTGCTATGTGTTGATTATAAGACATGCTATGTTCAATAATACCATACAATTACTATCGGTTTGGACACCTCGAAATGTACTACCGTGTTAAAGTGTTAGGAAAAGTAGTATTACGGAGATATTTTGTTAAATGCTTATACAAATTATTAAAGGCACACTATACGTAAATTTTCGTATGTTTTCAGGTTTTTTGGTAATCACAATCATTTACGAGAAAATTACCACATTTTCTCTGCATAAAATGTTGACTAAAGCCAGGTAAGATGTTACCAACTTTGAAGTTTCGAAAAAAATGAAAATATTAAAATAATTAATATCAAATATATATCCATTATGAAAATAGCAAACGATACGCAGAAGTTCACGGAAAACATTATGTGACGCGATCAATATAGGCTATAAGCCTATCCACAAAACGCTTCGGTAATTGTGACCGAATCGACTTCACACGGGAAAACAGAAAAGGCCTATACACAGGGACATGGCACGAATTTCTAACCAACAGTGTATATGTATTATAAGTATTATAGCAATAATTTCTCTTTAGGGTTAGACATGCGTCACTGATATGTAGAACCCGTTTAACAACAACAAAATCCGTTTTTCTCTACCGTAGATTTCATGCCCTTGATACTATAATACATACATATATTACTGTTGGTAAAATGTTTGTGCCAGGTCCCTGTGTACTTATATAGGCACGCCACGGTAATAGTGTCGGTTTTACAATAACGGTTTCAATATGATGGTTGGTATGTTTACAAGACGATTTTTGACCGTTCGATACACTATGTTTATCTTCAAGAGAAATAATGTAATAATAAACGGGGTTTATCTTTCTTATAGGTCATTGATAAAATGTTCGATCATGGCCTACAATAAAGATTAAAGATGTGTATTTTGACATTATTCTATGTAGATCATGATATGATGTAGAACGGTCAAAATCGTCTTGTAAACATACCTGTCATCTTGAAACAATCGCCATTGCAAAACCGACATCTACCGTATCTTATAAAGGTCTACATATGTTCTACGAACGACAACATGTTTGTTTCTGTTTTTCCCGTGCGAAGTCGATCGGGTCATGTGATATTTTCAGGAAATCGAGACTTTCCATGAACTTCTTCGTATCGGTTCGGTTATTTCTTGTTGGCCACGTTAATATTTAGTTAAGTATTATTTTTTAGTTGTTTTTATTTTTTTTACACTTGTTGGTCTCAGTAACAACGTACTTGACTTTAGTTCATATTTTATGCAAAGAGAACATGATAATTTTCAAAAAATAATCAAAACAGAAAATTGCGTATTTTTTATCTTAAACATTACAAACAAAACATGTTTGTTATACGTAATATATGATTCATCAGTAAAGTGACAATGGTGTGCTCTTCAACATATATATATATAACTTTTTTTTTAAAAAGATAACAACGAAATAACGAAATTGTTACTTATATCTTCTATGTAATATACATGACGATAATAGGAATTCGCAACTGAAATTATGAAATTATGATTTGATTCTGAAGTAATACAATATGATACGAGACGTGTGTAATAATTAAGAGTTCAAATCAAAGTTATATGTGCCGTAATGTTATATTATAATACTTATAGCGCTTAGGTTTTACTCTTACAAGGTCACCTAAGAGCTGAAAACGAATTTTGGCAGAACAGGTGAAAATCCTTATCTTTACATTTACAGTGATATGAAAACTTGACTTCCGGTTTCCGGAGAAAGTTTTCCAACTCTACATATATTGGATGATTTACATAGAATAACGTTACCGAGACAAATCTATCACATGAAAAGAAGCAAAACTGTGGTCTATAATTTCATTTTACATTTTTAAAGTATTTTTTTTTAATTTCATTTCTTCAGAAATGTTTCCAAATAAACATACAAAAGCCATAAAACATGACCATTGTGTGTTGTGACTAACGTTTTTAAGACATCATCTTTATTTGATTTGTTGGATTAATGTCCATTTTGATGATTTTTTTACAGCTTTATTAATCGAACCTGATGGTTTTAAATAGATTACTGAATGAAAAATAAAATGTCAATTTTTTGCCCAGTTATGGTACACAAAGCTTTTAATATGTTAATTTGCACAGTCCAAAACACAATATTTAATTCAGATTAATTAATATCAGAATTGATTAGTAAGTAAACTATTATAGCAAATACAGTAATTGAAATTGTGAACATTTTCTTACAAACTATTATAATTTGTATAATTGCACTTTATAGCTACCACACGAACAATAAATGTTCCATGCAATTGATATTGTGTGCTGCACTAGTCAATCTGCAGATGTAACGTTGGAATTGTTCCTGTACCTGCTGCCCGTGTTCATTCCATGACCGTAATAGCCGACTATATTTAGGGTCTTATCTTTTCTCTTCCTTCTAACTAACTTTACTCTTCCTAACGTTTCTCTTGCCACTGTCTCACATTTGGGCTTCTGCTGACCTTAAGGTGACGGGCAGGGGCGTCAATGAAGAATGTCTTCCGTTTTATACCTATGACTCCATAAACCAAATGCTGCTGATAATTATCCTTACTCCATTATTGCTTTTAACGTTTGCTCGTGGATGACCCGAATGTTGCCTGTTGCCGTAAACGAAACACACTTACAACTATAAAGAAACACCTTATACCATTTTGAATAAATTTAACGATTGCACAAAACCCATACGGTCAGACATGTGTTCTCGTTCGCTGATGGAAGGAAATATTGTGTCTTGATAAAAGGTAAGTGCAAATTTACCAAGTTACCTAAAATATGTCCGTATTGTAATTGTATCTATTATGAATTTAAATAGTGTATAAATTGTCAATGTTCATTTTTATATTGGTATATACACTCTACCTCAAGTTAATAAGGACAGGCTAGAATCGACGTTATTGTAATATTACATGTACTTACAATTTGGTTTTGTTTTGTTTTACACTATATTCTGAATTTGCATATTAGAGTTACCTGCCCTTGTTGTTGGTATTGATAGTTACATCATGATTGTGTGAGTGTTTCAGAGAGTACGTATTCTGTATTTGCAGATTACAGAGTTATCTGCCCTTGCGGGTAGGTATTGATTGTGACGTCATGTATTTGAGAGCGAAACGTCATACTTTTCGGAGAAAACGACGTGAAATGCGCTCACAAAATAATGACGTAACAATCTATACCTACCCGCAAGGGAGCTAACTCTGTAATATGCAAAGACGGAATATATGTTTGCTCGTTATCCATACCTACCCACAAGGGTGGTAACCTTGTAATATGCAAAGAAACAATAGATGACTTAACGTTAATGCATTTTTGTCCTAGTTATTCCATTGATCGAGGCAATAGACATTAAATTCAGTACAGTTCAGGCTACACCTAAACAACTGTAAAATAGAAAATTATGGCAAACCTTTTTAATTTATACACAGGCAACATTTCCTAACACGAAATTGAAGTTGAAAAGAATTTTTAATCAATTTCATTTTAATTTCATGAAAAATATATGGGTCGTTTTCGATTATACAATTTAACTTGTTGGACCTAGTTTTATGAATTACAGATTGATCTTGTGATTTTATATTGTTTTCAGATTAGTGTTGGTATAGTCATCTCAGGCTTGTATCAGAAAATGCAATTTCGTCAGGATTTATACTTGAAATAATGACTTTAACAAACGGTCGATCCGGTTGTTTCAAATTAAAGAAAACGGCCATGGTCATGATTTCTAGACCTGAAACTCAGGATGCGAAATGTTGGCTGTGTATCAATTCAATCAAAAATTTCATAAACCGAAACAAGTTACATGTAGCATAAAACCGTTCACGAATGGTTGATGTAGAAGCCTCAACGTCCTATTAACAACTAAGGTCAGTTAATGACGGCCTCCCGTGTATGCAATATGTTGCGTGTGCGGGGCTCAAAAATCATGATACAGGTAATCGGAAATAAACAGAAAGACATGTTACGAAATTGGAACACTATCGATTTCTGATTTGTCGGAGCTTTACCGTCCAAGGAAAAGTATCGCAGACAAATCAGTCACATGGGAGGACTGCTAGTAGACTTTGATCAACAAATTTGATTGGTCTTATACGCGGACAATTGGAAAAACTTCTGTTGTGGACAATGACCAGACAATTGGAATAAAACTCTTCGTGGAAAATGTCGTTATACTGATTCCATTTTTTCCGGTACGGATACCACACTTCGTTGTCATGTACTTTTCCTAACAATCATTGACTCGCTTAATGCTCCACGTATTGTAACGATAAGAACTTTAATATCTATGTTCAAGGAATGAAACATATAACATTTAAAGAAAATATGATATCTACATGATATCTGAACACTTCGAGAGGACTTAAAAATGGACTATCTTGCAGATATAATGGATATTTAAAGAGTTGTTTCAAAAGAACGGTGTTCATTGTTAAGATACACTGTATGAACATAAAATGCGTTTGATGATTTTGTAATTTTACAAAAGTTACATACCTACCATTACCTACCGTGACACATCTTTTGTCTTCCTGAACATAATGTCAATTCCCATACTGATATGTCCTTTTCTCCTGAATAAAGAATATATTATCATATTGCACCTTTAGCTGTCTTATTGTTGAGCATATAATGGCATATAAACCATACTAATTGAAACTATTTTCAAATCATTTTTTTGTGTGAATTATATAAGTTTCTAATGAAAAAGGACGAGATATGACTCGGTAAAATGTGAAATCATTAATTTTCGTGGGGGTTTAATTTTCGTGGATTTCGTTGTTTGACCAAAATCAACGAATTTACATCCCAACGAAAATATATCTTTTTAATGAGTGTATACTAATATAATGTCATGTAAGTTTATGCGTTAATACATCGTAGGATGATTAGTATCTCACTACATCAGTCTATTTCAGGGAATAGCATAACAAGATCAAAAATCATGAATCATGAAGATCATGAAATTATCAATGTGACACGATAATTGTTTCATGGCTACACCTGTAAAAACACTGGTTGAGTACCGACTCTAGCTTTTGATTGTAACTGTACGTGGTGTACGTGTAGAGCTTAGCTCCGCTCGAGCGATCACACGATGACAGTGTCGACTGTGTATTTTTAACAGTAATGTGTAAGGCATTCTCATCCCATCATTGATTTCATTGGGTGTTTAACATATAGAATATATAATATGTATTCTAAGGCAAAGCATCTTTTTTAAAATTTGATTTGTAGGATTGTCAGGATCGAATGATATGTATATTTCTTTGAACAGCTTAGTTGATTTAAAAATAGACTGTCCTCTATGAGTTATTTGTGACTTTTTAGATTTTTTAAGACTGGACTATGTTCAAATTGTGGAATTTTTGTCCATTTTAAGTGTTATTTTACTTTAACATGTTGTCAACAACAACAATGAAACTAAGCTAAGGCTGTAAATAGGACGTTAATGTCAATCAAACAAACAAATAAAGTAATAACTCTTAAAACTCTTTGTTTTGCATGGCTAACATTATCCATTTACATTTTAAATTGTCTTATATTTAGATATTACATAAAAAAAATTCTGAATTTTGAATGAAGACAAAATCACTTTCGTCATTCTCTGTTCTTTTATTTTTGCCTTTATCGTCCAGATTTGTCTTTTGATTACATCTAGTGACACTGATAACAGACATGTATGGATGCATGATATTACAGTGTTTTGATTTTTTATTCAATACAACATGTTTATAACAATTGTTTTCATTCGCAGAAGGACTCTCACACTATTTCCGTACTTCATTATTTTATGTTTAGACAAGCTTACATCACTCTCTCTTTCTTGCAAATCATTCATCCACATCCGTTCAATGTAAATGAATCCCATTAATAATCTTATAATTAATGTACTTATTGCAGTAGATATTCAGCATTTTTAAAAGAATAAAAAATAAATACCAGGGGCGACAATTATTTCGTGAAAGAAAATAGAAGGGAGGCAACTCTATTCATTTAAACTTAATTTTAAATTTAGTATGATATTAAAAAAGTGCTTTGATTCTTAACCCTCCGCATATGTGATGTCTGGCGGCTTGTGCGGTCTGCGGCATGGTATCGCTAGGTCCAGTGATCTGTTGAATGTCATCGAAAGCAAGGCCCCGTCACTACAATATGAAAACACCACCGCAGTCTCCCGAAATACAATACACACGAAAATTTAAAGAAGATTCTGTTCTCGCACTGATTTAGAAATCAGAATGGCACTTTTACCCCACCACGAAAAAAATTCAAGCATTTGTTGTAGGAACGCAAGAACGAAAAAGTCCTAATGCGATATATATTGCTCACAGATAAAAAAAGAAATGAATTATATTGATTTTATCCTTCTCATTGAATCTTTCCACATCGTTCGACTGCATCATAGGCGTGGTATCGTATTGTCAAATCTTCTATCATAGATTAATACATGTAAAACGTGCAACACCATTTCTGGGCGTTATTTTTCCGCTTTATGCTCACGCTGTCATTGTCGAAACTTGGAATACAACACTCGATTGAATTGGATGGATTATCTACCGTAATAATATGAAAAACACGGAGAGTTATATTTGTTTTTTATTACCTATACCAAACACTGTGGGGACATTATACTGCAGCTTAGATAATCTAGGGTCACTTAGGGAATTGATAAAAACGAACGATATACTGTATAAAGTTGGCTTGTGGAACAGTTAATCCGATACAAAAGCGGCAATTACTACAGCAAGTACTTTACATGTTTACGCGATTAGCACCAGATTGTCAGGATCGAATGATGTGATTTGAGTGATGGTATTACGACCCGACTACGCAAATCCGGGGATCTGATATCAATGTAGAGTTTAATCTCGTTTTCGTATTATTATGCAACAAGTGGTGACATTCAGTTAACACAAAGGATGCATTTAGGTGGTTCTGTTTATTAATTATGTTAACTGTAGTCCAATTACGACATTGACAATTTATGACAGTCACGACTGCCGTAAATAGGTCATTGTCTTTGCCGTTTTGATTTTCATTTTATGTAATGCTATGATTATTTTTTGTTTAAAGTGAATAGTCGGGCAAAGAAAACCAGTCTAAATGCGGTTATTGGCCTTCCAAAAGTTCTCACATATTAATACGACGGTCAAGTTCTGCTTAGTTTCACAGTTCTGACCATTAAAGTAAAGAATAGTTGAAAGCATCGAAAGCGAGGCTGTGTGGAAATGTAACCACGGACATAGTGATCCGGGAGGACGTTTTAGAATTCCGATACTTTAAATTAATTTCTTCGTACGCAGACAGATTTTGACGAGAGATTTTATTTTTCCTTTTCACAAGAAATTATACTGGATACATTCACACCATTTTTACCGACTTTAGCCATCCTTGCCCGACTGTTCACTTTAATTAGTTTAACGTCCTATTAAAAGCCATGGTCGTTTAAGGACGTGTCAGGTTTGTTGGTGGAGGAGAGCCAGAGTATCCGGAGAAAAATCTGACCAGCGGTAAGTACCTGGCAACTGCCCCATGTGAGATTCGAACTCGGAACACAGAGGAGAGCACAGAGAGCTTGTGGTATTATGTCGGGACATCTTATATACTCAGCCAACGCGGCCCCTATATATAATGCTATGATAGGTTATTATTGATTATATGTGTTGTTTATATCATGTCCTTGGTTTTGTGTTTGGTGACAAAATTAATAAAAGTATTAAAATATATTTATGTATATGACGTAGGTTTTTTATTTTATTTTAAATGATAATCTGTAGTCACACAAATCACGACATTGACAGTTTACGACACTTCACGCCTGTCTTTAATGGGATCATTGTCTTTGTCGTATATGATAAAATCATTTATGGTAGTTGTGTTTATACAATATAAGACAATGAACATTCAATTTCAATATGATATTATGAAATTCAGGGAGTGACCAAGAGGTCTTTAACAGTTGAAGTGATGCTATTTTATTAATTATCTCCATCGTTGATAGTACTTGATTATGTGAGCGCCTGATATCAAGTGATTTCGCCCGTTTAATGATATGAAAGATAGCGATATTCTTCCCTAGGATCACAAAATGTTGTAAAATTCGAGGCTTGCCGATGGTTTTATATCATTTTGTGATCCCGAGGGTAGAATATCCCTATCCTTCATATCCACGTAAGAAAGAGTATTTTTGTCTCAAACCTCGATGTTTTCTCGCAATTTCACTTCTATTAATTTCCGCCATTTTGAAAAAAACGTAACTGTAAGTCAAATCTCCATACATAAAAAATTGCGTGATATTTTCAACGCAGATTCCGTCGTTTGTATCTTTTAAAGTAAATCCAGCTTAATTTAAAAAAGAAATTGTTAAAATTATGCTTAGAAAATAGAAATTTTGTTGACGCTGTGATGTCACGAGGCTTTATTCCATGCATGGGTAGCCATGCAATACAGCTTCAGGCGACACGGGTGTATTGCCCTGGACCAGCAAGTAATACAGGTATGTGTAATGTATGTAGGTATGAGAGAATTTTGCATATGTCAACACTGCAATATGACCTGAAGCGATTTTCATTGACTGGAAATTCTGTGCAACGTCAAACAGAAACAATAAAATTATCTCGGGAAAAATGACGTGACGTCAGGATTACGAGGATGGCGGGACAAAATGGTAGCCTTTGCTGGATTTTCGCCAAGGCTCGCAAAAATAAAACTTCTTAGACTCGTTTCATAAATCCAATATGAAGTGAACACTCATGAAAGATCCTATATATACAATATACAGTAAAGAATCTTTAAGCTGTACATGTCATATGTTGGCGATTTTTTGTCATTTTATCTTCAGTTACCTATTGAAAGTCATTGGGTGTGATGAATATAATAAAGATAGTAATGGATACCATATTACAACCTCTTTTTGATTGGGGAGTATGAACATTGCGGAAAATTATCTTTAATTTCAATACGGAAGTTGGGTGAGAGGGAGAGGGGTACGATATTTCCTTCTACAGTAATGGCGCGTTCTAAATGTGTGTACGTATCCTTTTTAAACATAATAAATACGATGAAAACAAAACAATACATCTATATCCTTAACACTATACTATCATACGTCTTGCTTTATTTTCATTTTCGCAATTTGCTCATATTGGTAATAAATTACAAATTACTTCAAGTTTGGAATAGTAATTTAACATTTTATAGAACAGAAATCTCCAATCCTAACCGTCAATGATTTGTACAGGTCTCGCCTTTCCTAATAGAAACCAAACGTTCAATCTAACATTTACCATTGACTGATTTGTTTAATGAACTTACAATCTCTCTAAAACTTTATCATTTATCCACTTTTTATTGCACATGTTTGCAAAGAGCAGCAAGTTCCTTATGCATTTTTAGACTTTAAAATATTAGCTTTTTCTCAGATAATATGCATCCTTCTTATTTCTCCCATACTTGACAGGGTAATCCTGCGGTTGTCATTCCTCACCAACCCACGGGTTGACAAGCCAAAATCTTTCACTAGATTTGAGATATCCCTGTCCACCTGACAGGCCCATGTAAGATTCTATTGATCTGATAAGACACCTTTTCACTTATTATCTTGAAGTGTATACCATTTTAATATTTAAAACGCAGCTTTTATATTTTTATGAAACATGAGTAGACGTGTACACCAAACTCTCCCAACCATCGTCTCCATGATATTTTCCTAGGCTCGATTGTTTTCAAAAATATCAACGAAAGAGATACCTTATTAAATCTTAAATTTTGCTTTTTCTTGTACGAGTTTCCCGACTCGTAAATCGTATATTTTGTGTTTTACTTATAACCACTTGCAGAATTATACGTAAAACACTTCCTATCGTCTTTATAATGCTTCCCTCTGTTTTTACCGAAATGTCAACGGAATCTTTATATCTTCTTTCCATGATTTGTGCGGTTTTTGGGATGTTATGAAATGATTTAGTTCTTTTAAAACATCAGTTATCTCACCAAATACATCCGATGTTTTCTTGTATTGGTAAACTGGCATTCTCACAGAAGGAATCGTTACTCCTTTGGGGAATAAAAAGACATGCAACATTTATAAAACAGTATTTTGGACTTTTCTAATACCATAGAGAATGATTAACATTCTCGTAGTGTTCCAGTGATAATCATGTAGCAATTTTCTGTTTTTCCTTTGGCTATCCCTCTGTTCAGGACATGATTTCTCTCGGAAAACTCGGTATTGAATGATCTTTTAACATAGAACATGATAACTACGACAAAGCTTTATTCTAACGGAACGGATTCCTACAAAAATTGCAAACAAAAAAATAAAGCATTTCAAAACCCGATGAAATTAAAAACATATTGACACCAATGCTTATGATTAATAATTTTTTTTCAAACTACTTGATGCAATAAAATGCATTTACATTTACGTACGATTCTACGGCGGCGTATTAGGGCCACTACAAAATTTTATTTATCTTGTACGTACAAATTATTATCTTGTACGTACAAGCTACAAGCTAGTATCTTGTACGTACAAAATAGTATCTTGTACGTACAAAATAGTATCTTGTACGTACAACTTAGTATCTTGTACGTACAACTTAGTATCTTGTACGTACAAGATAGTATCTTGTACGTACAACTTAGTATCTTGTACGTACAACTTAGTATCTTGTACGTACAAGTTAGTATCTTGTACGTACAAGTTAGTATCTTGTACGTACAAAATAGTATCTTGTACGTACAACTTAGTATCTTGTACGTACAAGATAGTATCTTGTACGTACAAGTTAGTATCTTGTACGTACAACTTAGTATCTTGTACGTACAAGATAGTATCTTGTACGTACAAGTTATTATCTTGTACGTACAAGTTACTATCTTGTACGTACAACTTATAGTATCTTGTACGTACAAGATAGTATCTTGTACGTACAACTTATAGTATCTTGAACTTGTACGTACAACTTAGTATCTTGAACATACAAGTTGAGTTGAACTGCTGTTCATCACCGCAGACTTGAGTCACCCGCCTGATATTTTTCGTAATTAAAGATAGTCGGTCTACTTTGCATTACTTCAAGCACGATCACAAGTTTAATAACTTATTTGACAATATTAGAAATATAAATATATATTAATGAGAACAATATCTTTTTCACAATCGTAATTTGAAATTGCCGGATTATGAGTTGAAACTGTATAGTCACTTGCATTATTTTAAAACTGACACTGTATAGTTCCTTTTTTCGAGAAAACTGTATAGTCGCTTGTTTTATAGATAAGATACATTTAGTGATAAAATGGATATGATACATCTCCGATGAATGATAAGTTTTATCTATTAAAAAGAGGAGCAAACAAATTCGTATTTTTCTTCAGTAATAAAAGTTAAATACTTCACAATGGTGCTATTATTGGAAATGTTTGAGCATTTATTTTACTTCAGAATAGTAGTATTGAAAATAATTAACTGCCTCCGAAAAAAATCCTAGGTATTATGCCCAAATTCGAATGAGTTACTGATTGCACAGACAACAAAAGCAAAACAAATTATTTCATATGTGTTTTTGTGTTTATTAGACATATATACACACATCAATTATTGTCCAAATGATGATCATAGTAAATACTCTGTTATAAACATTTACATATATGTGTTCGGAAACTTATCACAGCATTACAACTCCACAACATGTCGCAAGGTATTCTTTTCTCCCTTTGGCTTAAACAAAGTGTGCGTAATATACGTATAGCTTCATGCGATGCCATTGTGACAGTAAACCAGCCACAGCCTTTAATACCGAGAGTTTCAACATTATGCTATCTTGTACGTACAAGTTAGTATCTTGTACGTACAAGATAGTATCTTGTACGTACAAGATAGTATTTTGTACGTACAAGATACTATCTTGTTCGTACAAGTTAGTATCTTGTACGTACAAGATACGTACAAGATACTAACTTGTACGTACAAGATAAACAAGAGGCCCAGAGGGCCTGTATCGCTCACCAGGTTTGTAATGCCAAGTACGTTGGTAAATACTGGTTCATTGTTTCTTTTCTAAAGGAATTTGAATATTTATCTCTAATTCCCCTATTGGGCCCCACCCCTTCTGTCCCCGTGGGGTCAGAGCCAAAATCTATACAAGTTCTGTTCCCCTTTTCCCAAGGATGTTTGTGGCCAAATTTGGTTACAATCCATGCAGAACTCTATGACTAGTAGCGATTTAAAGGATTTCCCTCTATTTCCCCTGTTGGGCCCCGCCCCTCCTGCCCCCAGTGGTCAGAGCCAAAATTTATACAAGTTCTATTCCCCTTCCCCGAAGGATGTTTGTGGCCAAATTTGGTTACAGTCCATGCAGAACTCTAGGACAAGCAGCGATTTATAGGATTTACCTATAATTCCCTATTGGTCCCCTCCCCTCCAGCCCCTGGGGGGCCAGAGCCAAAATTTATACAAATTGTGTTCCCCTTCCCACAAGGATGTTTGTGGCCAAATTTGGTTACAATCCATGTAGAACTCTATCACAAGTAGCGATTTAAAGGATTTACCTCTATTTCCCCTATTGGGCCCCGCCCAAACTGCCCCCCGGGAATTAGAGCCAAAATTTATACAAGTTTTGTCCCCCTTCCCCAAAGGATGTTTGTGGCCAAATTTGGTTACATTCCATTCAGAACTCTAGGACAAGAAGTGATTTATAGGATTTACCTCTATTTCCCCTATTGGGCCCCGCCCCTACTGCTCCTGGGGGACCAGAGCTAAAATTTATACAAGTTCTGTTCCCCTTCCCCCAAAGATGTTTGTGGCCAAATTTGGTTACATTCCATTCAGAACTCTATGACTAGTAGCGATTTAAAGGATTTACCTCTATATATATTTTCCCTATTGGGCCCCACCCCTCCTGCCCCGTGGGGCCAGAGGCAAAATATATACAAGTTTTGTTCCCCTTCCCCCAAGGATGTTTGTGGCCAAATTTGGTTACAATCCATGTAGAACTCTATGACTAGTAGCGATTTAAAGGATTTACCTCTATTTCCCCTATTGGGCCCCGCCCCTCCTGCCCCCGGGGGACCAGAGCCAAAATTTATACAAGTTCTGTTCCCCTTCCCCCAAGAATGTTTGTGGCCAAATTTGGTTACGTTCCATTCAGAACTCTATGACTAGTAGCGATTTATAGGATTTACCTCTATTTCCCCTATTTGGCCCCACCCCTCCTGCCCCCGGGGGGTCAGAGCCAAAATTTATACAAACTCTGTTTCCCTTCCCCCAAGGATATTTGTGGCCAAATTTGGTTACAATCAATGTAGAACTCTATGACTAGTAGCGATTTAAAGGATTTACCTCTATTTCCCCTATTGGGCCCCGCCCCTCCTGCCCCTGGGGGATCAGAGCCAAAATTTATACAAGTTCTGTTCCCCTTCCCCCAAGGATGTTTCTGGCCAAATTTGGTTACAATCCATGCAGAACTCTAGGACAAGTAGCGATTTATAGGATTTACCTCTATTTCCCCTATTGGGCCCCGCCCCTCCTGCCCCCGGGGGGTCAGAGCCAAAATTTATACAAGTTCTGTTCCCCTTCCCCCAAGGATGTTTGTGGCCAAATTTGGTTACAATCCATGCAGAACTCTATGACGAGTAGAGATTTAAAGGAAATGTTGACGGACAGACGGACGGACGGACGGACGAGACGGACGCCGCGCCATGACATAAGCCAGGTGAGCTAATAAAACTTTGAAGGGGGCCTAATACGCCGCCGTACGATTCAATTGATTTTCAAAGGAATTATTTTTCCAAATCAATGTTCAACGTCAATGTGCATATT
This sequence comes from Argopecten irradians, assembly GCF_041381155.1. Lineage (NCBI taxonomy): Eukaryota > Metazoa > Mollusca > Bivalvia > Pectinida > Pectinidae > Argopecten > Argopecten irradians. The sequence goes on along the minus strand of NC_091149.1, from coordinate 19,683,428 downwards.
TTGACGGCACGATTACGTCGTATTTTCGCGACTTTCCATAATTGCGTATACGTAAGAAGAAAATGAATAGGCCGATCAGAAATCCATGTTTAGTATGATAACAAAGAAAAATCAATTATATAAATACATGATACTGCATTTGTAACATTATGAATATCATGGCAGTCTTGATGAATGTAAAAATACATTATATTTGTTTTTTTTTTCTTTTGAATAATTTTTGCTTATTTACTATAAATGTACATATTTTGCGACAATTAAAGGTAAGCGCAAAATTCACATTAAACAGGTAAGCGTAGTGGTAACGAGATACATAAGGTACAATTAGTGTAATTAGCGTTATTATATTTCAGCGCAAAATGTACAATAATAATATTAACGTCAAAATATGCTTACACTGCCCATACATATTTGTTTGTATAATCGTGCCATATTTAATGACCGGAAAGCCACAACTTCCATGTAATAGTCAACAGTGATCTATATATATGGTTCATTTCTCTAGTACAAGCGATGGTAGGCTCTCCATTAAAACCGGACAGGAAGCACTGACACGGATAAAGATCATCATTATCACACGTCCACTGTGAACAGCAGGACAGGTTTTGATTACATTTCCCCGTGGATCTAGATGGAGCCCAAACAGCCATCGCGTAGATGATCTTTCATTCATATAGTGTACGTTAAAACGGTAAAACATCGAATTATCCTAATCACCTGGGTCCGGTTGTTCAGAGAACTATTAGTTTAAACACTTGATTAGTGAAATTTTCATTTCTTATTTGCTGCAAAACCTGTAATTATATATTCGCTAAAATAAGTAAGTGGGTAAAGAATTGAGTACTTAAAAATCTTTTGTAATATATTGTAACGTTAGCATATATTGCAGGAAAAAAAGTTTTATCCAGATTTGAAAATTGCCATTAATTTTTGATTAAGCTGATCATGCTTTGACCAACTTGACCCTTTTCTCTAAGTCGACGATAATCCAGTAGCAATATATTTATATAGATATAAAATATTTTCCTTATGTTAGTTTTGTCCCCATAGGTAAATTGTCATCTTGCAAATAGTGATAATTTGTTTAATTGGATAGTTTAAATTATGATTAGATTCAATTGTGGATTAAACATTTCAAAAAAGGCAACACTGCGTACCTGTTCATAAAGCAATTAATTACATGACATTATATAGAAGCGTTAGTAGACATCGTCAAATGGTTTATCGCGAACAAAGGCTCCTCAGTGATCATAGATATATACCACAATGAGCGATGCTTGAAAGAAAGTTGTGTCAAAACGTTGCTCTGTGTGTATACAACTGTGCATATTGGTAAAAACATAGGTATCCATTGTTTCTAAATCGATTTTGATCAGTTTCTATATATTTATGTTTTCATGCAGTATTATAAAACTCTTTCATGTGTGGATATGAGAATGTGGATATTTTACTCGAGGATTGAAAAATTGAACATTTTGTGATCCTGAGGGTAGGCTATCCTTATCCTTCATATCCAAATATGAACGAGTGTTTTTTCTCTTATTTCATTTTGATGTTGTATTGTAATTTTGCTACTATAATTTTATGCCATTTTGGAATAAATTTCGAAAAAACCGGACTGCATGTCGATTCTCCATATATATGAACATTGCATGATATGTTCAAGGCAAATCCGTTGTTTGCAACTTTTAAATTAACACCGCATAATTTCTGAAACAAATTGTTAAAATTGTACCGAGAAAACAATAATTTTGTTGACGCTGTGGTGTCACAAGGCTTTATTGCATAGATACCAATTGAGTGTATTGCCCTAGACCAGCCAGTATTACATGTGTAGTATGAGAGAAATAATTTAACGACACATTATCTGAACATTATTTTTTCTGTTGATGGCGACGTATGCTTTTAAAGTTTACAGTGACGCACTTCCTATGATTTGTGTCTATACTGATTTTTCTAACTTCATTCCTGACATTGTGTTTGATTCAGATCATGTATTCGTTGTTTATGATTAACTGGTATAACAGCGTTTGAAAGAAAATAAAAATATCTCTGTCGGAACTCTAAAATACATAGTGGACCATATATTTGAATTCAATTTTATTGTATTGGAATATAATAAGATTTTGCTTGTTACGAGCATTTTCATTGGCTTAAAAATTTACTTTATCAGCCCATAAAGGAAAAAATGGCGTCGCCGTTTGTAACGTTGCTTCTGATTGGCTTAGATGACGGCGTAATGATTTCATAGACAAAAGAATTCCAAAATGAATTTTGAATATTGAAGAGATTATCATAAGTAAATTGAAAAATAAGGATTAATTTGAATATATTTTTATGTTATGGAGATATTATTAAGAGTACACTCAGATTTTTGTGTTATATCTCCATAACATAAAAAAGCTATTCAAGTTAATCCTTAAATAATAAGAAATAAAATATATTTACATATGCCCCTATATAGTCAACGGGAGGGGAGTTGCGTTCAAATTAGCGTAAACGCAATGACGTATGAATACAAACGCAGTGCAGGTTCGGACTACTTCTAGTTCACGCTTCGATAAGATTTTGCGTCATAAGTTGACGGATTTTAAAATAACAATAAAGAGTTTTTATTAGATCCAATTAAATATGTATTTGACATCAAAACAAAACGTGTGTTCAAGCATTGTAACGGTAATAAACTACAAAACGAATCGCTGGTCGGGGCTACAAACCGGGGGGCTTTCCTCAGGAATGTTCGGGGAATCCCATAGTTACGTCAGATCTACATGTGTGTACGGTCACTCATCTCACCTAAATATACAGAACATCTGATTGTCGGTGAATAATTCTGGGAGCGTCTAAGCGAACAATAGGTTAACAGATCATATACAGGTTTCCAGAAAAAAAAACATTACAGGTAGCCTATCCGAAACAGTATCATCAGCTTAAATGGCCCCGTCTTTGCATTCAAAATAGGCCTACACACACGCAAACACTTGTCTATCCTCCGTACAATAAAATAAAAGTCATGACTGCGAAGAATTTAGTGTATATCGCATTCTTAGAACGATACATACATGACAAACATTCAGCAGCTCAACGGTCATACCATCAATAGGCTTTATCACAGTCACTTTCCTCGGTTGAAAATCAAATATGGCGGCTCGCTTCACTTCGGACCGCATCACTACCCTGACAACGATACATACCGGTAGTCGTTCCGCCTTGGTTATCTCAATATTATTCGAAATGGACATTATTAATATATATTATCAAATGAAAAAAAATATATGTTGAAAAAATAATTGAAAAGTGTCATTGTTGTATTTCAAACTAAACTGCAGCTATAACATTCAACAATCGGAACTATATCTTCGGTCATCCTGACTACCGTAGTTACCCAACTTAGCAACCATCACCGTTTTAAATTGTACGTAAAGGTAGATTTATTTATGTAAATATATAGATTGAACAGTGTTTTGATTGCGTTAAAGGTGGTATGAACGCAATGGGATACAGACATATTCTACATGTAGCGCTAACGCGCTACATTGAATATGTCTGTATCCCATTGCGTTCATACCACCTTTAACGCAATCAAAACACTGTTCAATCTCTATATATGTCGGTCAGAAAATGTATCTAAACAAATGTCAGGTCCCAACAAACTGATGAATAAGTGTCTGAATTATATTTTGGTATAGATCAATACGTTTTGATATAAGCAGGTTTTACCTCGAGTGTATCAATGATAGAATTCAATTGTCGTTCGATATGAAAAAAACATTACAATATATATGTGTTACAAAAGGATTTGGCAAACCCGATTTGAGGAGAAAAGGTTAATGTTCGCATCTCCGTTGGAATAATTCCAAAAAGAAAATTTCATTGAAATTGGAAACTGTTAGCAACGGGAACGTTACCACATGTGGTTCCGCTTCTGAAGTACATTTGAAATTCTTTCATCAGACAGAAGTGTCTTATAATATCAGTTATCGACACCAATTTATATATCACAATATGAAATATATTTGTAAAACCAAATATCTCGATAAATGAAAAAGCAAAGAAATTGGACCAGTCGTATTATTCTAGTGTACTTCTGATACAAATCGGGCGTTAGAATTTTACCTGTCGGTACATTGCGTGATCGCCAAAGGTGACTTAAGTTATAATCTCCACTGATACTGCCTAATTTTTTGGCCTTATTGAGCGCTCGCGCGCCCCTTTAATGATGACGTTGTGCTTCTTTCCACAGACGATCATCCCATAGTCTATAAAAGTGGTGGTTTCTGTTCCTGATTGTCCGTATAATTTGGTAGGATGGAGTGTGTTGTTAGGTGTCCTCAGTGATATAAAACTTTAAAACGGACACAAAAAGACACAACACGAATATACACAAGGCTTCCAAAATACCCAAGACATTTACACACAACACATTGCAAACAAATGAGTCTGTTTTAAAAAAATGACGGGAAACCTAATTACACAAATTAAACCAAATTGTCAATTATTAGATTAAAGAAACATGATTTGCCAAACCTAATATTTCATTCATTTGCGTTTCACAATAAACGTCATAAGACAAAGCAGGCAAATAGTTTATTTTACTTAATACATTAACCTAACAACATGTAGAGATACATTTATTTGGTTCGAAGCATTGTTTGTAGTCATAATCTAAATAAAGGCTGAAATACTTTATTGTAAGTAATGTAAGCTGTTTGTTCACTTACAAGGGAGAATAGAAAGACATCAAAAGGGTGAAATATACAAAATGTTTACTAATTGTCTGTTTACGTCTAGTATCAACGCCTGTTATCGAAAGTCATAATTGTGTTACACAGCGTGTTTTACTAATACAGTCACTAACGTATACACACAGAAACAATACCTTTAATTAATTCATTAAAAAACATATTTATTACTAAAGCCAAGCATAGTAAAATTTCTAAACATTAAATCTTAATACGAATATTTAAAAAAAACCATAATATGTGTGAGTATTTTCATGATTATTTTTTCTAAACTCTACCTCTAAATTACGTTCAATAACTTTGAGTGTGCGTACCTAAGTCTATATGAATTTGATGACAGAAATATTTGTCTTACGATTGTCCATATTGTTATGAAATCAATGTATTTCCAGTAAATCCTCAACTGTAAAATGTCCATAATAAGCCCTTTGGGTCTGATTCCGACACAATGTTGGCCGTATAGAATGGTAGCTTTGTTATATTGACCATTTGGTGGGCATTACAGATTAACTTTGGATTCCGTTTTCAGACATTTGAAAGGTTTCGTGGTTCAAAATCACAATATGTATTAAAAGTCATCTTAGAAGTTTCATTGGTTAACAACACTGAAAATACGTTCTTTGGTAAGTACCGGACCCCTTATGACATTTTTAGCAATCGCACTGATTATTGAACTAAAGCAAGGAACAGCTGATGTACTTCAACCAAGTGTGACTTCACGCGCGGTATGACTTCACGCGCGGCAGTTCCAGGCGTCACCCGCCAGTTATTTGATTTACAACCAACTCCTGGATGCTTTCATCCCTTCTTTAATAGGTAGGGCGCGCTCTGACGAGGACCGATCGACGAACGAATGGATGTATTTACAGATATTGATGAAGCTGTCAAGAGTTGTACAAGGGACATATAGATTAATATCTAACAAGAAATCCACTCATCCACCCTCATAGATAATACACATCATCACTGCCGACGGATTAAAACAATTGTTTCCCCTAGATTGGTGTAAATAATTGTTATTCAAACAAAACGATCAATTATTTGCTGACAAATATACGTACCTGGTTAAAGTTGGATTTGTGACGTCTGCTCGCCGTAGGAAGTCGTTACTCGTCACGGAGGATTAGTACCTGTAGGTGTATATAACAAGCTGACCAGATCACGGTACGATTTATCCGGAACGTGCTCAGCAGATAACATATTGATAGGGTGCAATATATAACGACTTAACACCTTATCGGAAACCAAAAAAAAATCTGAAAGAAGACATTTACAGAAACTTTTGAACATATGTATTTCCAAACAAAAAGGATACATATTACGATTTATAAACAGTGAAATTACTTCTTTAAAGCCGGATTCTCTTTATAGATTAAATATATATATATATCGGAAATACATCTTATCTTGTACGGAAGGATTTTTGCCAGGAACGAGCGCGTGATTAACAAAAGGTAAGTAATTTTTGAAAATATATATACTGAATTAATTATTTTCATCATTTAATCTCATTCCTTTTTATTTCTTTTTTACACCAATACCCTAACTATAATCAAAGTAATTGAAAAATGAACGTCTCGTTTAGTTTTAATTTTATTCAGAAAATTATTTTCAATGATGTTCCATACACAAATTGTTAAAATCCTGCAATTATCGTAATGATTATGTTTTCGAAATAACAAAAGGTAATAAATTCACCAATTAAATTATCAAGAATACGAACTGTTAGAAATATGGAAGTGTTGAAGAATAGGTTGACGACTACTTTTTGCAGGGATTTGGTTTTAATAATATAATCCGCTAAAATGTCTACATAGACACTAACCTGACTGAGTTTTTTTTAAAACTTTTACTACATTTATCAAATAAATTACATACTAAATTCATTGTAATTGTTTTGGTGTGTTAAGCCTAATTATTCAAACCAACTATATGTACAAAGATATATTTCATTAACGTTTCAATGTTCGAGTTGGTTTTTATACATACGATAGACTTGTATATGTGTATGTTATTCTCTTAATAATAGTCATTTGAGGGCTCACTATTTCTGAAAGAGGAGGGAAAACAATTGAAGAAATTCACCATCCTTCATCAATGCTTACTCGCACTCAAAACCTAGAAAACAAGAACTGGTGCTGTTACTTCGATCTTATTTAAAAAAATATTTTTTTGAATAACTAAATTCTTTGTTATTTTGCTTAATTTTTGCATCTAATTAATATGATATTCTGTAATAACTTTGCACATTTTGCTATCGAAAATTTCCTTGGAGACATCGAATATTCTGGTCGTATCATATAGGTAAATTGTACAATTTATTATTGTTAGACTTTTCATTAAAAGGGGATATCTAAGAAACAAGGGATCTTACATGAGTGGCTATGAGATATGAAATTTATCAGACGAGTTCAATAATTTGATATACCACGAGCCTTTTCTGGCATTCTGGACACAAGGATGATATTTTTTTCTATTTTTTCGAAATTTATTTGTATTTCGTCACTAGCTAATAAATCAATGTCTTCTAAAGTCAGGTTCTAAAAGCCAGAACATGTTCAAAAACCCGTATCTCTTTATTAATTATCCTGTTTTGCAATGCCATATATACTCTTTACCAAATGAAAATGTCATTGTGCACTTAAGACATATATGACGAAGATTTAGTGCCAGCCGAAATACGGCACATCCTAACACCTAAATAATGTCAACATATTTAAGAGAAGTTCAGATTTACAGACGTGATCAACCAAAGTCGATAGTGTCCGTCGTAAATTGCTAAATTACCTCCCACTATCTATGTACCTGAACTGCATCCGTAATATAGGTAACTCTGACGGGTTTGACACATATTGACAATAGCTTACTGTAATAGACGGTTGTAACATGTGACTTTGACATTCCCGTAACTATTGATGTTACAAATCGAATATTACAAAGATGTCTACCACATGTACAGACATAAAATAGGAGGTTGGTAACAGTCTGGCCGTCTGATTTCGACTATTGTTGTCTATCCCGACCTGACCTGGTGAACTGACTGTCAGTCTGCGATTAACTACTATATTCTGTATCCATTTGCGGGGACCATATTCAGTTCTGAATATAAGAATTAACAGCCTGCTCCGTGTGCGGGCCCACAGCTCCGTGTGCGGGCCCTCTCCTTTATTAACGGTTTGTTCCTTGTGCTGTTCCTCTGTGTTGATCTTTTGTTTCCCCATTGTAAATGTTTGGAATGATATTGTGCTCGTTCTTGAATTCTTGTGTTCAAAACATGTCACATACGCTGTCCCTTTGCTTGGATCCATGGTCTGACCCTTGTGGCGTCCCTCTGCGTTGATTCACTGCTTGACCCTTTTGCGGTCCCTATGAGTGGATCTTTTGTTTCTCCATTAAATTTTGAACTGACAGTTTGCCTATATAAAATCTTTGATTCTATTTCTGTTCCATTTGCGGACGGTCCATTTGTCTTGGCTTTTCGTTTCCACTTAGTCATTTTGGTCGATGTGGACTTCCATTCACGATCTATCTATGTGGAGATCTCGCTCTGTGAACTGCTGGATAATGGTCAATCGGTTGTTTCCTTCTTTTCCAAATAACTGTTTTTTAAAACGCAAATCTATTGTGACATTTTCGATTTACACAGTTTCCCTGTGAAGACGATGTTCTGTCTCGAAATTTGTCTCTTTATAATATAATTCCCAGCTGAAATCTGGATATAGGGACCTCTTTAATTAACTAGACAGTTTGCCAATGATGACCTTTTGAACTTATGGTCGAACCAGTATTACATCTAAGTCTGCATTGTCTGTTGGGGTAGTTTCCAGTTCGTAGACGGTTGCACTTCATTATGTTATATCCATCTTGTATGAGTCCGTTCGGTTCGGTCCGGTCTGGTCTTTTTATGTCCCTGACTCGCTATTAGAGAGGGCATATAATGCTATCCATGTCCCCCATGTCCCGTCGCGTTTAGTACTGTCGTACTCCGCACTGTATTTTGTTATATCTTATGCTATCGCTTATATGTTTGTAGTTGTTAATATTTCAATGAATAACTGACTTTGTAACGTTTAGTCAAGCAAGACAAACTTTACTTCATGCCAAATATTTTTCTACTTTTGTAGGCTGTACAGGTTCAAAGGTTACGTTACAGTTTACATTTGTAACAGCCGATTGTTACGTAATGCCGCATCTCGTCCCTTTTAAAGAAACATTTGAATTATCTTCAATTTTTATTTTTTTATTTTTATCTTAATTTCTATTAATTAGTTAGTTTGCTTGATTGATAAAATTAACTTCCTATTAACAGCTAACGTCATGTAAGGACGACCTCCCACATATGCTGAGTGTTGCGTGTTTGAAGAGTGGGTGTGTGTTTTGGGAGACTGTGGTATATATTCGTATTGTGTCTTCTGGTATAGTGGAACTCTTGCCCTTTTTATAGTGGTATATCACTGAAGCATGCCGTATTACACTGTAGTTACTTAAAGCTGGAAAACAGCGCGTTTGAAAACTTGCAATACCACGAATATCAAAATGTGAAACTTCTGCTATATACATATAGCATTATACAGAAGGCAAGAGTCAGCCCTACAATTACCAGGAGACAACATGAATATACCGCGTCATACCAATACATACATGTACATATATTCACACACACACAACACACTATATACAGGAACGACCTTCTTGTAACTAAGACGTCAGGCATAATAAAATGAATCAAACACTTGCCAGCAAGTCGTAACACATAGCAAATAAACTACACAGATATCCTGAAATCAAATATTCAAAGACTTCACCTAAATTACCTTCAATTGTAACTCCTTGAATTAAATGTAGCTGTCGTACATTGATCTCGGATGTGATATAAAATCAACCATTTCGAAACTAAGGGACTATTTTCATAACAGCTATTTTCCACATAGGGCACTACCGCTCAAACAACGTCAGTTCACTGATGCTGTGTGTTGTTCGTCACGATGGAGAAACGGTTACATTAATTTCTTAAATATTACTATAGACTTTCAACATTTCAATAACCATTCATTTCATTATGAATACTTAGGGCGTAGTTAGGTGTTCCAGCTAAGATATTTTACCTATTCTTACACCTATTCATCCGAAGTCATGTTATAATCCGAGGAGTTCCAATTTGAAGCCTTTTTCGGAAGGCTAATTATTACGTCATTGATTACGTCATTAATAACTCCATTGACAATGGCGTATCAGATCAATCAATGGCGTGTTAAACATGAGGTCACGTCCCACGCAAAAAGAAAGGAGTGTATATTATATAAAAAGTGTGTCGTGTTTGTGCGAATGTAATCAAAAGAATCAAAGATTTTATGTCATGTACAGATTGTAATCCACATACATGATGATATTACGACATTTGATAATATTACATCACTTATTGGTCGTATTTATGTGACAGACAGTATCAAGATGGCAACCACACCAATACAATATTTTAGTTACTTTTAGTCGTATTTTATATGTATTTGATTTATTAACTATACCATTCTGTTAACAGCTAAGGTCAGTGCATTATGAGTATGTAGGCGGGGCGGGGTTGGGGTTGAATGTCTGTATGTTTTAGGACGCTGCGGCATGTTATAACTCGATATAAGAGTAAAACTCACCTTAGCAGGTTGCCAAAGACACCGATGGTACTGTTTTCACCATTGTACCTTGACTGTTGGTTTAAACGTAAACAGTGATTCCCCTTGTCTTCAAAAGTTGGATGGTTCCATCGCTGAGCAAATCCTATACGGCCACTGTCATTTGGCATTTTTTTGTTCTTTAAAAGTGATATATCACTGGTTAATTATTTTATGATTAGATACTCTAACTAACAAGACTTGTTATGTAAAGAGATGAATTAGCAATAGCAAATAAACAAAAGTAGGATGTACAAGAAAGGCATACCGCAGTCTCCCAAAACATGCACTCCCTCACCACGCATATCACATGTCATACATAGGGTATATAGTTTAAAGGACGTAAACCAATATGAACTAAGCAAGCGAGGTTGTTGCTGGTTGATCAGGACAGATAACGTGCCATCATTGTTAATAGTCCATTTGCTTTATTAATAAATATATTATCTTTCCTGATGAGAATAACAAAACAATATAAAGTACACATTCATTCTCAGTTCCTAATTCACCCAGCGTATCATGTCACCAAATGTTCATCTAAGTAATGGACGTGCTTTTGGTACATGCAAGGAAGACATGTCACGCGTGTGCTAAAACGGGAGAGCAGTCATGCAGCACAAATGTTTGTAAATGTAACTACTCAAAGCAACGCTTGTAACCGACATGAAACCATACGGAGCAGCTAGTAAGGCCAGTCAGTCATGCATCCGTCCGGTCAATGTGAGGACATATATCAGGGACATAATTACATCATTGTTGACGAACAAATCGGTAGGCGATGGTCAAACTCTCGGCGACCGATCATTGCTGTCACCTTGCGATGTCAAGGACAGGAAGTATTTATCTTCTCTCTCACTGGACACTCCATTTCTGGAAACTCAGAGGGCTTCATCAATATCAGACATAAGTGATAATCGTTTCTTTAAATATATAAAGCTGAAAAGCCGACATCATAATGAAGTGGTAGCTCCATTTCGATAAAAAGAGGGGCGAAATATAAAAATTAAGGGTACTCTTAAAGGCCCGCTCCCATTCAGGAGCAAAATTTAAAGATTTCTGATTTCATTGATAACATTAGAAAAAACATATCGATAGCTTAAGATGAGGTTACAACACCAAATATATGCAACTGTGGAGTTTTGGCATCTGGCGCAGTGATATTCAATTACCGCGCGGTATTTCGATTGACGATAGAAAACATAAGACGACCTGTCTTATGAAAATTAATATTTTATTTACATTCGTGTTATTTTTTTCAAAAGATGATAATGAGTGTAGTATTAACGGTAATTTGATCACCTTTACGACTCAGAATTATCTATCTCGTTTTAGATTCCCATTTTAAAAATCAAAAGTTGTTTCGGAAAGGTAGTGGGCCTTTAAACATTATTCAATTTATCTTGTATTCGTCAATATTTCATATATTGCCCTGAGCAAAAATTCGCAGATCCCCCTTAAGCTAAACTAAACAATATATCTCCTTATGTTGATAACTGCTATACAAATCTAGTTATGTCCCGGTTTACGTACAGATATGAGCAAAACGCTGTAAATCCATGTCACTAACAAATTTAACCGATTGTATCGAGCAGACGTAATAGATATTTTGCGCAGCGTCTTTAAGATTTTAATTATCCCCGCCCAACGAAGTTGGCGGGGGATATACAAATGGGTTCCGTCCGTCCGTCCGTCCGTCTGTACGAATGGTTTCCGGAGCATAACTCTAAAACCAGTAGAGATATTTCTACGAAACTTCATACACACATTGGTTTTATGGTCTAGTAGTGCCTTTTGCTATTTTTAGGTTTTCATTTTTTGCATTTTTTCCGTTACCATGGAAACATTGCTGAAAATATCATATTTTTGTACCAGGTTTGTTTCCGGAGCATAACTCTAAAACCAGAAGAGATATTTCCACGAAACCTCATAGACACATTGGTCTTCTGGTCTAGTAGTGCCTTTTGCTATTTTAAGGTTTTCACTTTTTGTACTTTTTTTCTGTAACCATGGAAACATTGCTGAAAATGGCAGATTTTTGTGTAAGAATCGTTTCCGGAGCACAACTCTAAACCCAGCAGAGGTATTTCCATGAAACTTTATAGACACATTTTCTTATGGTCTATTAGTGCCTTTTGCTATTCTTAGGTCTTCATTTTTTTGCACTTTTTTCCGCAACCATGGAAACATTGCTGAAAATATCATATTTTTGTACCAGGTTCGTTTTCGCAGCATAACTGGAAAAACCGGTTGAGATATATGCATGGAACTCCATAGGCACATTAGTCTTATGGTCTAGTAGTGCCTTTTGCTATTTTAAGGTTTTCACTTTTTGTACTTTTTTCTGTAACCATGGAAACATTGCTGAAAATATCATATTTTTGTAGCAGGTTCATTTCCGGAACATAACTCTAAAACCAGCAGAGATATTTCCACGAAACTTCATAGACACATTCTTTTTATGGTCTAGTAGTACCTTTTGCTATTTTTAGGTTTTCATTTTTTGCACTTTTTCTGTTACCATGGAAACATTGCTGAAAATATCATGGTAGTGCCCGTTGTGGCCGAGTGGTTAAGGCGATGAACTTGAAATCTGAGAAGGTATTCCAGGTCTTGGGTTCGAGCCCGGGCTGCGGCGGTTACGATGGGTGCACATATACAAAAAAATGTCTTTGTCCTCTATGTTCTGTGGATGTCTTCCATGTTCTGTGTTATGTGTCATCATCACTGGTATTCTGTGATGTTTTTATTTTTTTTAAGAAAATATCATGGTAAATGGTAAATGTTACTTTGCAAAACTCCACCCATCTTTGTGTATATAGTCTAATATAAATGTCAAGGCTGTATACCTGATTCAACAATTGCAGCCCCGCTCTACTTGAATTATACTCCATCTATCTTTAGCTCAACTTCCTTTTTCCTGGTTTTTTTTCATACACATTAGTCTCCACAATCAAACTTACTTCAGCTTTGATATCTCGGGGGATCTGAATGACTATTTCCTTGTTCTAAAATGTGTTTGATAATACCATGGATCCCCTAGAAATATGGCGTCCAAGTGTATTCACAATGGCAGTTATCGATATATTCAACCGACGTCAGTGGTCGGATTGTGTCCAGGAAATGTACGTGAAATTGTACCTGTATTGCAAACAATTGACCACAATTAGTTACTTCATAATGTCGATTAATAATCCATAGGTCTGTCACAAGAATAGTTGAGTGTCCAGTTTGACCATTGTTCTCATCAATAGATACTCACCAGTAATCAGATAAAGTAATATCTGTAAATTTGCTATTTCTAAAAATGACCTGCTTTATTTGGAATGAATTTTTCTTTATGTCAGCAATGACATAAAATATCAAAAAATGACGTCACAGTTGGCCAAATCACGTCTGGTTTAAATTATATACATTTATCTCATTAAGTGACAAGTATATACTCAGATTTGACTTCATAATATAACTTTTAGAGACAGGGCTTGTCTGCATGACGGACAACGTGGAAACACCAAAAGTGTATATTCACCAGGTGCAACACCAACCATCAGTAACCTATGCTTTACTTCAGGCTTGGTGTCATCAGTGACCGATATTTTATAACTTATGGCTCGGCATAATGACATGACGTCGGTAACAACAAATCTGTTACATCTTTAGTCATTAAAGTATGCTTTTATGTAATGTTTAAAATTGACCACATAGTCCAATGTGCCCTTCTTATAAAATGTATATCCACCAAAATTTCCAGCACATTCTAACACGTTAACAACATATTAACTTCTTTGACGTATGGTAGAGAATTTTGCTTATTAATTGCTTTGGAGATGAGTGAGCTAGCATTTTTATTACAATAACTTGATCAAAAACAGAAAGCTTTCTTGTTCATTGCACCAAGTATTATCCTAAGAACTTCATTTAAACAGATTAGTTGCATATTTGATTGGTTGGTTGTTTATATTAACAGCCTATTGACAGCCAGTGGCATTCATCATGGCCTCTTGTGTATTATAACGCTATCTCACTGGAGCATGCCGCCGAAGACACCGACCAAGCAAACCCATACTGTCATTTAAGCAATAAACTATTACCAGATTGGACATACGGTAGATATGAAGCCCTTTCGGAAGAAAGATGAATAAAAATGACCCCCGTCACATTACACTGACCTTTAAATCAATTATATGTATATCTAACAAACCCTTCCCCATGCGCAACCGACCTACAATTACCAATGTTTATTTTCATGTCCGTATTCGATGATTCTATTTTTGTTTATTCAATGTCACGTGATATCTGGTTATTTTAAGTTTTAGCTAATTCTCCATCATAAGAAATAACCAAATATGACATATACAAAAATGTATTTCAAAGACGTTTTTCTATAGTGTTTCACAGACATTGATTCAAGTCTATGTATTAAATCGCGCGTTTCTCTGGAGCTGACATCCGACCCGTTCACAATCACTGTTGTAATGACAAGGGACTTGTCATCTACACGGGACGACAAGTTACAACCAATATTCTACGAAGATAAAGAGGAGTGGTACCAAAAAGTATTGTTAGGTTGATGTACTTACAATAATGCACTTCAAGTGTTGGTCTCTTCTGTACCATTTATTGTATAAATTTTGCTTTTTACTACATTACTTCGTCAAAGTTGATTATAATCAAAATGTATTTTTTCGGCCAAATGAGGGATTAAACTTATCCAGTTTGTCGTTTTCAAATTAAATCATTAAGTTGACCTTGCGCGGTTAAAAGGTCGATAAAAGCATTTTGTATGAAATCTCAATTTCAATAAGATATTATCATCTGGTATTGTATCTAAAAGATTATTTACAATTCATTATGAATAAACGTTTAATTCTCCGAGGGGTAAGTAAAATAGCAATAGTAAAAGGGCCAAATATTGTAGCGTTCCTTCATGACAATATCGCATTTAAATGTGTACTTTATATTTTAAACTGACTTCATTCATCTTTTTTTTACAAAAGTTAACAAAACTATTTCTTCTCATAATGATACAATATGCATAGAAATTGCACACAAGAATTTTGAGTTGATTATATATCATTAGTAATATTCCTCGATATATAATATGTAGAAATAAATGACGTTTCAAAATAATGAAAAATATTTTGTAGTAAAAAAATAGCTTAGAAACTAAAGCTTTGAAGTTTGGAAATAAAGTAAGTGAGAAACTTTAATACTTATTTATCTACTCTTTTTGACCATTTTCATGGGCCTCGTGGGAATTGCCGACTCTTTCCATTTACAGATAAAATATATAAGATATTTTGGCGATATTTCACAACTGTTATCATTCCATCCATGATTTTATTGATACATGTATCATTAATCCCTTTAAAGTATTTATATTTCAGGACATATTAAGTCGAATTGTAAGTGATATATGCGACCTACATGGTATAAAATGCTCGAAAATATTAAAAAAGGGATTTTGTGTTGTGTATAATTGAAGAACTAATCTGTCCATAACTGACAACGGCAAACAAGTCACCCGACTTGTCCAAATTTAGTCGCCTTATCATGATGAGCATATAAAACACTATCAATAAGACAGCCGTATATTTCTACACTTTTGTAATGAGACAAAACTTCTATATTTGTGTAATAGGACAAAACATGAATCTGATGTACAGGTTTGTATTTCTACACTTTTGTAATAGGACAAAACATGATTCTGATGTAGAGGCTTGTATTTCTACACTTTTGTATTAGGACAAAACATTAATCTGATGTAGAGGCTTGTATTTCTACACTTTTGTAATAGGACAAAACATGAATCTGATATAGAGGTTTGTATTTCTACACTTTTGTATTAGGACAAAACATTAATCTGATGTAGAGGCTTGTATTTCTACACTTTTGTATTAGGACAAAACATTAATCTGATGTAGAGGCTTGTATTTCTACACTTTTGTATTAGGACAAAACATGAATCTGATGTAGAGGCTTGTATTTCTACACTTTTGTAATAGGAACAAAACATTAATCTGATGTAGAGGCTTGTATTTCTACACTTTTGTATTAGGACAAAACATGAATCTGATGTACAGGTTTGTATTTCTACACTTTTGTATTAGGACAAAACATTAATCTGATGTAGAGGTTTGTATTTCTACACTTTTGTATTAGGACAAAACATGAATCTGATGTAGAGGTTTGTATTTCTACACTTTTGTATTAGGACAAAACACATGAATCTGATGTAGAGGCTTGTATTTCTACACTTTTGTATTAGGACAAAACATTAATCTGGTGTACAGGTTTGTATTTCTACACTTTTGTAATAGGACAAAACATGAATCTGATGTAGAGGCTTGTATTTCTACACTTTTGTATTAGGACAAAACATGAATCTGATGTAGAGGCTTGTATTTCTACACTTTTGTATTAGGACAAAACATTAATCTGATGTAGAGGTTTGTATTTCTACACTTTTGTATTAGGACAAAACATATGAATGAATGATGTAGTAGGTTTGTATTTCTACACTTTTGTAATAGGACAAAACATGAATCTGATGTAGAGGTTTGTATTTCTACACTTTTGTATTAGGACAAAACATGAATCTGATATAGAGGCTTGTATTTCTACACTTTTGTAATAGGACAAAACATGAATCTGATGTAGAGGCTTGTATTTCTACACTTTTGTATTAGGACAAAACATGAATCTGATGTAGAGGTTTGTATTTCTACACTTTTGTATTAGGACAAAACATGAATCTGATGTAGAGGCTTGTATTTCTACACTTTTGTAATAGGACAAAACATGAATCTGATGTAGAGGCTTGTATTTCTACACTTTTGTAATAGGACAAAACATGAATCTGATGTAGAGGCTTGTATTTCTACACTTTTGTATTAGGACAAAACATGAATCTGATGTAGAGGCTTGTATTTCTACACTTTTGTATTAGGACAAAACATGAATCTGATGTAGAGGCTTGTATTTCTACACTTTTGTAATAGGACAAAACATGAATCTGATATAGAGGCTTGTATTTCTACACTTTTGTAATAGGACAAAACATGAATCTGATGTAGAGGCTTGTATTTCTACACTTTTGTATTAGGACAAAACATGAATCTGATGTAGAGGCTTGTATTTCTACACTTTTGTAATAGGACAAAACATGAATCTGATGTAGAGGTTGTATTTCTACACTTTTGTAATAGGACAAAACATGAATCTGATGTAGAGGTTTGTATTTCTACACTTTTGTAATAGGACAAAACATGAATCTGATGTAGAGGTTTGTATTTCTACACTTTTGTAATAGGACAAAACATGAATCTGATATAGAGGCTTGTATTTCTACACTTTTGTAATAGGACAAAACATGAATCTGATGTAGAGGTTTGTATTTCTACACTTTTGTAATAGGACAAAACATGAATCTGATATAGAGGTTTGTATTTCTACACTTTTGTAATAGGACAAAACATGAATCTGATATAGAGGCTTGTATTTCTACACTTTTGTATTAGGACAAAACATGAATCTGATATAGAGGTTTGTATTTCTACACTTTTGTATTAGGACAAAACATGAATCTGATGTAGAGGCTTGTATTTCTACACTTTTGTAATAGGACAAAACATGAATCTGATGTAGAGGTTTGTATTTCTACACTTTTGTAATAGGACAAAACATGAATCTGATATAGAGGCTTGTATTTCTACACTTTTGTAATGAGACAAAACTTCTATATTTGTGTATTAGGACAAAACATTAATCTGATGTAGAGGCTTGTATTTCTACACTTTTGTATTAGGACAAAACATGAATCTGATGTAGAGGCTTGTATTTCTACACTTTTGTAATAGGACAAAACATGAATCTGATGTAGAGGTTTGTATTTCTACACTTTTGTAATAGGACAAAACATGAATCTGATGTAGAGGTTTGTATTTCTACACTTTTGTAATAGGACAAAACATGAATCTGATATAGAGGCTTGTATTTCTACACTTTTGTAATAGGACAAAACATGAATCTGATGTAGAGGCTTGTATTTCTACACTTTTGTAATAGGACAAAACATTAATCTGATGTAGAGGCTTGTATTTCTACACTTTTGTAATAGGACAAAACATGAATCTGATGTAGAGGCTTGTATTTCTACACTTTTGTAATAGGACAAAACATGAATCTGATGTAGAGGCTTGTATTTCTACACTTTTGTAATAGGACAAAACATGAATCTGATGTAGAGGCTTGTATTTCTACACATTTTGTAATAGGACAAAACATGAATCTGATCCGGAGGCTTGTATTTCTACACTTTTGTATTAGGACAAAACATGAATCTGATGTAGAGGCTTTGTATTTCTACACTTTTGTAATAGGACAAAACATGAATCTGATGTAGAGGTTTGTATTTCTACACTTTTGTAATAGGACAAAACATGAATCTGATGTAGAGGCTTGTATTTCTACACTTTTGTAATAGGACAAAACATGAATCTGATGTATAGAGGCTTGTATTTCTACACTTTTGTAATAGGACAAAACATGAATCTGATGTAGAGGCTTGTATTTCTACACTTTTGTAATAGGACAAAACATGAATCTGATGTAGAGGCTTGTATTTCTACACTTTTGTAATAGGACAAAACATGAATCTGATGTAGAGGTTGTATTTCTACACTTTTGTAATAGGACAAAACATGAATCTGATGTAGAGGTTTGTATTTCTACACTTTTGTAATAGGACAAAACATGAATCTGATGATTGTGAGAGGCTTGTATTTCTACACTTTTGTAATAGGACAAAACATGAATCTGATGTAGAGGTTTGTATTTCTACACTTTTGTAATAGGACAAAACATGAATCTGATATAGAGGCTTGTATTTCTACACTTTTGTATTAGGACAAAACATGAATCTGATGTAGAGGCTTGTATTTCTACACTTTTGTAATAGGACAAAACATAATCTGATGTAGAGGCTTGTATTTCTACACTTTTGTAATAGGACAAAACATGAATCTGATGTAGAGGCTTGTATTTCTACACTTTTGTAATAGGACAAAACATGAATCTGATGTAGAGGTTTGTATTTCTACACTTTTGTAATAGGACAAAACATGAACTGATATAGAGGTTGTATTTCTACACTTTTGTAATAGGACAAAACATGAATCTGATGTAGAGGCTTGTATTTCTACACTTTTGTAATAGGACAAAACATGAATCTGATGTAGAGGTTTGTATTTCTACACTTTTGTATAGGACAAAACATGAATCTGATGTAGAGGCTTGTATTTCTACACTTTTGTAATAGGACAAAACATGAATCTGATGTAGAGGTTGTATTTCTACACTTTTGTAATAGGACAAAACATGAATCTGATGTAGAGGCTTGTATTTCTACACTTTTGTAATAGGACAAAACATGAATCTGATGTAGAGGTTTGTATTTCTACACTTTTGTAATAGGACAAAACATGAATCTGATGTAGAGGTTTGTATTTCTACACTTTTGTAATAGGACAAAACATGAATCTGATGTAAGGTTTGTATTTCTACACTTTTGTAATAGGACAAAACATGAATCTGATGTAGAGGCTTGTATTTCTACACTTTTGTAATAGGACAAAACATGAATCTGATGTGAGAGGCTTGTATTTCTACACTTTTGTAATAGGACAAAACATGAATCTGATGTAGAGGCTTGTATTTCTACACTTTTGTAATAGGACAAAACATGAATCTGATGTAGAGGTTTGTATTTCTACACTTTTGTAATAGGACAAAACATGAATCTGATATAGAGGTTTGTATTTCTACACTTTTGTAATAGGACAAAACATGAATCTGATGTAGAGGCTTGTATTTCTACACTTTTGTAATAGGACAAAACATGAATCTGATGTAGAGGTTTGTATTTCTACACTTTTGTAATAGGACAAAACATGAATCTGATGTAGAGGCTTGTATTTCTACACTTTTGTAATAGGACAAAACATGAATCTGATGTAGAGGTTTGTATTTCTACACTTTTGTAATAGGACAAAACATGAATCTGATGTAGAGGCTTGTATTTCTACACTTTTGTATTAGGACAAAACATGAATCTGATGTAGAGGCTTGTATTTCTACACTTTTGTATTAGGACAAAACATAAATCTGATGTAGAGGTTTGTATTTCTACACTTTTGTAATAGGACAAAACATGAATCTGATGTAGAGGTTTGTATTTCTACACTTTTGTAATAGGACAAAACATGAATCTGATGTAGAGGCTTGTATTTCTACACTTTTGTATTAGGACAAAACATGAATCTGATGTAGAGGTTTGTATTTCTACACTTTTGTATTAGGACAAAACATGAATCTGATGTAGAGGTTTGTATTTCTACACTTTTGTAATAGGACAAAACATGAATCTGATGTAGAGGCTTGTATTTCTACACTTTTGTATTAGGAAACAAAACATGAATCTGATGTAGAGGTTTGTATTTCTACACTTTTGTATTAGGACAAAAACATGAATCTGATGTAGAGGTTTGTATTTCTACACTTTTGTATTATAGGACAAAAATCCCACGTTAGGTTGCTCTTCAATTGTTCCGTAGAGGGTGATACCCATCTGTCTTGGTTTATTTGCGATAAGACTGTGTAAACGATTCACGAGAGAAACCTGGGTTCTGGTTATGTCATCGTGTTGCTACAGACCGAACTAATACAATGTAAACCATCTTTATTTCGCGGTTATTAAATTTCGCGATTTCCATTTCAAAACAAGTTCGTGAACATACTTCTTCGCGAATTCAACAATTAAATGATAATTACTATGACTATAGATGATGTAGATATGCGGAGAATTTACTTGGATTGCACAATTCGCCAAAGTAAATCGTACACAAATGATAAGTTTTTTTACAGTAAACTACATACCATCTTATGTTAACAATATTGTCAAGATCGTAAAAGCAAATAAAACATGAATTTGGAAAATTAGACAAAACAAATGTTAATGTAATCTTCAACATGAAATAGACAAGCTGTTGAGAGTATAGCAGGCTGGTCAACATTTTCTGAATGTTCCTGTGGTGTGCTGATAGTTTCTGTATGGTCGGTGTATTATAATTGGATTATATAGACAAAATTACATATTTAAGAGTGTGAATAGATCGCAATGTAGCTATTTGCTCAATTCTCCTTGATAGAAAATCGATATAATCCTGACAGAACGTTGTAAAATTATCTGTGTTAATTGTTCCCTGGTATAATACCTAATCATGTAAGTCGAAAAATAAAACTTCACTTTAATAGATTTGTGTCAAGAAAGGACAACCGGAAATGCACGTCTAAATTAAAACCAACAACGATTTCCGGTATGATTAATTACGGTTTGGATATGTAATCGGCGCCGGAGACGGGCGTAGGAATCTAATTGTAAGTAATTGTCTTATCAAAGGAACATGGTATTCTATTATCGCATCGTCATCCCCCACAGCTGCACGCTAAGTACACGTGTTGTCGATTAGGAAACAGCGCTGACATTTCACTTCCTGACTTCGCAGTAGTATTGTTGTAAAGATAAGAAAACTGATAAGAAATAATACCGCGAACTTCATAATTTAGACGATAAAAAGTAATTGAACCTCTGATATGTATTGATTATCTTTGAACCTTTATGCACACAGTAATTAATGTTCTTGCTTCCTTTGTGTCTATTTTACTGCAACGTCAGTACGTCGACATTTGCAGGCTTGTTTAAATTCTACTATCAAAACGTGAAGGTCATGCAAAGTACACAAGCTAGTACACAAGAGAATATCATCTATGCTTAATTTTACTCCATACCATTTCACTAGTGTTAAAGATACTCCACCGCTGGCAAATGGAATTTTTTCACTATCAAAAACAGGAACAGACAATTTAGTATTTTTCTTCAGTTACAAAAATTACTTACTTTACACCATTACCACCATTGACAAGATTGAGCTTCTAATTTTATTTCATAAAACGACAAGTTAAAAAATATGAAAAACAATTAATTGCATCCCGAATTAATTCCGTGGCACTATATTCTATATGAAATGAAGTACTGATTGCGCATGCACCAAAGGCGAAATAAGTTATTTCATTTTATATTTTGTGTTTATTTAGGCATATATATACATGATTAAACACTAATAATTTTTCAGATAATGAATATCATTTATGCTCTGTCGGCGGTAGAGCATCTTTAACTAGAGGTCGGATATTATCTGTAAGAAATTCGTTTATCTTCAACGTGGCCACATTCCACTAATACAAGAGGACAAAAAGCACGAATATACCGCAGACTCCCAAAACTTACAATAGAAATCAATGCATTGGATACTTTGGGGCTGTCTTTTAATGACCGTATCTGTTCGTAGGACGAACTTAATCAAACAACCTTAGTGACATTGAACAGCAATGAAATTCTTCTCGTCTGTGTTACACAACGGAACCACACAATATATGTTATCTCAAAATAGAATGTCCGAATATATTTATATCATAAGATATTTTGAACTTAGATGTATAGAGCTTATGTTAACAATATTGTCAAGATCGTAAAAGCAAATAAAACATGAATTTGGAAAATTAGACAAAACAAATGTTAATGTAAACTTCAACATGAAATAGACAAGCTGTTGAGAGTATAGCAGGCTGGTCAACATTTTCTGAATGTTCCTGTGGTGTGCTGATAGTTTCTGTATGGTCGGTGTATTATAATTGAATTATATAGACAAAATTACATATTTAAGAGTGTGAATAGATCGCAATGTAGCTATTTGCTCAATTCTCCTTGATAGAAAATTGATATAATCCTGACAGAACGTTGCTAAAATTATCTGTGTTAATTGTTCCCTGGTATAATACCTAATCATGTAAGTCGAAAAATAAAACTTCACTTTAATAGATTTGTGTCAAGAAAGGACAACCGGAAATGCACGTCTAAATTAAAACCAACAACGATTTCCGGTATGATTAATTACGGTTTGGATATGTAATCGGCGCCGGAGACGGGCGTAGGAATCTAATTGTAAGTAATTGTCTTATCAAAGGAACATGGTATTCTATTATCGCATCGTCATCCCCCACAGCTGCACGCTAAGTACACGTGTTGTCGATTAGGAAACAGCGCTGACATTTCACTTCCTGACTTCGCAGTAGTATTGTTGTAAAGATAAGAAAACTGATTAGAAATAATACCGCGAACTTCATAATTTAGACGATAAAAAGTAATTGAACCTCTGATATGTATTGATTATCTTTGAACCTTTATGCACACAGTAATTAATGTCCTTGCTTCCTTTGTGTCTATTTTACTGCAACGTCAGTACGTCGACATTTGCAGGCTTGTTTAAATTCTACTATCAAAACGTGAAGGTCATGCAAAGTACACAAGCTAGTACACAAGAGAATATCATCTATGCCTTATTTTACTCCATACCATTTCACTTGTGTTAAAGATGCTCCACCGCTGGCAAATGGTATTTTTTCACTATCAAAAACAGGAACAGACAATTTAGTATTTTTCTTCAGTTACAAAAGTTATTTACTTTACACCATTACCACCATTGAAAAGATTGAGCTTCTAATTTTATTTCATAAAACGACAAGTTAAAAATATGAAAAACAATTAATTGCATCCCGAATTAATTCCGTGGCACTATATTCTATATGAAATGAAGTACTGATTGCGCATGCACCAAAGGCGAAATAAGTTATTTCATTTTATATTTTGTGTTTATTAGGCATATATATACATGATTAAACACTAATCATTTTTCAGATAATGAATATCATTTATGCTCTGTCGGCGGTAGAGCATCTTTAACTAGAGGTCGGATATTATCTGTAAGAAATTCGTTTATCTTCAACGTGGCCACATTCCACTAATACAAGAGGACAAAGCACGAATATACCGCAGACTCCCAAAACTTACAATAGAAATCAATGCATTGGATACTTTGGGGCTGTCTTTTAATGACCGTATCTGTTCGTAGGACGAACTTAATCAAACAACCTTAGTGACATTGAACAGCAATGAAATTCTTCTCGTCTGTGTTACACAACGGAACCACACAATATATGTTATCTCAAAATAGAATGTCCGAATATATTTATATCATAAGATATTTTGAACTTAGATGTATAGAGAAGGCCGTCCTTAAGGCACTACACGTTCATACTTCAGTGTCCTAAACACGCACGCACTTCGTACGCGCACACAAGAAACCGTCCATAGATATCCCTAACTGTTAATTTAACCATCCACCAAAACCATAAACGACCTTTGCAGTGGGTATAAGTTACGCAGTCCAAAACCAAAAGAATGCTATCACCGATAGCTATCTATCCAATTTACGATTGATAGACACAATGTTTTGGAAAATAACTATATAGGTCAAGTGTTTCCCAGAATATTTCAGAACTGCTAAAATGATACCCCAAACCTATATACATCTAGAAGGGGTAAAATAATAAGAATCAATATAAGAACTAAACGATAACATTTGTGTAAGCAATAAATACATCTCGCGACACAAGTACCCAGTGTCATTGTGCTGTTAAGTGTTACAGATATGGTATTGAGTGGGAAGAAGGCGTTCCTTGGGTTCATATATCGATGATTTACCCTCGTATACTTAACGATCGAGCTTAGTTTTATCACATTCGCGTGATTGTAGAAGTGGAATGCACGAACTTACCAAAGCGATGCGACGTCAAGGAGTCGACACGCGGGTCTAAATATGGTTCAAAATATGATAGATAATACAAGTGTAAAAAGGGACGACTTGGTGTGGCTTAAGATACTGTACAACAAGATATATAACTGGGTATACTTAGTGTGATATTCTTTTCGTTTTATCGGTAAAAAATCGTGTTTAGTCGATGGTACAACAATTGCAATAATGTATAAATTATAATTAGTTGTTTATGTTTGAACCACGTCTATTCTGCTTTATGATTATAAAGACCCGATAGCACCCAGTGTCATTGTCATTGAGACTTCTATCTCATTTCACATTATTGTAGTGTGACTTCAAAGATTTATCTCATCTACATTAATTATCCATGGCTTCTAATAACTTATTGATCAGATTTCTCTTCGAGGAGACCTTGTACATAGATAATGTCTGTTGCGCGATCCCTTTTTAATTACATGGTATAATGATACAAAAATTGAAAAGTTTCAAAATATTTCGTAAAATACGGCAACAGGTGAACACGTTCGACTACCTACACCATATACATAAGTGCACTTTACCAGTTAAATGTTCTTTCTACATCATAAAAAGAAGAAAATTGTATATTTAGTCTTTTCGTTCAATTGCGTTTGCAAAATTGTATGAGGAAAATCATATTTCGATTAAATTTGTTGTCTTGATATCTTAGCATTAAAGGTGAAATGTCCTTATGTAATTGAAGGAATTAGCATTAGGGTTTGAAGTATTGTCGTTAACACAGACCTGTAAATCAACGAGAGACATGGGGACATGGTGGTGCCAATATCAACCTCGTTTGGAACATGTACGCGGGGTTTTGGTTTCTAATTGACCATTACGAGTCCACCACGTGATTAATCACGCGCGCTTTGAGTGCTATAGCCAGCTCGTGCTTGTATTTGCTTTTCCATGTAGGGCTCAAAAGAAAACAATCTTTGAACATTGCTACTCGGAGACAATGGTGACTATCGGTACTCTATTAATGGATTTTAATGAAATTTTCTCAACTGATTCTGACATATTTCTCCCTTATAAAACTAACAATGAATTCCTTAGCTAAAGTGCAAACATGTCTGCTTTTATTTCCTCCAGCAGTTGATGTGGTTTCTTCGCCAGGCGAGTGTGTAGTGCTTAATTTGTTTTTGATCGCTATAGGATTCTAAAAAATCGATTTATAGTTTATCCTTGTTTATCCTTGTTTACAGATTTTTTATTTCATTATTTTTACTAAGGAAGACGTAGGGTTACCTAGTTAAGATAAATACAATGGATAAATAGTTATTACGATAATATTTCCTATATCATTTGCAATGAAACAGTTGTTATCCACAAATTGATTTCTCCGTCATTCTTATTTCATTTCATAAAAGTGCGCCAGTTATGTACCTTACCAATTCAATACGACATATGATTCCTTTTATAATGAACGAATTCTTTATCCAACATAATATACTATTCCAAAACAGTTTTTCCGCTAACGACTACATTTGTCGCTATTATTACCACATTCCAAAGCTATAAAATAGAATTTGGTCACAATATTCGCTCCTGATCCGTTAGTATTGTCAGCAGAATCAACCAATCAAAAGTAAGCATTAATCAAGTCACGTGCTCAATGAAATGAAAATATCATTATGAGGGCTCGAACGGCGGAAGATGTTCAGAAATTAGGTATTATAATAATTAACTATTCATAGTGAAATATGAAAAGGGATTCATACAAGTAACGTATTGGTATGTTGTTTAATTTTCATTTTGATTTGAATATATTTTATTTTCCTTTTGATATTGGACAAAGAGGATTCGAACAAGTTCTAACAATTTATGAACAAGTATGATCAATTCTGATCTAAGGGATTTAGAATAAGGACATGTATATGTATTTTAATTAGAATAAAATAATGTACATCAATAGAAGTACGATAATGGCCGGTAATTATCTGTCAGAATAATACCAAGAATAATTTTAAGAGTTTATATATTTTCTAATAGACCTTCAATATTAATAAATCTCAGTGTTTCATACATAGATATTGTAGGAAGATGACCTTCAAATAATATGCCGTTAGAAATGTGCCTGCTGTCTCTATTGCATAATCATAAAGGGCGACTACCTTTCGGATGATACCTTTTCCTTTTTCTTAAATGAATGTCCCTGTCCTAATTTTTCACCTAATCAACCACTAAACCGTCCACACATTTCTATATATCAATCATTAGATAAGCATTGACAGGCCGTGACACTAGACATCAATAGTTTTGCCATATGGTACAATCTCATGAGTTCTGCATATCAAATCAAATATAGACTAATGAACGACTACCAAAAAACAGAATCATATGAACGTATTTTCTGGGAATGTTGATTGCTTGGCTCGGTTTAGCGACATACATGTATTAACAGCTATGAAAAAGACTTGCCAAAAGTAGACTGACTACGAACTTGTTAAATCGCTTGCTGCATTTAATATGAAAACAAAGAAATGTGAAATATAAAAAAGACAATGTGGGTCATGTAACGGAAATAAACAATCTTAAATTATCAAACACGTGTACTGTAAATCTAACAGAAAACCCTGTACCCTTCGAAATATTATTATTTCTCATTGGTTGTAATCGTTTTAACAACAGCTATGTACTTTAAGCCAAAATTTGGCACTTACAAACTGTCATGGACTTATAACATTGCAGTTGAAGGTTTTGTACTTTTCGATGTAATTTTGAACTTAATATACTATTTGCCATTGTCACTTCAAAGACGGCGGTGCACTTTTAGATACATTTGAACTATCATATACTGGGAAGTTGATGTTTAAAACCAACGGCAAGTCTCGTACTTTAACGTATAAGTTCACGTTCAGGTCATCTGATCACCAAATTCAAACTATATAAAGACAGAAATATATATTGAACTTTTGACAGAAGTGACAAAGCATTCAATAACACTGCGTGAAGGTGTTGAATCGAGTCAGTACAAGTGATAAAGATAATAGAAATGGAATTGACGGGTGTTCGCCAACTGCGTTACCAATTAGATATTGACGGGTTGTTTATATTTGTTCACGTGTAATAGGGTTCGTTGTTCTGCTGTTGTTGTGATGGTGTGAATAGGGTCATCCTAAATGAGATAAAAGAGCACCAGGTGTCTGTGTAACTTAAAGATGACATCCCGGAAGTTTGCACTCATTCTCTGTTTTCCACAGATGTATTTCAGTTATTGTATTTTAAACGGTTTCTACGAGGTGGTTTTGTATTAAATCAAACTTTATAACTTTTACTATAAGGAATTATTAATGAGTTATGTAACAAACATTGAAATACGTATTTAACAATTAATTGTGTAATTTACTATGAATTGTGTAATTAACAACTAATAAACAATAAATTACGGAATTAACAATTAATTACCTAATTGATCATTGTTTAATCAACAATGAATTACGTAATCAGCAACGAATTACATAACTAACATTGAATTGTATAATTCACAATTTATTTCGTAATTAACAATGTATTGCGTAACTAAAAACGAATTATGTATTAACAATGAATTAATTACAACAGTATTTTGCTTTATTGTGAATTAATGTGACATTATTGTGAGAGATATAACCTTTCCAATAACTTATATTTTTGATTCACTATAAACAGAGAACTTCCCTAATATGCTGGCCTTTATTTGCGCACCTTTAAAACCCTTCAAAGTGTAAGTTTCAGGACATACTCGTTAATATGTATGTTTCGTTTGGTTCGTATGACGCAAAACTGTATTAACGTTTGTAGCTGTCATGATTTCAGGCTTAGATTGCTCATCATATCACATTTTTGCATTCATTGCAATATTTAGAATGCCCAGATGTAATAAAATATGATTGTCTGACATACATTTATATAATATCCGAAGTAAACTATGGAAAATATATCTCCCATCGGTATGAGTAATTGTTTTGTTAACAACATTATCGGTTTTGATTATCTTGCTATGTTTCAGGTAACATTCTGTCTTCAGTTTTACGACATTAATTAATTTCTAGCTTCACTAGTATTTAAACTCGCTATATCATCCTGAAATTGATGTATTGCTTCGGTAAAACATATTTATATAGGATCAGTACTGTTGCCATGAAGTCTGCTTGCTGTAGCTACACAGCTTCACGAATTCCATAGGGATTCTTTGTTAGTTGCTTTTATCTATTAACTGAAAACTCTATATTCTATATTCTGTCTTTGTATATCACAGAGTTAGCTCTCTTGCGGGTAGGTATGAATTGTTATGTCATTATTTTGTGAGCACAATTCACGTCGGTTTTTTTTTCTCGAAAAGTATGACGTTATGCTAGGACACATGTGACATCGCAAACAAGATGATTCTGTATCAAGCTAATACAAGATTACAAATCTAATTGTTTGAATAGTAGTGTGATAACTAACAGTTGGCAATGCTTTATTTAAAATCTGATGCGTTAAGATCATTCGCAATTTGTCGTAGATATCAAAAGAGTTCAATGACAGTTGGCAATTTATTATAAAACCCGGTTAAGAATTACATTAGAATAACTCCATACACTGAAGTAGCCTTATATCCAACGCTAAAATGAGTGCGGACACAACATGTAAAATTCTCGAGGGAAATCGCAACTCACTGGAAAACTTTTTAATATTTTGCATGAAATATACATTAGTATTGAAAGATGTTCTACCGGCGACAGGGCATAAACCATTTTTTATCATTTGAACAATAATTCGTGTCTACTCGTGTAAAGGTTAATCTTATTAACACGAAAATAATTTGAAATAACGTATTTTGCTTTTGGTGGATGCGCAATCAGTACTTCATTCCATATAGGACATAGCATAGTGCCATGGACGTTTTGATATTTTTTTAACTTGAAATCAAATACGAAGCTCAAATGTTTCAATGGTAGGAATAGTGTTAAGTAAGTAATTTTGGTAACTGAAACAAATACTTAATATTTATCTGCTACTGTTTTTGATAGAAAAAGAATTATTTTTAATATTGATAATTCCAGTCGAACCATCAAAACCGATATATATACATGTATATATACAGTTTTCAAAGATTGGTTCAACATCTGAATGCATTTGTAAAGTCTGGTTTTTTCTTATGTCATTAGTCGCGTCCCACGTCTCGTGAGATCTCGCCTGCATACCAGCTGAGAGCGATGAATCATTGATGAGAACGCCCTCTGAAGACATTCGAGTCAAGTTTACGACGTGGAGAACTAGGCATACTTTTGGTATAAGAGGTGTTAAAAAAGGAATAACTAGGAAAATCAAAGAATCTCTGGTACAAATTATGGCGGGTCAATGCCGGTGTTAACTTTCTAAGTCGTTTCTAATTGACATTTATATGTCCGTAACAATCCGATAGAAAGTTACAATGAACCTTAAGAGAATGATTGTCATTTTAGATATATTTCAACATGTTAAAATTATTTCAATTGTTACACTTTTCAGAAGCGTTATTGATGGTGTGATATTTCAATAGTGTGAGGTTATTTTCGTCAAGTACTTTTCAAATTTAGAAATACAAGGGAAGTTGTACTTCCGTATAGTACGTATTAGCTATATAGAACCAACCACTCAACATGTTAAAATTATTTCAATTGTTACACTTTTCAGAAGCGTTATTGATGGTGTGATATTTCAATAGTGTGAGGTTATTTTCGTCAAGTACTTTTCAAATTTAGAAATACAAGGGAAGTTGTATTTCCGTATAGTACGTATTAGCTATATAGAACCAACCACTCAACCAACCAATATTAAAGAAGCGCTCATTATTTACAGGACATCATCAGCTACGACCAGAAACTGTAAAACATTATTTAAAGATGCTCCACCACTGACAAATGGTATTTTTTCACTATCAAAAACAGGATCAGACGATTTAGTATTTTTCTTCAGTTACAAAAGTTAGTTACTTTACACCATTACCACCACTGAAATGCTTGAGCTTCTAATTTTACTTCAAGATAAAAACATTAGAAATAATTAATTGCATCCCGAAAAAATTCTGTGGCACTATGTTCTATATAGAATGAAGTTCTGACTGCGCATGCACCAAAAGCAAAATGAATTATTTTCTATTATTTTTTGTGTTAATAAGACATATACATACACGATTGAATACCAATTGTTGTTCAAATTGTGAGTAGCATTTATAGTCTGTCGGCGGTGGAGCATCTTTAACACTAATTTTCCCTAATAATACTTACATTGTTGCAAATGTATTTAAGTACGTGTAATACTCAATTGTTTATTTCTCTAGAAGAAAAAACTAACAGTTGCACGCTACTCGAGTTACCTTTGTGACGTCATTTTATTGTATTCGGTTATACTTAAATTCTTGTTTTATTAATCCCCCGCGAAAAAAAGTCACTATACACCATCAAGGTTTCAGAAGATAAAAACAATGAAGTGATACAGTCTGGGATTCCGTTTTATATCCCAGTATAGCGGTAAGGGGTATACTGGAATCGGGTTGCTTGTCTGTTTGTCTGTCTGTATGTCCGCTGTATGTCTGTCTGTCTGTATGTAGACGCAGCTTTGTCCGGCTATCTCCTCCTAAACTACTTGACAGACTTTGATACAATTTGGTACACAGAACCTTGACATTAGGGCAGTTGAGTAAACTGTATAGGGATCTCCGATGTTCTCTATTAATAGAACCACTACATTTGTTCAGAGGGGGGGTATTACTTGTCCAGTCTGGCGAGATTTTCTAGTTTTTAACTAACCCCAATTTTGATATATCGGATTTCAAAGTAAGTGGGTTTATTTCTAAATAACCAGAATTTTAATATATCGGATTTCAAAGTAAGTGGGTCTATTTCTAAATATCCAGGATTTTAATATGTCTGATTTCAATGTACGTGACTGGGTCTATTTCTAAATAACCAGGATTTCAATATGTCTGTTTTTAACGTAAGTGGGTATATTTTTAAATAACCAGGATTTCACTATGTCTGATTTCAAAGTACGTGGGTCGATTTCTAAATAACCAGGATTTCAGTATGTCGGATTTCAAAGTAAGTGGGTCTATTTCTAAATAACCAGGATTTCAATATGTCTCATTTTAAAGTACGTGGGTCTATTTCTAAATAACCAGGATTTCAATATGTCTGATTTCAAAGTACATGGGTCTATATCTAAATAACCAGGATTTCAATATGTCTGATTTCAAAGTACGCGAGTCGATTTCTAAATAACTAGGATTTCACTATGTCTGATTTCAAAGTACATGGGTCTTTTTCTAAATAACCAGGATTTCAATATGTCTGATTTCAAAGTACGTGGGTCGATTTTTAAATAACAAGGATTTTAGTATGTCGGATTTCAAAGTAAGTGGGTCTATTTCTAAATAACCAGGATTTCAATATGTCTGATTTCAAAGTACGCGAGTCGATTTCTAAATAACTAGGATTTCACTATGTCTGATTTCAAAGTACATGGGTCTTTTTCTAAATAACCAGGATTTCAATATGTCTGATTTCAAAGTACGTGGGTCGATTTTTAAATAAGCAGGATTTCAGTATGTCGGATTTCAAAGTAAGTGGGTCTATTTCTAAATAACCAGGATTTCAATATGTCTCATTTTAAAGTACGTGGGTCTATTTCAAAATAACCAGGATTTAAATATGTCTGATTTCAAAGTAAGTGGGTCTATTTCTAAATAACCAAGATTTCAATATGTCTGATTTTAAAGTACGTGGGTCTATTTCTAAATAAGCGGGATTTCAATATTATAGTTGATGACAAAATTAGTCTGACGTTTGGTCAAGTATACATGAAAATGTACAGTATTAACAAATCAAAACATATGACCGAACATGAATCACAATCACATGATCGCAAACAAACTATAATTAAGTTAAAATAAGATAAAAGTACATTAGAATGAGTCCAGAAAACACTTTGCGCTTTGTGGAAAAGATTAAAATGATGTTGCATCCCTGACATATTCAGGTAAAACATTTTCTGGTACTATTATGTCAAAAATCTCTGACACGGTTTAGGTTTAAATGATGGTATGTAAAACATATTATTTGTGACTGATCTAGTAGAGCTTGATTGTACATCAGAGGTAAATTTAGAAGTGATCAAATAGTTCGGGGTCAAGCCAAGTTAATTTTTATACACTGACGAGTTGTATAAAACACGTTTAGAAAAAGGTTACTATTTCAACAGTTTAAACATATCACAGGATGGTTTATTAAAATCACTCTTTACTATAATCCTAGCTGCTCTTTTTTGTTTGTCAAGTTCGGCAGCATTATTTTGTATTTACCCACACATTTGCGCATTATTTAAAATGTGGGTTGGTAAAACAGTTATAAAATATTAGAAATGTCAAAATGTTACTCATGAAGATTGACTGAGAAATAGATTCAAACGTTTCATTCTTTGAGTTGAAAAAACCCTTCTTTAATGCATTGACCGTTATGTCTTTTTCGGAAGGCATTTATTATAAGTTGTTTATCACGATACACATGAAATACTACGCAATCCGCATGTTATTAAGCTACTTCGCACGTTATTTCTCATATTTCACAAGTGTTATATTACATGGAACGATTTCCGTTGAGTGTGCCAGAAAGACGATCCATGGCGACGTCATGATACATATACGTAACTTCATGATTCAAGAACGATATAACAAAATGGCTGCATCTGCTGTATCGTCTGCAACACATTGTGACTTTCAAATTCACCAAAATTCACTTTTGTGTAAAAACATATATAATACAAACATTCGTTTCTAATAATATTTTATGAAACTCAGCTCAAAGAGTTCATATTCATTGACCATAGCAAGCAAAACATAAAAAGCATCATTAAAACTATAAGATATGAATATTCTTTTACATCTATCTGTCTGTCAAGCCATAAGTAGAAAGTATTAATATGTATTCATCTTCTCTTTAAGAGTTACGGTCACGCATTTATCGTAAAATGAAGAAGATATCGCATTGCCGGTTATTTTCGCGGACCAAAATTTTCGAGATTTGATCTCAACACGAGAAAATCATATGTTAGCGATTTTAGATTTTCGCGATATGGATCTAAGGGGAGATATCATTCAACCATTTCTCATTATTACGTGAATCAAATTTTTTCGCGATCATAGCAATGTGCCGCTATATCGCGAAAATATCATCCCCGCTAAAACAACCAGCTGTAAAATATTAAGTAAACCGAAATGAAAATGTCACTTGAAATCAAACGGCTTCTTAGCACTGGATCGCCTTTTCTAGTTTTTCATGGTAATATATATCATTTGGAACCGTTTTGATATTGAAGGAGAGGTTTGTGTGTCGTATAGATATTTCTAGTATCACATACGCTGATAATTTGATAATAAGTTTAAGTTAGATAACCAGTTTGTTGACGCTTGTTTTTCAGTTACTTTGCCCGTAGATCATATTTCATCTTTCATAAGTGTTATATAAACTGAAACGATTTCCGTTGAGTGTGCCAGATAGACGATCCATGTTGACGTCATGATACATTTACGTAACTTCATGATTCAAGGACGGCTTAACAAAATGGCTGCTTCCGCTGAATCGTTTGAAACTTATTGTGACTTTCAAATTCTCCAAAATTTATTTTTATGTAAGAATGTGATTAAAATATATTCATTTTGAGTTCGTTTCTAATCATATTTTATGGAACTCAACTCAACAAGTTCATATTTGCTGACCATAGCTTGCAAAACATACAAAAGCATCATTAAAACTATATGAAATGAATATTCTTTTACATCTACGTTCCTGTCAAGCCATATGTAGAAAGTGCCAATATGTATTCATTTTCTCTTTAAGAGTTACGATCACGCATTTATCGTAAAATGAACCAGATATCGTATTGCCGGTTATTTTTCGCGGACCAAAATTTTCGCGATTTGATCTCAACACGAGAAAATCATATGTTAGAGAAAACAAATCAATTGTAAAAAAAATCATTCTTTTACATCTTTCTTTCTCTCCAGTCATAATTTGTAGAGAGTGCTTACATAAACTTAGTAACCCATGATCATTAAATAGCATGTTACTTGATATCTCCATCACGACCAATGTAATCTGTAACAAGTCTCCCAGCGGTAAGTAAGATTATAGCTTAATCCTGGATCGGTCATTTAATGTAAAATCATAACGGAGGAAGAATCATCCAGTCATACGATCAATATTCACTTAGATAGCAATATTGATTTTTTTTCTCTTTAGATGCATTGTGTTTGAAAATTGGTTTTATCTGTTTTTATTTTTTGGGTTTTTTTTTTTTTACTTTATATTTCGTCAACAACTAAAATTATTTTAAAAGATTGTAATTTATTCAGTATTGTTTGCATATAATAGCGAGATATTCGTTTTCAATCTATCTCAATGAAATATGCAGCCGAAGTTATATCTTCCTCTATACAAATTGCATATATCTAGGTGCTTTACAAATATTTGTCTTTTCAGCTATTTGTAAAATGGCGTAAATGACATGAAATGATTTTGGAAGACACCTCGTGTCTAGATTTTTGCAGCTCATTTTGGCGATGAAAATCTTAAAAATGGAGGTTGTTATATCTTATCAATCAGTTAAAACAACAACAACAACAACAACAAAAATATATAGAAATGCAAAAGAGAATTGTTGTTATACCATCATTTGGTTTACAAAACATCACCGGATGCGGCATATGATTGTTATTTTTTTCCAAACCACTGACACTACAGTTTCCTGGTGTCTCGGAATTTCCTGAATATAACATAGGCTATTGACGATTTATATCTTAACAAATTTGAATTTAAAGTTGGCTGAATATCTAAGAAGGACGTCAAAATAATTCATTTTCATGTTCGAAATATTGGAGACTAGTAGCCTCTCAAACTGAATTATTACAGTAAACCGCCAACTAATAGCTATAGGGTATCAAATTAAAATTCCGCAAATACAATGACACTTTTCGAAACGTGTTGTGTCTTTTAGAATGAGCACATCCATTATTTACTTTCTGTGTATAACGTTAGGAAATATAAGATGGTTACTACAGTGTCACATATTTCTTTCACTAGTTCTTAATGATAATCATTTTCGTTGTGCGTGCTTTCTCGCCTGAGTGTCATCTTCTTCGTCCTCGATGACCTGATGTGACATTACATTATCGGGTTACCATCGTGGTTCTAACTTGTCAACCGTCCATGATATAACATCAGAAACATCGGATTCAGTGATGTTGAAGCTCTTCCTCTTTCCTACCTAGTTTCACCTAGATTCACATATCGTATATGATGTTCCAGACTTCCCCGGCATTATGGAAAAGACACCAGCTCCACATTCTGCGGAGGATTGGGTTGGTTCTCCTTAATTCGTATGGAGCACAATTCGTCATTCTTTGAGGTCATAGATGAGGTCTGCAGTGAAGTTTCACTCTTTGCCAAGTCTGGAAAGCACTGTAGAGAACTTTTTACTTGAGAGTCTTCGATGTTCTCTTTACGCATACACCAGATGTGACACAACCAGCACCTTCAAGGGAGTGGGAAAAGTCAGACCAATGAAAAGCATTTAACATTTATGGCCTCATTAATGACCTCGATGATATCACCTGTGCCATTTATGGTTGCACGAGGGTCCACACGATTGATGAATAGTACTTCATACGAATTATGGAGCTATGCGCTAAGGAGAACTAATGAATGTGGATCTGGTGTAATTCCCATTATGCCGGAGAAGTCTGAAACAGCATATATGTACGATATGTTAGAATATGAAAGAGATCCCACATCTCTGAACCTGTTGTTCCTGATATGAACTCTTGCCTTGGATGGGTCATAAAAGAAGACAGGCTAGAACAACACTGGTAATGTAGTGTCACATCAGCTCATCGACATCGAAGACGACGCTCTGACTTTCAACGAATTGGATACCGATATCTCAATTACTCTGATTCGGACTGCATGTGCCAGCTACCAGATATGCCGAGTCTCTTCAGTGGATAGTGCAGTGAGGCGAGAAAGCACGCACAATGATAATGGTTATCATTGAGAGAACCAGTGAAAGACATATGTGACACTGTAGTAACCATCCTATATTTTGCTTATGCTATGCATAGAAAATAAACAATGAATCTGCTCATTTTCAACGACACAAACGCATTGGAAACTGTTAATGATATTAACGGAAACACAAGCTTAGCTTAGGTTACATTTGTTACGCTATCATTAGGCGTTGTGCTATAATAATTATTTTTGAAGCGCTGCTAATCTACACAATTGAGGGTATAACAATAATTCTTTTTTTGCATTCCTGTATATTTTTGTTGTTGTTGTTGTTGATTTTACTGATTGATAGGAGTTTAAATAACTGATTACGAGTAATAATTTGTTGTTGGGAAACATTTTTGCTGCGTCAAGTTAAGTATAAAAAATTTGCTGAAAAATCACCATTTTTGAGCTTAAATTCTCATTTTTTTCATTTCTTGCGTACAAATCACTACATATATTGATTATTAAGCCCTGATATGTATTTGTTGTTCTATTGTGGTCATTTTGATACCTCATTTGTCTACTTCAGTTGAAAAATATCAGTGTTATAACTATTTTGCATTTTTCAGTGAAATTCGAGATGGTGGCCATTTTGATGACATCATAACCGGAATTTATATGATGTTATCATTGGTTTTTGTTATTTTTGTTGCTTAAACTGATTGATAAGTGGTCAAAAAACTTATTAGAAATAATAGTTTGCTGTTGGGAAACATTTTTGCTGCGTCAAGCTAAATATGAAAAAAAAATGCTGAAAAATCTCCATTTTTGAGGTTAAAATCAGATTTTTTCATTTCCTGCGTAGAAATCACTACATATCTGGGATTTTTTGGTCCTGATATGTATTTGTTGTTCTATTGTGGTCATTTTGATACCTCATTTGTCTACTTTGGTTGAAAAATGTCAATGTTATGACTATTTTTTAATTTTTAGTCAAATTCGAGATGGCGGCCATCTTGATGACGTCATAACCGGAAGTTCACCCCAACTTATGCAATGTTAACATTTTGATTTGTGATCAGTGGGTCATAAGGGTTCAGAAAAATATTGGTTCGGAGGTTTGGGGGGGGGGTGCATATGGGACCCTCCTAGCCCATGGCCTAATAATTATGTGATGAATAGCATCTTAAAGTGTTAATCTCATATGAGATGATATGATTTTTTTTATCAGGTTTGGCGAGCAAGAATCAAAACTTGATAAAAATAAAGTTATGTTTCTCATTACGTGTTATATACATTCTTCATAAAAACTAAACCAAATTTAACGAAAAAAAATAAATAAAAATAAAGATCGAGACGTAATCACATAAACTGCCTTTTTAATTTTGACCAATAAGTGACCTTATTTTTATTTCCATGACCATGGGAGCATCACATAAATAACATAATCAACAGAATCGTGATATCAGCGTCATCATTCAGATTAGAATATAGTCCAGAGTAGCTATTGGATATTATAACCGATGTATTTACTTTGATCTTCTGAATATTAAGTAAAGGTAGGATTCTTATGCCAGTCATATTGATGCATGTTTTCCCGGATTCGAGTAAATAGTGATTTGAATGTAAGCTAAAGCCATACAGGCTAAACTGATACTAAAGCTAAGATGCCATAAAACTTTTTTTTTATTTTTATTGTCTCTTTGATATTGATACGGTTTGAAAATTAATTTCCTGGTATAATTATCCCGTATTTGCATAATACAGAGTTATCTGCCCTTGAAGGTTGCGATCTCTTAAGCATTGAACATCAGTTGTCATTCGTAACACTAAATAAGTCCCCATCCCTTTAGGCTGAATATGCGGGATACATACACTTGGGTGTGACGCTTTGGAAAAGCGGAACTCCTTACCGTATCTCACTTAAATAAACCTCATCTTGCGATCGTACATCATTTTCATTTTGTATGTAAGTAATACGCATAGAGTTCCAAACAGATGCACTGAAAATTGGTTTTGTTTGGAAAACATCCTGTTTTTTCGCTATACAATCTAACGCACATCATCCTTGTTTTATATCAATATTTCGATATCCCAAATGATACCCATACGGTTCTAAAACGATGGTTGATTTCCAGACAGTACTCATTCATGCAATGACAGGTGAGTAAGCCAAATCATATTGACCAATAAAAAGATTGAAAGGTCCAGAGGACAAATTTAATAACGCGAAGACACCAAAATTCTCGATGTCGACTCATCATGTGCAAAAAATGGATTACATGTTGGACAGATTTGTCTGTAGGTGCTGATCTCAGACGCAACTTATTTAATTTAAATAGACATTCATGAAAATCAACAATGATAAAATTACAGTTGTACTCATATGTTATTCATTTTTTCGCGAACTGGATGTTGCTCATCACGTTGAAAGCATGCATTCATTTATCTTATTCATTCAAGGTACAAAGTATATCTTTTGTGTTTATAAAACATGCGTTATTTGTCATTTTAACGTGCAGTCATGTGATTTAATAAGATGAGGATATATCATCACACATAGTCGTCGATAACACACCAAGTTTAATACAGTATACAATCATGGCCGTCTGTAGAGGGATACACCAAGAACGGCCTCTCTTTTCTCAAGGGCGAAACAACATCAAGTTGTATTCACAAAACAACAAGAATAAAAGTACTGTGATGTTTCTAGCCACATCTCAAACAAATACATTTCTAACCACTTTCAAATTTTCCTTTTCTCTACTTCTCATTTTCCTCATCCTTTTTACCTTTTTTTTTATTTTTCTAAAAGATTTTGAGGAGAAAGAAAAAAGAAGAACGAAAAAAAAGTACCTAAATCGTGAAATTAGTTACTACATCCGTCAAAATGTTATATGAGATATTATATACCACGACCTGACTCCATGATATAAGACATTAATGACAAAGTGGAACATTCTATAGATTTTTGTTGTTGGTTTTATATTTGTCATAAAGAATTTAAGAAACAACGTAACCATTTTCGGTTGAAGTTGCAGACGACCGTTGAGATATCTAACTTATCCAATGTTATGTGATTACAATTAATCCTACGGGGTCATTCAAAATGAAAGTGATGTATAATAATGAAATATGTATTATCAGTGTTACATATTATGTAACGAGTTGTTAACATTATGAACACTGTGCTGTAGTTGACCATTCCATCTTTGCGGCCGCGATGAACAAGTCGTCAACCCGACAATTACCAAAAGCTTTCTACATCAGGGTCGAGAATTCGACTCCCATTTGAGACAGTTGCCAGGTGTCCTGATTGTAGCTCGGTTGTTTTTTCCGGGAACTCCAGCGTTCCCCCACTATCTTATGGTGGCAAAACAATAAAGCCCAATCAAGCTTTTCACCCTCTGATAATAATCTGCATACATGCTATATCATTTTTGTGATCATTCAAAACTTAGGTTGGAGAATGTCTTTAGGAGACAGATTAGGAATAAAGAACAATATACGCCATTGTTTAAAATAACAACGATGATTTTTTTGGTTTAAAAATGAGGAATAGTGTGACGAGTATTTATTTATCTGATAAAATTATTTTCAATCGTGAACAAAAACACACAAATACGAAGGAGTATGAAGGACTTAAATAAAACCAGTTATCTTAGTTGACAAAGACTTATGTGAGTCTGAGCCTTTTAAGATATATACAACATCACATATACTTTCCGAAAATAATCCTATAACTGTTTGGTAAGTGTTACGACTTTCAAACAGCATGGCTATGGTATCATATAGTTGCTCTGACGGACATGTATTTCTAGACAAGCATCACCAATAACATTCAGTTAAAATATCATTGCTATTGGCAGATATTTGGGTTAGTCGACAGTCGGGTTTAAGGTAACAGATTGATGCAAATGAAATTGAACGACTACTCATTGCTCCGATTTCAGCTCACTAGTGTTTTTGTAGCTTTGTAAAAAACGATGATATTACATATCGACCTAACACTATATCAATATTTAGGGCATTATCATTGTAATCTGTTGTTCCCGAAGGATTTCTCTACCAACACAACTGATAAATGATACTTAAACACATCATCTGATTGTCTATTAGTAGTATGGGTTTTGGCGTTTCGTTTACACAGGAAAACTATATCATTTATAACCCTAATGTGTTTGTTTACACGCTGCCATTACAGGTGTTAAATATTTCGTTTTCTGATCAAACAATTCGTGTTGATACAGACTGTAAGCCTTAATTGTTTATCCTGAGGCAGTTATCGCTAATTAATTCCCCAAAGAGAAATTAATCTGTCCAAACAAAGAATGCTCACTAGGCAAATAATACACGTAGATTGATGTTGACCTATCTACACGTTCATTGTTTACATTTTGTTTCATTTCCCTTTCTATATAACAAGCCATTAGCTCAATTAGGCTCAACTTATTTACATAATATATGCATACAGTGTATATCATGTTTAGTTGGGCGAAATTTTTATTTAACAAATTTCTCAATATTTCATGGATTCAGTTTTCGCGATAATTAATTTTCTTTCGTGTATATGATAATACCAGGACATATATTGTCGCATATCCGGCGATATTTTATTGAGTCAATTCTGTATAACAGACACACAAAAATAGCAGTATGAACTTATTTCACTACTGGCACCACAAATCTTCAACACGCATCTTTTTTTTGGCAAACAAATCTATGTGAGCAAATATTGTGCGCCTTCCCTGTACGTAAACTAGATTAAAAAGAATTTTATCCACCTCCCAACTGGAGAGTTCCACTGCTATAGAAGGACAGGGGCGTAACTCGTATCTCTTCATCTGATAAATTGAAATAATTGAGAGACCATTAGTTCTTATTCTCAGTGTTAACTAAAACCAGAATAATTCAATATTTAACGAATATAACTTTTCGTGACCTGGCTTTATAACTATGATTAAACCATTTATCGATATTTCTTGTTAGCTACATATAAGTTGTCGCATCTACGTAGGTATAGACGGCTTATTTAGCGAATTCGCGGGCATTGCTATGGTCCCCAAATATGTAATATGCACCAATTATCAATAAATTGTTTAATCATAAACTAAAAATTACAGATATTCAGTTCAAATATGAACTTGTAAAACATATTTTTCAATGTAAAATTGAAGATAAAATATACATTTTATAATATAATGGTTATATATTTACTAAAACATGTTTTAGTAAAAAATAGATTCAGTTTGGTTTTGGTATTATGTTTAAATTACGAATCATCGATAATGATCAAAACATTCCTTGATTTTTCCATAGTAATATATTATCTTCATCGTTTTGTTTATAGTCAATTAGGTTTTCAACGTCTCACATTAATATCATTATGGCCAGGATCGAGGTCGTTCAGAATGTTTGACATACTATTCTCTGTAATTGTGACATTCGGTTCACATCGACAGTGCCTATGGGAGTACCTACGCATTAGCAAATAATATCATTCGGAAACTCTCAGCACTCCCTGTCGGGAGTAATTATTGCCTATGAAAAGTGATATCCTTCTGTGATGGACCTCTTTTAATTTGACATTCCCTAATGGCCATTCAATCGTCACTTGTCACGACTTTTAAATTCTGATTGTTTCAGGTTAAATGTTTTTTTAAAGTTTTTTTATATTTATTCACTGGTCGTTTCCATTGACTCAAATATCTTGAGAATTAATTTTGGGAATACATGACCAAATAAAAAGGGGATAAGATGAATTTTTCTACCTGTTTTAAAATAACGTATCTTTTCCCGTATTATTACCTCCTGCGTGTCTCGTGTACAAATTGTATTAAGCAAATATCGGTCAATCATTAACAAGACGAAACACACGAGCCTGTAAATTTGATAGGTAACTAGTTGGATGATTGTTACAGTGTGTAGTTTCCAGGTTGTGGCGAAGCCCGAGATACTCTGGCCCTGACACCAGACTAAGACATTATGACTGATAGATGTTTGGTGTAGCCCGAGATACCTGGTCCTGACACCAGACTTCGACATCATGACTAATAGATGGCTACACAGTGTGTAGCCCGAGATACTCTGGCCCTGACACCAGACTTAGACATTATGACTGATAGATATTTGGTGTAGCCCGAGATACCTGGTCCTGACACCAGACTTCGACATCATGACTAATAGATGTCTGGTGTAGCCCGAGATACTCTGGCCCTGTCACCAAACTAAAACAGTATGACTGATAGATGTCTGGTGTAGCCCGAGATATTCTGGCCCTGACACCAGACTAAGAAATTATGACTAATAGATGTCTGGTGTAGCCCGAGATACTCTGGCCCTGTCACCAAACTAAAACAGTATGACTGATAGATGTCTGGTGTAGCCCGAGATATTCTGGCCCTGACACCAGACTAAGAAATTATGACTAATAGATGTCTAGTGTAGCCCGAGATTCTCTGGCCCTGACACCAGACAAAAACATTAAGACTGATAGATGTTTGGTGTAGCCCGAGATACTCTGACCCTGACACCAGACTTAGACATTTTGACTGATAGATGTCTGGTGTAACCCGAGATTCTCTGGTCGTGATACCAGACTTAGACATTATAACTGATAGATGTCTGGTGTAACCCGAGATTCTCTGGTCCTGACACCAGACTTCGACATCATGACTAATAGATGTCTGGTGTAGCCCGAGATACTCTGGCCCTGACACCAGACAAAAACATTAAGACTGATAGATGTTTGGTGTAGCCCGAGATACTCTGACCCTGACACCAGACTTAGACATTTTGAC
This sequence comes from Argopecten irradians, assembly GCF_041381155.1. Classification (NCBI taxonomy): domain Eukaryota; kingdom Metazoa; phylum Mollusca; class Bivalvia; order Pectinida; family Pectinidae; genus Argopecten; species Argopecten irradians. Next base: position 19,639,480 of record NC_091149.1, on the reverse strand, counting down.
TGATAGATGTCTGGTGTAACCCGAGATTCTCTGGTCGTGATACCAGACTAAGACATTATAACTGATAGATATTTGGTGTAGCCCGAGATACCTGGTCCTGACACCAGACTTCGACATCATGACTAATAGATGTCTGGTGTAGCCCGAGATACTCTGGCCCTGTCACCAGACAAAAACATTTTGACTGATAGATGTCTGGTGTAGCCCGAGATACTCTGGTCGTGATACCAGACTAAGACATTATGGCAGATTGATGTCTGGTGTAGCTCGAGATTCTTTGACCCCGACACTTAAACATTATGACTGAGAGATGTCTTATTAACAGCTGTAGGACGGTATTCTGTATTCTTTTTGTTATATGTGTAGCGTGGTTGAGTGATTTTGGAGGCTGCGGTATGCTTGTGATGTGTCTCCTCTTGTAATTGTAGTATGCAATAACATTTTGGTAGCACTTTTATGATTGATTTTACAATAAATAATTTCCCTTTTGAAAGTTTTTTTCTGATGAATTAGTATAATTACAGCAATAGTTATATGATTTTAAGAAAGCACACTAGTATCATTAAAAGTGTATCTACTTGACTTTCCCCTGTAGCACACAGTGAATGGTGCTAATGCAAATATTTTGTAGTAAAATTTCTTATTCTACACAACAAGATCCAGCTCGTCTGATAGCGACGACCTTAGGTCAACAGGAATGTCTGATGCAAACACCTCATCATAACGTTATTTTCTATATAATCGATTTTTTGTAATTTCTTAAAAGACATCGAAAAATGACTTAATATACTTAAATGTCGAAATGACAAGTCGTGTAGTTCTACGTTATCTTGGCTTCCTTGGTCGAAGTCTATCAATACGCTTGTTGGACACCCAAGCCAATGTTCTATTTCATTGTTAAATCTACCGTGAAATCATTGTCTGATCAAATTATGTAATAAAACAACTTCTGTACCGTTAAATAGAATGTGTATGAAGCTAACATTGCCTACAATAGGAGTAATACTACATTAGATCTATATTTAGATTCCTAGTGGTCATTTATCAGTTTTCAGTTGTCATAATTGGTAACTGTGTTACATACAGAAATGTGGTATGTTAATTAACTGTTGATGTCTATTTTAGGGGACTTATGCTGTAATAACTGATGAACAAGTGCAAAGTGTTGAAATAGACATATCATGGAAATACATAGATTTCGTGTTTAAACGGATCAAAACATCTATTTTTAGACACACACATTAATTTATCATATTTGTTTTAATAGTTTTGTGACATATGCATCTTTAAAAATTAGATTTAGATATAAAACAAACATTTTATCATATTATCTAATTTGTATTGCAGTTTATTTGTTTGATCAAATTGTGGAATGAAACCTGAACTTTTCGAAACGACATAGTTCATCATAAAAGATAGATTCCCGCGTTCGTATGGTCAATTCCCTTAAGATATATACCAGCAATCATTTATATACTTGTGAGGACATCATAGGTGTGGTTTATGGTGCCTTCAAATATGGTCTTACGTTAGAAGTCTATTATTTCAATCTGATTAAAATAAAAATCCTTATGAAACCGAAACTGAGCTGGTATAAAGGATCTGTATTTTAATAGGATTGTCAATATTTGGGATCAAAGATACACGAATTGCAGTTGTAAGAAAGAGTAAGAAAGAGTAGGTCGTTTGGTAATTACTGTCCAAGAACTACGACTTTTCTATACTCTTTGAACATGCCGCTTTCATAGGCAATCATAAAGCATTAAAAAGTAATATTTATAAAAAATCTTAGATGAATCAATTTTAGATGAATTTGACACGACACCGAACCGCTTAAATCAATACACAAAAATGTATATTGTTTGAATAATGTAATTGAGAGGTATCCGATTCACGTTTTGTTCCCTGATTTGGCAGTTTGAAATTAATCTCCCCCAATGCTAAACCTGGTACTTTATACATGGTGTACGCATGCGTACACTCTCTTTACCTGTTATCGTGTTCATTGTTTTTGACCATTCTAGAAGTCTCCAGAGCTATGTTTGAGTGTCATATCAATCGGGCTGTAGCACACTCAACCAATGACACGGTATTATACACAACCAAATAATGATATAAATATTAGGAGAAACGTCTCGTCATGTTTAAACCATGTTTTCAAACACCAAGGTGTACTATAAATCAAGCTATAGTGCATGCGCGCCGTGAAAAATTCGCAGATTTACACAACACTATGTAATTTCTTTACTCACGTAATTTAGAGGGGAAAAACAAAGATATAAAATATTTGTTTTGACTTTGATGAGAACCAGAGTAATAGATTTAGATTTAATATATATCAGATGACGATTTAATTTGGAGTAGATGACAGATTTGATTTTTGATATTGTTAGCATTGTTAATCCATGTAATTTATACTTTGTTGTGTGGGTTTTGGTTACGAAAATCAGGGTATCTTATATCCTAATATCACATTTCGATAGAATATAATTCGCCAACAAATGAGGAACCACAAATGTATTTCCAATAAAAACAGTCTTCTTTATAGTAGAATAAACATGACAATATTTCATAAAGTGTGAACTATCCTTTGGTTTCAAAGGAAGAATAGATATATCTCACTCATGTGATAATTTTTTGATTTAAGGCAACCATTATACAGGGCGACGTGATATCTGAAATTTAAAAAACATGAAATTAATGAAAATCTATTTGAACAAGTGCTATTGTTTTATGGGCATGTTAAACCTACGAAAGGTGATATGTACACGTGAATATTTTTTATTACTATCAAAATCAATACGGTGCAAAATGCTATCACCAGAAAGGAATCTAGTAAGTGAAAGTTATATTTTGTGTGATAACAATACTGTAGACGTGGATATTTTTTGCGAGTGTTCAATTTCGAGATTTGCATTCATAAAATGTTCGCGATAAGACACTTTCAGACATTTTACAACAAAGTCCACAAATGAACTAAAGATTACGCGGGGAGATTCCACGTTTACAGTAAATTGTAGTCAACTTAATTTCACGTGCGATTAAAATTTGCAAACAACAAAATAAACAACCACTAACAACAAGTACAATAGAGATATTTTATCTGAAAAGCGCCTAACTAAACAAAATCGTCGTAAGAAAGACGCTGGGCAAAGAACTCAATATGGATCACCTCGAAAATATGCTGGTTTACAGTAAAATGGCTAAGTTTAAATTTTCACATAGGGACACACAAGAACATACCGCAGTCCCTAAAAAAACTTGCATAATCTCGATACGCTCAACTCATTACAAACTAAGAAGGTTGTCCTTAAACTAAATTTGGTCTTAGAAGTATTAAACCCAGAAGGCCAACCCAGTGAGGATTATTTTTGAGAGATCTCGTTCATTTTAAATTTCCTAATGAAATAATATAAACTTACAATTTCTCCATAAATGCACGATTCAAATCAAAATACTTTGTTTTACTGACATTTATAATAAAACCAAAATTATATTTATGAGTCCAAAAATATCGTATCAATATATTTCTTTCTGACGTTATATCGCAATTAGAACTCCATCCATGGTGATCCGACTATCAGTGGATCGCCCTTAACAGGTTGTAGATTACAAACGACCTTGACCTTACGTCAGGTGACAAGTCGCGACAGGATATTTCCCGCTGAGCGTTAAGTATCAGTCCCCCAATTGATATCAGAACGGGAACTCTATCCTTTCGTTACTGATGAAATGATAATACAATTTTCTGCTGCAACGGCCAGCACTTCATCACAATTTGTAGCGAAGGATCTACTTGTAATGACGGCCAAACAGTACACTCCCCTAAAACATCAGCGTGTTAATCCGCTCCAAAACTCGGCCTCTGCCAGTTCACCGGTATAATTGTTCTCCCCTGTTAATATCAATATTTACCCTAGAGTTAACAGCATCAAGTTTTGGTTTAAATCAACGGTGGGATTGGTACGGACAAGCATGATGTCGTCTATCACTTGGCGATTTGATATAGCCTTCGGGGGTCTGAGTAGGTCATGAAAGAGGACCAGACTCATTGGATAAGGCGTGAAGGTTCATATTTCAAGCATCAGTTTTCTTTTGTTCAGTTTACATAACATAGCGGTTAATGCTGTAAAAGTATTTTAGCGCATTTCACTCGCAAAAAATATGATTGCGTTACTAACATGTCCTGCATGTCTTTGATACAGCAATAATTGCGAGTGTGCTAATCCATTCACACGCGTTCACATACAAATTAGTTTTCCGCTTAAGTTTGTATGCGCAAAGACAGGTACGTTTGTAGTGTTCCTCGAATGTTCAAAGCATAAAACAAAATGTCATCGATTTCCGATAGTTCTTTTCAGGTATTCAGCACATAGTATAAAACTTGTCAAAAATTACTGATAATTGTTCTTTTAAATTTCAACTCACAAAACCCAGAAATAAATATAAATAAATACTAAATACGCCAATTTTCAACACATACTAAACCAATTCAAAATTGCCGATAGCTTTTCTTTACATTTTCAACACAACGCGGTATTTACAAATCATGAATATCAATAGCTATCACAGCTGTGATAACTGGTTAGTGTAGTTGTAAGATGGTGCTGCCCGTTATAGAGTGTAAGGGTTGGTTGATGTAGAAACTTTTGCACTATATTCTCTATTTGTATATTACAGAGTTATTTGCCCTTGCGGTTAGGTATTGATTGTGACGTCATGTGTTTGCGAGCGTAACGTCATACTTTTCGAGAAAAAAAACGACGTGCATTGTGCTCACAAAAATAATGACGTAACAATTTCCGCCTGCCCGCAAGGGAGTTAACTCTGTAATATGCAAAGACGGAACACTCTGGGTGGTGTTTAGTAGTGGATAAAAACGTGGATAACATGTTACAAATACTGTGCTTATTATTTAACACACAATATTTTGCATTATCTCATACCTACAGGTATAATACTGGTTTGTCTTGGGCAAGATACTCATATCGCCTAAGGCTGTATTGCATGGCTACTATTTTCTCGGTATAATTTTAACATTTTTCAGAAACTAGGCTGGATTAACTTTAAAGATACAAAAAAGGGTTTGCATTGAAAATATCACGCTGTCCTCATGTATGGAGAATTGACATGCAGTCTCGAGGTTTTTTTTCGAATTTAATTCAAAATAGCGGATAATCATAGAAGTAAAATTGCAATGAAACGTCGAGGTATTTATATGGATATCAAGCTTCGGGTTTTATTACATTTTTTGACCCTCGATTAGAACTTATGAAAGAGTCTTATATTATTGCAGATCATGATACGCCAGAAAAGAAAATGTGGATCAAATTTTACAAATATTGTACTCCTTTTTAACACAGATTTTTGTATGTTGCAGATCATGTTACACCACAAAGACAGCCTACTGGTTATAGCGCTAGTCTTAGTGCTAAGCGCCTGTGTGACGTATTGTATGCCAACCCGACTACTTAGTGACCGTAGTTCTAAAAATGTTGCGCGCCTCACCGATATACTGGCCGACTTGAGGACCATACAGGAAAGGAATTCAGCTTATTCTGACCAACTCGACTCAGATCTACTTCAAAAACGAGCCGACGATCGGAAACAGAGAGAAAGTTTTGATTTACTTATTGAATTGAACGACCCTGTAAAAATTCAGGAAGTACCTAAGATCAAGGATGATGATTCGTTAACAGTATCTGATGACGTCATTTCCGGCGTAGACAAACGTCAAGGGAGATGGGATCTGGATTACGGACTTGGAGGCGGGAGATTCGGAAAACGTGAATACGATGATTATCGTCTCGGTGGTGGTCGATTTGGACGAGATTTGGATCACGTGCGCGATATGGATCACGTGGATCTCAATACGTTCGACGATTGAGTTATTGGCTTCAAGTGTTATATGATACACTGTAAAATTAAATAACTATTTTTGTGAATGAAAGTTTGAGAGAGATTTAATGAAATATTTTTTAATTTTTGTTTCAACATTTTTATTTTCACCATATACATATCTAAAACGAAAATAAATCATATCAATTATATCAACCTGATCAAAGATCATTTTAGTAACAGATTTAAAGTTATTTAGAGTAATATTTCCCTCGAAGATAAATGCTTCGAGCAATATTATATATTTGTACATTATTTCAGCTACAAATGCCTTTAGAAGAAACAAGATAAGAATACGTTCTTCTGAAGTGATATTCAGAATATTAAGTAAAATTTTAAAGATTACAACATTGATAATGTTTTGAATATTCTCTTACAATTATCTTTGAAATAGAAAGTTCTCCTTTAGGGGTTATGTTGAATATTGTATTTTGAATCTAGTTGATAAAAATTACGGAGCATGCTATCAATGTATTAATGTTTTTAAGAAACCTTTATATTTTCCTCCGGAAAGGTAATGGGCCTTTAACATATGTACTTAATTATTTATCTATCAATAAAATACGGTATATTGGTTTTATGTTATACAAAGTATTTGGTTTCACAATTCCCATATGTAGTAAAGATAATGATTTATTAGAACAATATAGATATCATAATTTGGGGTACTATTTTATTCGAGTTGTAGTATTCTGTATTTACATATTACAGAGTTATCTGCACTTGCGAGTAGGTATTGATTGTGATATCATATGTTTGAGAACGTAACGTCATACCTTCCGGAGAAAACGACGTAAAATGCACCAATAAAATAATGACATAACAAAAAATATCTACCCAAAAGGGAACTAACTCTGTAATATGCAAAGATTTAAGTGATACCAGTAATGAATTGCAATTGACAGAAACATGTTTGAGGCAAAGTTTATTACAAATGTGTAACGCAATCAGTTATTTAATTTGTAACGTGAGTTGCTATCGTCATTTAATAGGATATTTAAAGATTAAATATGGATATGTTTTATTCTGGTAGTTGCATTAATACCAGTGATATATTGTCCTTGACAGAAACATGGTTTTAGAGTTTATTACAAATGTGTAACGTAATCAGTTATTTCATACTTGACTTGTCAATCCATCAAACATCAAAGATTACAACCCAGATTGTAATACAATACTTACAGAGTAACCGACAACTTTGAATTGATTGCCGACGTGTGGTAGTCAGACCTTAGGTCTAGTCTGGCTAAGAACAATTGTATTTTCAATATCACCTATTGATTAGCATTAATATAGATAATTACGAAAAAAAAGTTCAAAAGGCAAAATGCCTTTGATTCAGAAAACAACATTTGATGTATAAATTTCTTAATCAGTGTGTTAAAATATTTTTGTAGTTCATGAATGATTTTCATGAAAATTACTCTTTTAATATTCTTCTGAAATATAAAAAAATATCAATAAGAAGCAAATCGCATCAAAATGGTTTCTCTAACATTTTTCTGAAGTATGAAAAAAAAATGTAAAAAAAGGTAGAACACATGAAAATCTTTCCCTCTAATATTTTCTTCTGATATATAAAAAAAAGATATAAGAAGCAAATCACGTGGCAAGAATTATAGCTAATGTAACCAATATCATGGAATGCATGGCTGGACATATCCTAAGCCGTGACCGAGTTATTGTTTAATGTAGTCATGTCTCGTGATCTAACATAATAAAACACACATAAAACAAATCATTCCTTTTTTACACTTGAATTTCAAATTACTTTGCTACATAGTAAGGTTAGAGGAGGCCATAATACTATTTATAAAAATATAAATCATTGTTAGTATAATTTTTAAATGACGGATCGCCAGCTGTCAATAAAATCGTTATGATTGAGAACATGACTCAGTAATTTGTGTTGTGTAAGACGGTTACTTCGACATTGAATAGATTCACGTGCATGTACGAGGACGAAGCGTGACTATATATCGCATGGCAATCGGTCAATACATAAAGGATAATCTGATAGGTTTGTCAATGCTGTAACTCGCTTCCATACATTTTTACAGCGATTTTGCAAATGGTCAGACATTTCCATCGGGGAGATAAGGGAAACCAACCGCCAAGAATGTGATGGCATGAAACAAAAATCAGCAAATACATTTTTTACAAAATTCCTATATAACTGAATTTAATTCCAATAATAATAGTTTATGCGTATTGATAAAAAGAGCTCTAAATATCAATACCCGCCCCCAAAAATATCGGGGATGACATAGATACTTAAAGAACGAGAACAATAATATGCTTTAGAATGAAAGATAGATATTTGTTGATTTGATGCCATTTATTGTAAACACTGCCAGTGTATAAACAGTCCTTCTAAGGCACCTATGGTAAAAGCATGGTATTTTTAATCTTAATTTTTGTTATAGTAATTCTTTTAAGTATTTTAGGGCATCATTCTGTTATATAATTAAATGTGTAGGATTTAAAAGTAAGGAAATAAATGAGTTTACATTGAAACGGATTTATTTATTTCTAATTGATGTGCAGAGTCTTATCACATGGAAACTTTGTCATCTGAATATGGTTTGGTACAATCAGTTGGTAGGTTGATTACATAAACAACCTGTCAATAACAAATTATTTCAGGACGGTATCCCATGTATGCGCTGTGTCGAGAATGCATCCATGATTTGGAAAGCTGCAGTACAGCGAACAGCTACAGTCATTGTCCATGATACAGTACGCAAGCGATTCTTTCACTAAATATTATTAGTATTTTTGTAGTTTTAAAAACGTAAGTTGACAAAATAAAAACTACTTATCTGGCGCTTAGTTTGAAACGTTTTTCCGTTGCAATATGTGTGAGTTGTAAACGATTATATTCAACAACGTACGATGACGCCGCCATTTTCTTCTTTGTCTATAGTAAAATGGCGTAATAAAAATCACATATCTACACTTAAGATCGATTTATCGATAAATATGGTACGGAAAATATTTTAGATAATTTATATAGGATACAAGATGTCGTTGTACTTAAAATCTAACGATTGAATGTAAAAGACTTCAGGAATAATAATTAAAAATATTTAAAATGACTAATAATGTCAAGAAAAAAATCACTTGCGCACTTTATTATTGCCACTGACTGTAACTCCATCCGGTCAAATTATACTGAAAACGACAGTCGCCATACTCCCTTTATATTGAGTGCTTAACACAAACCTCATCAACCATCAACATTCATCAGCTCATAATTCATTCTGGATTATTCATCCTGGTTATAAACATCGACCGTCGAAATAATCTTTATATGTCCCATTTACCTGCCATACTCCTGAATAGGCCATCTTTTGGTTTGTGTCAGCTTGCTGGACTTCCTATCCAACGACTAAGTCATTCAAAGAACCCCTGTTGGACGTAATGATATCTTTTATGAATGCTCGTGTGTTTTAAAGTATATGAAAGACGTGTCTCCTTGCGATAATGGGATTGCCTTCTGTGTACGGCCTAAAAATCCCCGCAAGGTCATCCCACATACCATGTTGGCTTATTTGCGGATAATATACACAAAAAAATGTACCTGTCCAAACAAAAATAAGAACAATTACAAAACATTGGGCTTTACTGCATACAATGACTCCAGCTCTATAAGAAAGATTACATGTACAATTCACACACAACATACTATAGTCCCATATGATGCCTAACTCTTTGACATTACTCATTGATGACTGAGTAGTTAATATGTCTCGTTTGTTTCTAATATGTTACCCACAAGCCCTCCACATTGGTCGGTGTTTTTTTTCTCCGGATACTAACGGGTTTCCTCCGTTAGCGTTAGCGCCCCATGATATTGAATATATTCTTAGAGGAATTGCTCCATACAAGCATGGTTAAAATAAAAGCGAAATCCAATCCCTATATTTATACTCATACGACTTTTTTATTTATAATTTATGCTATAAAATCGTCTTTTGAATTTGACGTTATTATTCAATAAAAGTCGGTCAAAAGTGGGAAGAGCTTACTCAATTGAACAGCGAAAGATGACTCTTCACGTAAGGTAGAATTATTCATCTGCGACGACAATAAAGTTCAATATATCATTGTAAAATAAACATGACAAACAAAGTAAATTTCAGAGAAAATTTTATTTCATCAGATCAAAACTTTAAATATATATTAAATTTTGCTAAAAGTTAATATATAGCGTAATAACATAAAGAATTTGTACTCGACCGCATGTGTGAACTCGGTGACCGTTTTTGTGCAGCGAGGCGAAGCTGACGCACGCTTACACACTGCAGTTTGCCGAAGTTGTCAAAACACCGATGTTCCAGTAGCTTGACGTGTTTGAGATTGTCGTCTGACTTAACGATATTACATCCTTGGGAGCCATGTGATTATATAATCTACGCTTAGATCCATCGCCATCTACAGACGTGGATTACTAGCGGTGCATGTTTTATAATATACATTATTAAATTCTCGAAGAACAAACACAAGAGGATATGTTTATAATTGACCTCTGTCAGAGGGTCTCACGCCTGTCCACTCCAAAGACGTGATCGTAGGATGAACACAGACACAGAGGTAATGTTTACATTTGACAGCACTGCACGTCGCCCCGGTCGAGATATTTTTCCCGTTTCTTTATACAATTGTTAATTCAAAAAAATGTTGGTATCATATATAAATATAAAACATATATGTAATGTTTACATTTTCCCAAAATTCTATGAAAAACAATAATATACACGTAATGTTGTGTCAAAATATAAACGAAACCATGTGTTTCTTTTAAAAAAGTAGCCCCTTTACGTTGCATAGAACATTTTCATACGCAAGTTCAAAGTTCATGCAGTTATGGTAAACAAAATCGGCTAGTACTTGCGTATAGTGATCATGCCTAGCAAGTGTAAATATATCAACATAATAAACAATATGAAACCTATACGTTATGCTTTACATTAAAAAAATACATAGCGGTGGCCGAGTGGTTAAGATGTCCAAACATATTACCACAAGTCCTCCACCTCTGGGTGGCGAGTTCGAATCCAATGTGAGGCAGTTCCCAGGTACTGATCGCTGGTCGGTGGTTTTTCTCCGGGTACTCCGGCTTTCCTCCACCAACAAATCTGGTACGTCCTTACATGACCCTGGCTGTTAATAGGACGTTAAACTAATAAAACAAAACCAAACAAAACATAGTGTTATATAATTGAAACAGAAACCAAACCACACATGCCATCCGGTCACATTATATTGGGCGACCAACTAGAATATACCACAGCCTCGTAAAACACACTTGCACACACGCTATACATTGCTTGCAGGGATCCTTTCTTAACTGACCATAGCAGTGAATAAGACGCTGTACACTATGCTGAAAGTAGAAATTCATTGAACAATGTCAAAGGTCAACTGAGGATAACCCCTCAATCGTATGTTGTTAGATCAACTGATAACAATGAGGGTTTGTATTAGTATAACTATGACAAGTAATCGATCAAACCCGGTGTAAAAGTCGGAAAATTGTTCCAGTTTTGTCATGGTTTTTTTTTTTTTTTGGTTTTTTGGGTTTTTTATTATTTTTATTTTAATCAAAATATTGTAAAAGATAATGAGGTTAAACATTCTATTAATAGACATGGTCCTTGAAGGACGACATCCCATGTGTTCAGTGCACTTTGTGAGGAAGCGATATATTCATCGTGAGTCCCCTTGAAATTCAATATATAAATCAATGTAAGGATGTGCGGCGATATTTTCTTCTGGAATTGGAGATCGAATAAGCATTGTTAAACAGCTAAACAAATAAAAGTAGAAATATAAGTCTTAGCTATTGATCGTTACAACTATTAGAGAAGAGAGACAACTCTACATACTCAACATATGTTGATAAGTGAATAGAGTTATCTCCCTGTACATATTACATTCAGCGAGAAAGCAAAGTATACAACTTCTGAACTATATTGCTATTTAAGGACCCCCCTCTCCTCATGTATGCGATGTGTTGTGTGTGTGTGAAATATGTTTGTGCTGCACATCCTTGTGATATTTTCACTTTTATAGTGAGGTCTCATTGAAGCATGACGATTTAATCATGTTGAATGGCAAGGCCTCCTTTTTGACCTCCACAGCACTATTACTAAGTAGTCACAACACGAAGGTACCGCAACCTCCAAAACCATATTGACATGAACACATACATCACATTGCATAAATGGGGAGGCTATCTTAAATGACCTTTTTTACTGTTAATAGGATATTAATCCAATTAATAATATTTGTTGAAAATTAAAAGATGCTCCACCGCCGCAAGAGCACAAATATTCTCAAATGAACAATAACTGATGTTTAATCGTGTATATATGTATCTAATTAAAGTAAAATTACATATAATAAAAATCGTTTTGCTCTTTGCGCATGCGCAATCAATACTTCATTCCATATAGAACGAAGTACCAAAGATATGTTTCGGGATGCAATTAAGTATTTTGATGTGTTAAATTTTAAGTAAAATAAGAAGTTCAGACTTTTCGTTAGTGGTATTGGTGTAAAGTAAGTTACTTTTGTAACTGATTTGTCTGCTCCTGTTTTTTGATAAAAACAAACACCCATTTATCAGGGGTGTAGCATCTTCATTATATGTAAAGTGTTTGACAATCCATCAATACCTCGCCTCATCTACCTTCCTTGTGTCAAGTGTGCTCATTGAACTTACGTCACACCAAGGTCAACATATGCAAAGGTGTGCAGATACATGAAATGATTATATTATAAGATTTCACGATCAAACTTTTGGGCGAAAATGGTAGAACCCATTGAGGTACAAAGACAGGATGGAAGATTGGATACAGGGATCGTCCATAGATTACCTTATTTATACAGGGTGTTACGTCTTACCGACGAAACAAATAACCGATTAATGTGTTTCTGCTGTAACTTACCCACAAACTCTTTTACTTTACTAATAACAAACATACTTCATCAATACCCTATTATTTTACTTCTTATGCAATCATAGCATTATTAACTTCATTTTTTCATTACAGTAGCCATAGGTGATTGGAAAAACCACTTTACAGTTGCACGGAATGAATATTTTGACAGAGTATACAACGACGCGATGAAGGATTCTAGCTTCAGTTTCCGTTTCGATTGATACACCAGGAACATACGTGTCATTCCTATGTTATTTTGAATGCATAATATCGGATTTACTAGGTATTGATTTATAAATTAGTATAATGTGACCTGCAATGTAGTAAAATATCGTTTAGTAATGTTATATCTGTGAATCGTGAAGTAAAGGTTCAAATATCTAAACACTAATAACTCTCATTCTGTGAATTTATTTATTTGTTTTTTTAGTTTTACGTCCTATTAACAGCCAGGGTCATGTAAGGACGTGCCAGGTTTGTTGGTGGAGGAAAGCCGGAGTACCCGGAGAAAAACCACCGACCAGCGGTCAGTACCTGGCAACTGCCCCACATGGGATTCGAACCCGCATCCCAGAGGTGGAGGGCTTGTGGTAATATGTCGGGACATCTTAACCACTCGGCCACCGCAGATTTTTTTTTTTTTTTTTATTCTGTGAATTCTAAGTCGACATAGAAATACTCATAAAATCAAACACTGGCGTCGGTCGGTAATTTTTCTCCTAGTACTCGTCACATAGGACAATAGTAACATTTGCAGTCTGTTAATGATCCTAATGAAATAAGGTTGACAGGGATATCTCAACCCGAGTGGAAGATTTAGGCTTGTCAACCCGAGGCTTGCCAAGGGTTGATGGTCAAAATCTTCCACTAGTGTTGAGATATCCCTGTCCATCTGACAAGCCTATGTTTGATTCACACACTTTAATGAGAAATCGCGGAAATTCAGTTGATATGAACGTCGATGTGCGTAAAAAATGTGTTGATGACGTCACTGTCTAGCGCGTGTGAGCTGTCTTTTCCCTACCCCGGTAAACGACGAGTTATCTTTTCCCTAGCAACTGCGGGAAACCCCTGTTAAGTAGATAAGAAAATGCAATTCCATGATTTCTAGACGAAAAAAAGTATTTCTGGCATATCGAACGACATTTAGTATAAATCTGTATTATTATGTTTAGCGATATGCCCATTGCAACTTCTTGAAGCTGGAATTTCTGACGGACAGTACATTTTATGTAAAGTAGCTGTTACTTGTTAGAGCCACCGACAAATTCTTTGATTTTTGCTTATTTGTTTGTTTGATTAATTATCGTCCTATTAACAACCAGGTTCATGTTAGGACGGCCTCCAATGTATGCAGTGTGTTGCGTGAATGAAGTGCATGTGCGTTGTTTTGGAGACTGCGGTATATTCATGTTGTGTCTTCTTGCATATTGGAACTTTGGCCCTTTTTATAGAACTATATAACTGAAGGATGCTGCCGCAGACACCAAGCAATACATGCTTTTGAGGTATCTTCCATCATTTCGGGTTTCAACTCTGTAGCAATAATGGGCCGAGTTTCCAGAGCTTCCCTGATAGGAAGGGAATTCCTATTATTATTCTATATTTGTCTTTGCTTAATTTGAAATCAAGGAGTTTCCTTAGTATTGTTGTAAGACTAGGGACAGATTAAATCTAATCTCAATGACAAATTTTGCGTGGCACTCGATACATTTATAACACTACCTAGTCATCTTTGATAGTGATTTGGTCTTATTGAAGAAACATTTACAATTTTGACCTGAATAACATTTGATTCTAAAAAGTACCGTACAAACATTCTTCATTTGCGATGACATTGAATGGAAGATTTGATTCCTAAACGCGTAGACGACTTTGCCGCAAGTAATGTTAAAGTATTAGGTCACTATCATCTCTGACAGACTATCGGGCGCACATTGTTTATAGATTTGGTTTTAATCAGTTTAACGTCCTATTAATGGCCAGGTTCATGTAAGGACGTGTCAGGTTTGTTGATGGAGGAAAGCCAGAGTACCCGGAGAAAAACATTGATCAGCGGTCAGTACCTGGCAACTGCTCCACATGAGAGCTTGTGGTAATATGTCGGGACATCTGAACCACTCGGCCACCGCGGCCCTTTTTGTTTTTAGAAGTCCTTTATCGTGAAATTAAACATAACGTGTGAGTACTAATGCTCTTGACCTAGTAGCCATAGCTACACCACGGCACAGAACGTGATAAAATCTGTGTATATTAAGTATATATCAGTAATAGGCATTGGGACAAGTTGTGGTAGACCGTCCTAACACATCTGGTGTAACATTCTACATTCACCTTTTTGACGAAAATGTCGGAACCCGTTGAGGTACGAAGCACGGATGGAAGTTTTATGAAGATGTTTATTTACAATGGAAAGTATTATGTGGCACATTTTGTTGGAAATGTAAAGGACCATCTAGCCGCTATAGAGACAATGGAGGTCAGGGAGGACGATACATTTGTACTCTCGTACCCAAAGTCAGGTTAGTATAGAATTGCAATGCAGAAAACCTTACCCAAAATATGTAAATGTATCAGAATTGATGTCTGAGTCGGTACATCGATGATAAAGTTTCTTTTTAGCTTGGTATCATTCATTATTTAGAAGAATCCTGCAAAATTCAAACCCAATCGAACTCGCCGTCCACGAAATCGAAAGACACACAAATACTCTGTTTGCAAAGAGCAATAGCAAGATAGCAATTCCAAAATAAGAGGAGAAGACAAACTGAAAGCTAAAGAAGTGAATATCAATATATATAAATATGTTGAATTATGTCAATGGGACATGGACATGTTCGGCCACAATTAGTCACATTTGTACATTACTGGACACATACACTTTTCGAGTTTATATCCCTGACTGATACATATGCCCGTACATGTACAAACCATGACCTAATGCACATACATTATCTGAACAAATGTATGTTCAGATTTTAATGATTGAGAAATATTAATATTTTGAAATTTGAAAGTAAAACAATTGTAGATTACAGATTTAATCAATTTGCAATTTTGTTTTATTTCGGATCGCTTAAAACACATGACCTTTATTTGTAGATTTCGTGTAAAACAAAACATAGTCAATAAATTGGCCGTTCGTCTGCTAACACTTGAAAATAACAGTTTACAGAATTTACTGCCTGTACTTGTAACTCGGCTGTCATCGGCTCGCAACTCCCGTGTTTAAGTGGGGTTATTTATAGTAATGTCAAACTCTCAGTCAAATGTTTAACTTTTTAAGAGTAAATATGTCGACTAAAACTTTACTGACCGTTTCCGATTATCAATAGATGACAGACTGGGTGATTTTGTATTGTTTTCAGACGAACCTTGACAAAGCCGTCATAGGCCTGTATCTGCAGGTCCATCAAGATTTATGCTTGAAATAATTATTTTTATATAAACGAAAACGGCAATATTCGCTCCGTCGTTTTCACAATGATCAAGCTCTATAAATACGAGACCTTCATCTTCCGAATAAAATCTTTTCTTAACATACTTTACACGTAACCTGGGAGTTGTGGGTCGACCGCACACAGTATGACTAGATCTTATCAATAAGGGGTAAAAATTACATAACATAAGAAACGTGAAAATGTATTGTCATCTTTGCCCTGGTTAAATGAAATATTCAATTCAAATCAATGGTTATACTATATCTAGACAGTAGTAAAAAAAGTATGCTTTGTCAGTGATTGTTTACAAACACATCCGATAATGTAATTTAAGTTTTCGTCTAGAGAATCAACCTTAATTCAGCCACGACGGAAAGTGGAACTCCAAACAATCAACCATCTGGGCCTAGTTGTTCAAATGGTTATTATAGCTTAATAACATGATTGGTGAAATTTCCATTTATCATATACTACAAGACCTATAATTATAATTTCACTAAGATAAGTAAGTAGATACAGAGTAGAGTCCATGAAAAATTTGTTAAGTTAGCATTACAAGAAAGGTTGTTTTTTTCTTGATTTGACAATTATCGTTAAATAATGGAGCGGCTAGGTCGATTTTTCGGCAAAATCCTTCAAATTTTGATGAAAGCATGAAACTTTGCATATGGCTTCTTTAGGGCATCAGGTTTTAGGAAAAAATGGACCCCAAAAATTCACGGTCCCTGACGGCCGCCATAGTGGTTTTAAAAATGGCCGCCAAAAACACCTTCTGCGACCCATATCTTATGTTCTATACCAGCTAACCCACACTTTAAACGTCTAAACCCATATTATTGATACTTAGAAATATTTTGTTAGTGTTAAACTTCATATAGAAGGACCGCCATTTTGTATTTCAAGATTGCCGCTAACTTTGCGAGCTATATCTGAATAAAATACATATAATTGGGTAAGCTGATTTTTAAGCAAATCAACACCTGCAAATATAGTGGGAGTATTGATATTTTTATATTATTTGATACATAAATAATTTGATTCTTATTTTAATTTCAAAATGACCGTCGTTTTGAATTCCAAGATGGCCGTTTAAATTATTTTCCATATTTCACTCTGTAAGTGATCGAGCAAAAATCAAGTTACCACTTTTAACATGTTGCTACATATTATATGCCATGAATATTATTGGAATAAACTCCCTAATTGCAACTCTACAGGCGTCAGCAGAGGATCATCTTTCATGGGCTTTATCGACTCCTCAACTGAAACATCTTCAAAGTAGCAAGTCAACAGCGATTGTCCAAATCACTGCCCATATGCAGATAACACTAAGCTCAAACCTTGTAACTTCTACTGCGATCAATCTGGCGCCTTCTCTACCGTTTTTGACAGTAGATCCACTGTTGATTGTTATTCGTCATTACTTCCACTGTGTGATATAGCTTTAACGTTGAAAATGCAGGAAACAGGAACACCCATCCCCACATTCTAGGATATTGATATCTCCTACCAACCTTTCGTCTCCCTGCTTTCAAATTCTTCCTCACAGTGTTACTCCTATGGAACTGTCAAGTCATTCATAACCACATCTAGACAAACACATTTCACCTTATGATGTCCGAGAACACAATCCACCTGATTTCTTCTCAGGTGTATGTATGAATTCCTTCTTCAGATCATACAGACATCTGTCATCGCTCTTTACTTTAGCAAAGTTTTTTAGTGGCTACGACTTCTTTGTTTTTGCTTTTTTCAAGATGCCAATTTATTTAGCATCTTCTCAGGGCGATAGCTATATTTTCTTTAAGGAGCAGGGGTTGTAGAACGCGCAAGAGGTCCTGGTGGCACAATCATTAGCCTGCAGGTATCGCTCCCACCTTTTATCATATATCGACGTCAACCAGAACTAAAAACCAAGGTTCCAGATGACCAATATCTGACTGAGTTAGTTTTCTGTCTATGTGGTTTCCAGTCTTGTCAATCATCTACAGATGTTGCACGTTTTAATGACCATATATATTTTCTCTTTGAAGGCTTACTGTTCTCTATACCAGTTTATCTCCTAAGTCAGTAATGAGATTTCGAGTTCTACCTCGGAGGCTCAGCTTATATTTGTAAAACTTTGACGAAGCGGTCATCATGATTATCTTCAGGATTTGTCCTTCCTTAAGTGTAGTCTCCTGATGTTGTTGGAGTCGTTCAGAATTGCATCGAAACAATTTCTATGACATGTTATCTGATATTAACAATAGAGGAAATGATGTCTTCCCCTGAATCCACACTTTTCAGGGACGTGGTTGACGGCCGGGCATGAACATGTTATGCAATATAAGTGCGGTCATCTCATTCATGACGCCTCCTATGGGAGACGACACCCAACTGATATCCTTGCATTTAGCATTTTGCAAGGTAAATCTCTATCACGTATTTCGGATGCCTTCCAAAGTGATTTCGTTTAGATATTTTCTGATACTCCCTTGCTGTGGTGAGAGATAGTGATGTGGTATCATCCATATGCATTAAATAGTTGCAGTCATAATAAACCATTTGAAGCCTTGACTGCTTTCTTGCTTTATCCAAAATATATTATATTTTATATTATTTATCCTCCATTCCACAAACAAAAAGGATATGATCCTCCATTGTTATTGTTTTTGTTTTGTTTGTAATTTTTGTCTTTCGGAAACACCTCCTGTGCTCTCTTCAGTTTATCCGATATTTCTTATCTCTTTTCCAAATGACATTAATGAGTTTCCACAGTATCTTCTTATAATGTTTGGGTACATCTTGCATTTGTAGACAGTGTAAGGTATATCAATAGGACATTGTGCTGATGTAGTGAAAACCTCAATTAAGGATAGGTATACCAATAGGACATTGTGCTGATGTAGTGAAAATCTCCATTAAGGATAGACTATTTCTAATTAAATGATATAACTCTTGTACGAATGTTCTTTCCAGAATGACAAATATTACTATCGTGTAAAATTTGATTCTTGAACTATAATTATCTTTTTGGCATGTTTTCCAAGCTGCTTTACTCTGAAAGAGTTAAAGGTCCGCTACCTGTCCGAAATGATGAAATGGTTAAACGTTTTCTAATGACCGTTGTGAAAGTTAATCACGGTGTGTTTATAAGGACGACGTCGGGGATCATAAGCGACCCGCTTTATGGAAATTAACGTTTGTATTTAATTTATCTATTCAGATTGGTTCAGAGAATAATGGTATGTCTAATATTTGTAGAAGAAGTTAATATCAAGTTTTTACGTAATGTTTCCGAAATTTCAGATTGGAGGCCATTTTGAAATTCAAATAAGAATCAAAAATTTTGTATCAAACGCTAAAATATAAATACTCACTGTATTTGCAGGTATCAATAATATGGATGTAAACGTTTAAGAGTGTTAACTTGATTTTTACAGATAAATAGGGAGACAACTTTAAAACGGCAATTTTGGATTTCAAAACGGCGGTCATTTTGAAATCCAACATTGCCGTATAAATCAAAATAATAATAATCAAATTATTTATGTATTAAACACAACAAAAGTATGGATGGATACTCTCACTTTATTTGCAAGTGTTTATTTGCTTAATGTATGCTTATCCAATTAGATGTAATTTATACAGATATAGCTCGCAAAGTTGGTGGCCATTTTGAAAACCAATATGGTGGCCGCCAGGGGCCATAATTTTTTGGGGTCCATTTTTTTCTTGAAATCTTATGTCCGAAAGAGGTCATTTGAAAAGTTTCATGTTTTCTTCAAAATTTTAACGATTTTCATGCTTAGCCGCTCCACTATAAACTGTAATTAAGCTAATTACCTTGTGAACAACCGGACCGAGATAGCAAATAATTTACAACAAATACAAAATCTGAGTCAATACCCAAATCAATATTACACTAATTACACACACGTAGCTTTATTTCCATTTTATTCTTTTAATCTTCATTATTCTTATCCAGGAACCCATTGGGCATATACCCTTACCAGCATGCTTCGGTCAGGGGAGACAACCTATCCCGGATCGCCCACATTTCTGGATTATACAGATATGGAGACCATAAACAACCTCCCGTCCCCTAGGGTGTTAGCGAGCCATTTGACCTTTGACTTCATGCCTGAACAATTAAAAGCTGGAAAGGGCAAGGTCATCGCTATATTTAGGAATCCTAAGGATGCCATTACATCACTTCATGTTTTCGGGCAGAAACTAGACCATGGGAAAATACGAGAGGCCTACAATGTTTCTTGGGAAGGTCTTCTGGAGTTTCACTATGATAGTAAGAGTAAGTATGCCTTGATATTGACTACATCTGACATGAAGACATGAACGTGTGATTCGTTGTTGTTATTCTTTTCTCGTCTGTTTACAAATTAAAGCCACTACTGACAGTCTCTCCTGTATGTCATTTCCATGTAAACATTATGACCTATGTATCTCAAATAAATGTCAGACACTACAGATTTGGTACCATGGTTATATGTCATTTACATATTCAAATTCTTTATGATTCACTCACTGGTTATTAATAAAATCTGAGAGAGAAACCACTTACCCGGGGTCAGTAACTGGCCGCTTCCCATATGAGATTCGAACTTGCAAGATGGAGGAAGTGTAGCATTACACTTCAACCAGTCGGCCACCACGCCTCACTAGTATTTGGCTCAATCTATTTATTTCTAAGTCAAATATTTATATAAAAATGATTGAAAATTAAAATTGTCAATCTACAATGGCGTTTCCTTGTCATTCAAAGGATTTTTGTTTTGACTTTGTTTCGGCATACTTATTCTATAGGACTCTCTATCTAGAATACAGACATTACATATACTTATGTGGGGCAATAGGAATATTCCATTCCCATACATATATTTTCTTCCTTTTTGATAGAATTGTCATAAGGTTCATCTTTTGGGTTTGTTTCAGTTTTCTATGGTTCCTGGTTTGAATACATACAGAACTGGGATACCGTGAGGAGAGACCACAAGGGAAACAATATACTGTACCTCACCTACGAGGATATGATACAGGTTAGTAATGACTTGGACAAAATGTAATTGAAATGCAGGTAAGTAATGACTTGGACAAGATGTAATTAAAATACAGGTAAATAATGACTTGGAGAAGACTTAATTAAAATACAGGTAGGTGATGACTTGGACAAGACGTAATAAAAATACAGGTAATTGATTACTTGGACAAGACGTAATTAAAATGCAGTTAAGTAATGACTTGAGCAAGACTTAATTAAAATACAGGTAAGTGATGACTTGGACAAGACGTAATAAAAATACAGGTAATTGATTACTTGGACAAGACGTAATTAAAATGCAGTTAAGTAATGACTTGAGCAAGACTTAATTAAAATACAGGTAAGTGATGACTTGGGCAAGACTTAACAAAAATGAATGTAAGCGATGACTAAGACAAGGCTTAATTAAGATATGTGTAAGCGATACTTTGAAAAGACTTAATTACGATATATGTATGCGATACTTTGAAAAGACTTAATTAAAATACAGGTACGTGATGACTTAGGCAAGACATAATCAAATTACAGGTAAGTGATGACTTAGACAAGACTAAATAAAAATAAGGGTACGTGATGACTTGGGCAAGACTTAATTGAAATACAGGTAAGTGATGACTTGGATAAGACTTAATTAAAAATACAGGTACGTGATGACTTAGACAAGACTAAATAAAAATACGGGTACGTGATGACTTGGACAAGACTGAATTAAAATACAGGTAAGTGGATGTAGACAAGACTAAATTAAATAAATGTAAGTAATGACTTGGACAAAGCTTAATTAAAATACAGGTAAATGATGACTTGAACAAGACTTAATCAAAATAAATGAAAGCGATGAATTAGACAAGACTGAATTAAAATACAAGAAGGAGATGACAAAGATTTAACTAAAATACAGGTTAGTGATCAATTGGACAAGACTTAATTAAAATACAGTTAAGTGATAAATTGGACAAGACTTATTAAAAATGCAGGTAAGTGATGACTTGGACAAGACTTAATTAAAATACAGGTTAGTGATGACTTTGACAAGACCTAATTAAAATACAGGTAAGTGATGTCTTTGACAAGACCTAATTAAAATACAGGTAAGTGATGACTTGGACAAAACTTAATTAAAATACAAGTAAATGAAGACTTCGACAAAACTTAATTAAAATACAGGTAAGTGATGACTTTGACAAGACTAAATTAAAATACAGGTAAGTGATAAATTGGACAAGACTTATCTGAAATACAGTTAAGTGATAAATTGGACAAGACCTATCAAAAATGCAGGTAAGTGATGACTTGGACAAGATTTAATTAAAATACAGGTAAGTGATGACTTAGACAAGGCTTAATTAAAATACAGGTAAGTGATGACTTGGATAAGATTAATTAAAATACAGGTAGGTGATGGCTTGGATAAGACTTAATTAAAATACAGGTAAGTGATGACTTGGGCAAGACTTCATTAAAATACAGGTAGGTGATGACTTAGAGAAGACTTAATAAAAAATACAGGTAAGTGACGACTTGGATAAGACTTAATCAAAATACAGGTAGGTGATGACTTGGAGAAGACTTAATCAAAATACAGGTAAGTGATGACTTGGATAAGACTTAACTAAAATACAGGTAAGTGATGACTTAGACAAAACTTAATTGAAATACAGGTAAGTGATGACTTAGACAAGACTTAATTAAAATACAGGTAGGTGATGACTTAGAGAAGACTTAATAAAAATACAGGTAAGTGACGACTTGGATAAGACTTAATCAAAATACAGGTAGGTGATGACTTGGAGAAGACTTAATCAAAATACAGGTAAGTGATGACATGGAGAAGACTTTATTTAATTCAGGTAAGTGATGACTTAGACAAAACTTAATTGAAATACAGGTAAGTGATGACTTGGGCAAGACTTAATTAAAATACAGGTAGGTGATGACTTGGAGAAGACTTAATTAAAATACAGGTAAGTGATGACTTGGATATGACTTTATTAAAATACAGGTAAGTGATGACTTGGAGAAGACTTAATTAAAATACAGGTAAGTGATGACTTAGACAAAACTTAATTGAAATACAGGTAAGTGATGACTTGGGCAAGACTTAATTAAAATACAGGTAGGTGATGACTTAGAGAAGACTTAATAAAAAATACAGGTAAGTGACGACTTGGATAAGACTTAATCAAAATACAGGTAGGTGATGACTTGGAGAAGACTTAATCAAAATACAGGTAAGTGATGACGTGGAGAAGACTTAATTTAAATTCAGGTAAGTGATGACTTAGACAAAACTTAATTGAAATACAGGTAAGTGATGACTTGGGCAAGACTTAATTAAAATACAGGTAAGTGATGACTTGGGCAAGACTTAATTAAAATACAGGTAAGTGATGACTTGGGCAAGACGTAATTAAAATGCAGTTAAGTGATGACTTGGAGAAGACTTAATTAAAATACAGGTAAGTGATGACTTAGACAAAACTTAATTGAAATACAGGTAAGTGATGACTTGGGCAAAACTTAATTAAAATACAGGTAAGTGATGACTTGGGCAAGACTTAACAAAAATGTATGTAAGCGATGACTAAGACAAGGCTTAATTAAGATATGTTTAAGTGATACTTTGAAAAGACTTAATTACGATATATGTATGCGATACTTTGAAAAGACTAAATTAAAATACAGGTACGTGATGACTTAGGCAAGACTTAATCAAATTACAGGTAAGTGATGACTTAGACAAGACTAAATAAAATACGGGTACGTAATGACTTGGGCAAGACTTAATTGAAATACAGGTAAGTGGATGTAGACAAGACTAAATTAAAATAAATGTAAGTAATGACTTGGACAAAGCTTAATTAAAATACAGGTAAATGATGACTTGAACAAGACTTAATCAAAATAAATGAAAGCGATGAATTAGACAAGACTTAATTAAAATACAAGAAGGAGATGACTTAGACAAAGATTTAACTAAAATACAGGTTAGTGATCAATTGGACAAGACTTAATTAAAATACAGTTAAGTGATAAATTGGACAAGACTTATTAAAAATGCAGGTAAGTGATGACTTGGACAAGACTTAATTAAAATACAGGTAAGTGATGACTTGGGCAAGACTTAATTAAAATACAGGTAAGTGATGACTTGGACAAGACTTAATTAAAATACAGGTAAGTGATGACTTGGACAAAACCATATTATAATATAGTTAAGTAATGACTTGGGCAAAGCTTAATTAAAATACAGCTAAGTTATAACTTGGACAAGACTGTATAAAACGAGATATTATTTCAAAGATGCTAGTTACTGACAGTTTTTGCCGGGTGTAAAGTCATTTACATCTAGCGAGTAGCATAACTTTCCTAGCGAGTATTTATTCTAGCATCTCTTCAATTGAGTCGATTAAATGGTTCATCACTTTTTCATTTAAACAGGTAATTTGTCTCATGATCGAAGGAAAAAAATAAAATATTATTTCTTAAAGTATTGTTAGACGGTTAGTTCTTGTGTAAAGATAGCTTAAGAAAAATGAAATAAAACTTCGTTTTCGAAAACCTGTTATTGAAATGAGATTTTGAGAATCGACCAATGCATCTGCCGAGTATAGAAAAGTTTTGTTGTAGAAAGAGAACGTCTTAATATGAACTTCAACCGACACCTGTTTGAATAGTTTACCAGTGACGTGTGTAGACCCCACTTACGTTTTTTTATGCAGGCGTCGTGTTGTGGATTTGTTGTGTCCAACAAAATGCATGATTGTTTCTTAATACGTTACGGTCAAGTCTTAAAATATTTTAGTGTTAAATGTCTGGAATTGTTCATTCGTTTTTATGATTTCAATTTAACTACTGTTCTCTCAAGGATTTGTCATCGCACGTGAAAAAGATGGCTTCGTTCCTTGGAGTCTCCTGTGGACAAGATATGCAGGACAAAGTGACTGAAAAGGGCACTTTTAAAAACATGGCGACTGAAGCTGGCAAAGCTTTTAATGAATCTGACCAATGGAAAGAGGTGTCCAATGACAAAACACTCCCGATATACAGGAAAGGTACGTATCAATTGGTCATAGGGATTAGGTCTGATGTCGTTTATGGAAATGTATGGCCCGGTGGCAGTGTGATATGGAGGTTTATTTACCCGAAGGTGTAATATTACCTGAGGGCATGCCCGAAGGAAATATTACATCTGAGGGTAAATAAACCTTTTTCTTTCATACCTACGGGTGTAATACTGGCTGGTCTAGTGCAATACACTCATGTCGCCTGAGGCTGTATTGCATGGCTACCTATGTAATAATGCCTCGTGACGTCAGACTCACGGTATTAACAAAATTTCTATTTCCTCGGTAAAATTTTAACATTTTTTTCACAAACTTGACTGGTTTTACTATAAAAGATAGAAACAACGGAATTTTTATTGAAAATATCACGTAATTTTTCATTTATGAAAATTGACTTTCAGCCGTGGATTTCTTCGAATTTATTTCAAAATGGCGGGATATTGTAGTTGTAAAAATGCAATAAAACGTCGAGGTATGAAAGAAAAATACTCTTTCATAAGTGGATATAAAGGATATCCTTCATATCCACATATGAAAGAGTCTTATAATATCACACTGCCACCGGGGACATAAATTGTTTATAATACCGAAAATTCATAATTTTCTAATCTTGGATAAATAATACTTATACCTTGAGATGAATAAAAATGGCGTTTTACTCTTCGTTCGTCATTGGTGTACTATCGGAAGGGTTGAAAACTCCGTGTGAAAGACAGGCGGATACCATAGGGGTACGCGCCTGAGGGCGAAGCGCATCGAAAATCGAAGCTCTGTACCTATAACATGTACATAGGCAAAAGTACATATTGAGATCAATGGCCCACATGAATGCATGGCTAAAACTTGTTCGTACTTCCGTTTTAACCGGTTCCGGTTGAGCGTTGCTCCTGTACTGCTCTCTCCAGTAAATATGTATTTAACTAATGCAAATGCATAACAGGAGTAATTAAACTTTTTACTATTTCTTTTAAATAATAATGATAAAACTTTTGAAAATTAAAAGCTATGTAATACAGTCAAGATATCCACAAAGCGAATGATGAGCACAAGAAATCGTGATGTCCCACACGTCAACAAATGGTGCAAAATCATGGGATTCGCATACGCGGCACCCCTGGCCTGTGACTGCATAACACACAGAAAATCAACGTCAAAATCCGAATCTTTGATTTCTGTTTAGAGTTTTATTATGCTTGACTTTACTTTAAAGTAGTCATTTTATTTTTAAATTATGTGTTCTATAAATATACTTGAAATAGAAAAGAAAATAAACAAGGATCTCCGCAATCCGTGCATGATTCATATTACTTTTTATTCAAATTATTAGAATGCTTCGAATCGATAAATATTATACAATATGAATCAATATAAAGTGGTGCCAATGTGTTACAGCATGTATCCGGTTTTCTTTTCAAATTTTCCCGCAAAAAATATTTTCATTTGAGCTCCCCTTTGTTTGTGTAAAATTAAAACCTATGCATTTTTAAAAGTATTGTAATTCTAATTCTCCAAATATTGATAACGTTTGATGGTAAATAGTGTATGCGCATACAGCACATTTAATTATACTCAAACTGCTGTTCCTCGCCCGTTTATACTGTAACAATGGCAATGTAATTAACATTAAACATGTAATTCCACTCCACTAAAAGATTTAAAATCTCCCTCAACATGACCCGTATGTTTACCCAATCAGCGTGTCGCCAATGCAATCTTCGTTATGGTTGAGTCTTTACTAGTACGTCCCGAGATGTTCAGGTTCTATGACAGGGGTAATGCTGAGGTGTTCCCAAACGGGGGAGTTGCTAGATCTACTTATATTAATACATGGTGTTCTCTTTTCGTAATAATATTTTATCGTGATTAAACTTCAATTTCCATTTCAGGTATGATAGGAGATTGGAAAAACTATTTCACAGTTGCCCAGAATGAATATTTTGACAAAGTATACAACGAGGCGATGAAGAACTCAAGTTTCAGATTCCGGTTTGAATAATACATCATGAACATACATGGCAGCCAAATGAATACCAATACCAAATATGGCATTGTATTATACTCCAGTATAGTAAACAACCGTTTATGATATATACTTTTGTCTGTGAATCGTAAGATTGTGGTTCTGACGTAGGTCGGTAGTTTTCCTCCCAGTATGCGTCACATAGCACAATTGGTACGTCTTACGGTTAGTTAATAACCATGATTGCTAATATTGGTTACATAAAATAGCAAAAATTAAACCGATCTATAATTTGTGATATAATTTGCTTAATCATTTTTTTTCGTGCGAACTAGGATGAAGTAGCTGAGAAAATCAAATGACAACATTTCCAGACGAAGACAGTTCGTAACAGTTCCAGACGAAGACAGTTCGTAACAGTTCGTAACTATGTTTAGAGATATGCCCATTGGAATCCATTTTAGCTGGTATTTTCTAACGGACAATGCAATGAATGTAGAGTAGATGTTATTTGCTAGAACAACCCCGTAAATTCATTTGAGTAATTTTGGATGAAGTTTCGAACCAGTAGCAAATAGTGTCAAAATTCACGAAGGTAAATCGATTCCTTTTGGCCATGTAATGATTTCATATGGAGATGTTAAAGGTTGATTGTTTCATTAAAGATGCTACACCGCTTACGAATGGTGTTTTTTCTCAATCAAAAACAGGATAAGACGAATCAGTGTTTTCTTCATTTACAAAAGTGATTTACTTTACACAATTACCATCATTGAAACGTTTGAGCTTCTTATTTTACTTTAATATAGAAATATTAAAAATCATATATCGCATCCCGATAATATTCCATGGCACTATTTCATATATATAACTAGATACTGCCTGCCTTTGAACCAAAAGCAAAACAAATTATGTTATGTTATTTTTTTGTTAATCAGGTACATATGTACACGATTAGCCATTAAAGATGCTCCACCACGGACAAATGATGTTTTTTCACTTTCAAAAACAGACGATTTAGTTTTTTTCTTCAGTTACAAAAGTTATGCACTTTACACAATTACCACAATTGAAAAGTTTGAGCTTCTAATTTTACTTCAATGTAAAGATATGAAAAATGATTAATGGCATCCCGAAAAAATTTCTTGGCAATATATCCTATATGGAATGAAGTACTCATTGCGCATGCACCAAAGGCAAAATAAATTATTTTATATTAGTTTTTGTGTTGATTAGAGAGATATATACACGATTAAACGCCAATTATTGTTCAAATGATGAATATCATTTATGCTCTGTCGGCGATGGAACATCTTTAAATATTACTCCAATGATGAGTATCATTTATGCTCTGTCAGTTGTGGAGTATTTTATGTTAATTATTTTCGTAAGATTATGACAATCATTGATTTATTCTCATCACCATCATTGCCAAGTTTGATCTTCTCGTTTTACTTCAAAATGAAAATATTAAAAATAATCAGTTTCGTCCCGAATAATATCCGCGCCACTATATGTCCTATATGGAATGTAATATTTCTAGGCATGCACTTATTTTTTGTGTTAGACATGTATTTATACGATTTAAACTTAATTAGTATTCGGATAATGCGTATCGTGTATGCTCTCTCGGTGGTAGAGCATCTGAAAGCATGAGGTCACTTTCTTAATACAGATAACATCGTGTGTACATCGTTCAAAGATTTGCAGCAAATATTGTTTCGTCTTTAAATTGTTACCGATCGACATATAAAGTTGCACCACTACACAGAACCTGATACACTATTTACATATTACGTATATCAGTTATATGCACAGTAATGTCTTGTAACATTTAAGAATCCATTTTTTGTGGCGAAAATGTCGAAACCTGTTGAGGTACAAAGCAAGGATGGAAGTTTATAAAGATGTTTATTTACAATGGAAAGTAGTATGTGCGCCGTTTTGTTGGAAATGTATAAGATCATCTAATTATATATTATAATACCATAAGAATTTTCCATATGTATACATGAAGAATAGAGGTTTCTCCCATACTCCAAAGGGATATCCCGTGGTTGCTAGCGAAAAGATAATTCTTTCTCTTACCCCAGACAGGGATATCCACAGTTTTACCGGTGTGAGATTTTGCTATGTCACCCTAGGGTAAAGACAAGCTACAAGAGATATTTGCACGTGCTCAACATTGGTATGGCGTCACGAAAACAATGAAATGACGTCACAAAGTCGGCGAAGACAGCGATTCATTGAAGTCACATCATCGTCGCTTGCATAAGTGACGGGTTTA
This sequence comes from Argopecten irradians, assembly GCF_041381155.1. Lineage (NCBI taxonomy): Eukaryota > Metazoa > Mollusca > Bivalvia > Pectinida > Pectinidae > Argopecten > Argopecten irradians. The sequence goes on along the minus strand of NC_091149.1, from coordinate 19,609,837 downwards.
TTAGAGACGCAAAGTGGAGTACGGGGTAAGAGAAAAAAACATTCACACTCTTTGGGGTGAGACAGGATATCTCAACCCTCGGGATAAGATTCTTAAGCTATCAAACACTCGGCACTGCCTCGTTTGACAAATTAAGAGTCTTACCGCTCGGGTTGATATTATCCTGTCTCATTCCAAAGGTGGTGAAAGATTCTATTAATCTTACACAGAGGGATGTAAGACAGTCCACACGCGCTAGACAATAACGTGACGTATTAATACATGTGGCGTATCAAATAAGAAATGAGAAAAAGAATCAAACATGGGTCTGTCACTCTGGTGGGTCCATGGTTATATAACCTGTAACTAATTCTCAGATCCCTGTAATGTGTACTATACAAATAGGTTCACGAGTTACACATGTGTACTTGACAAATAGGTTCACGAGTTACACGTGTGTACTTGACAAATAGGTTCACGAGTTACACATGGGTACAAGACAAATAGGTTCACGAGTTACACATGGGTACAAGACAAATAGGTTCACGAGTTACACATGTGTACTACTGTACTAGACAAATAGGTTCACGAGTTACACATGGGTACAAGACAAATAGGTTCACGAGTTACACATGGGTCTAGACAAATAGGTTCACGAGTTACACGTGTGTACTAGACAAATAGGTTCACGAGTTACACATGTGTACTACTGTACTAGACAAATAGGTTCACGAGTTACACATGTGTACTAGACAAATAGGTTCACGAGTTACACATGTGTACTACTGTACTAGACAAATAGGTTCACGAGTTACACATTTGTACTACTGTACTAGACAAATAGGTTCACGAGTTACACATGGGTACAAGACAAATAGGTTCACGAGTTACACATGGGTACAAGACAAATAGGTTCACGAGTTACACGTGTGTACAAGACAAATAGGTTCACGAGTTACACATGGGTACAAGACAAATAGGTTCACGAGTTACACATGGGTACTACTGTACAAGACAAATAGGTTCACGAGTTACACATGTGCATTGCGTGACCATTACCCGCACCAGGGTATAGCCCCTGGAAAGAAAAATCAGACAATGTCCTCGAACGTGCAAAAAATAGCCTCGTTCCTTCTAGTCTCCATCGGACAGGATATGCTGGACAAAGTCACAAATAAGGGCACTTATAAAAACATGGCGACTGAAGCTGGTAAAGCGTTTAAAGCATCTGATCAATGGAAAGAGGTGTCCAATCACAGTTATATGCACATTAACGTCTTGTAACATTTAAGAATCCACTTTTTGTGGCGAAAATGTCGAAACCTGTTGAGGTACAATGCAAGGATGGAAGTTTATAAAGATGTTTATTTACAATGGAAAGTAGTATGTGCGCCGTTTTGTTGGAAATGTATAAGATCATTTAATTATATATTATAATACCATAAGAATTTTCCATATGTGTACATGAAGAATAGAGGTTTCTCCCATACTTCAAAGGGATATATCGTGGTCCCAGACAGGGATATCCACAGTTTTACCGTGTGTGAGATTTTGCTATGTCACCCTAGGGTAAAGACAAGCTACAAGAGATCTTTGCACGTGCTCAACATTGGTATGAACGTGCAGAAAATAGCCTCGTTCCTTCGAGTCTCCATCGGACAGGATATGCTGGACAAAGTGACTAAAAAGGGCACCTATAAAAACATGACGACTGAAGCTGGCAAAGCGTTTAAAGCATCTGATCAATGGAAAGAGGTGTCCAATAACAAAACACTCCCGATATACAGGAAAGGTATGTATCAATCGGTCATAGAGATTACGTTTGAAACTTTGTTTATAAAACTAATACTTTTTTATGATATCACTTGAAAAATATAAACCAATTAAAATATGCGAATAAATATAAGGGGATGCATCTGTTAGCCTATGTGATACTTGCATCCGTACTCATTTCGTCTTTGCATAGTTCAGAGTTATCTCAATTATTTGTAGCTATCTTTGTGACGTCATTCTTTCGCGTCGTATATCACTGGAATAAATGACGTGTAGCTCAAAGAATTATGAAGTAACAATCACTACCTACCCATAAGGGCAGATAACTCTGTCATTAACAAATACAGAAAAGCTTACCATTAAACCAAATATATAAGGAAAACGACATTTGTTATGATGTATCGCCTATGGGATGAAGGATATTTATATGAAAGAAGTGTACCTTTAATTTACATGCCATTGGTGTATATGTATAAAATGCGATAATACGTAGAATTGTACGACAAAACAGATAAATTATTGCACACCAATTTTAGGTAACCATTTCGTGCAGATTCAAATGCAAAACGTTTGTCTCATATGAATATTTCACTTCAGAGGTATAGCACCAAGGCTTCCAAATGTCTGTTCATGTTGAAATAAATCGCCAATACAGGTACTACGTTTCCTCCGAAATCGTTTTATATCAATAATAATCTGATTATAAATACATACCCTTACTGTCACTTAGAAGATCTAACAACATCTCACTAGAGGTCATGTTCAGGTAACCTCCTGGATTGCTCAATCAACTCATTGTCATTAGAACCTTCAGTTGCTTTCAGGCATGCTGAATCGACTGTGTGTCTCTATTTATTTCGCCAAAACAATGTTCAGAAACAAATGCTGTGACAAATAATGTTTTGGGTTTTCTTTATCATTCTATAGCCATTTATTATTTCACTCCTCTGTAGATAGATAGATTATTTTCATTTTTAACTCAAATTTATCTGTAAAATTAAAACCTATGAACTTGAAATATTGAAATTCTTCATATATTGATAATGTGTAGTGGTGAATGTTAAATGATGATTACAATATAAATAGCTATAATAAAAATGGTACGGCGGTCCCTTACTCGCATACGAATGGGTTTAAAAATTGGTTAACTTTAATGTGTTCTTAGGTTTTTTTCCGCTTTTCGTTCCGCTTTTCGTAATTATTTTCTTCTATAATTAAATGTCATCGTTTTTATTACAGGTATAATAGGAGATTGGAAAAACTATTTTACAGTTTCCCAGAATGAGCATTTTGACAAAATGTACAACGAAGCGATGAAGAACTCAAATTTCAGTTTCCGGTTTAAATGATATACAATGATCATTCATGGCAGTAAACTGAACTGATAGTGGCGTTAAGTAACATAAACTTAAATCAGTTAATCGTGAAATCATGGTACAGACGTAATTCGGTAGTTTTTCTCCCAGTATTCATCACATAACACAATTGGTGCTTGAAAAGGTCTTTACTGGCCAGGCTTGGTAATCGGGGTTCAATAGAATAAAAGAAATGAAACAGATCTCTAGCTTGTAATATCATTTGTTTATTTTAATTTCTCGTACTTACTTGGATGAAGTAGTTGAAAAAAAATCAATGTCACGATTTAACAGCAGTAATTGTAACTTATCGAACTTGAAATATGTTTGATGAAAACATCGTTATTGCGTTAAGCATATGTTTAGCGCGATAAGTTTTGGTTGGTATTTCTGACGAAATGTTCGTAAAATAAAACTGGGGCCATTTTAAAACCTGTTCACAAGGAAAATTCCAAATAAAGTGTAAATAGGGTATACAGCATATTAACCAAGCAAGCAATCACATCATTCTGAAGTATAAAGAAATTGTTTGTGTAGTTTTAGAAATGTTTATTTATAAAACAATCTATATCTCTTTGACAGTGGTCACATCGAAATACCATATCAATCTCAAACACAGGTACCTCAGAATGTGCTTCATTTGTGATGGTTTTTAATGTAAAATGAGATGTGACTCATAAACCCATCGACGAGTTTGCTGTCGTTAAATCATTTGATTTCTCACCTGATAAAACCACCTAACAGCATGAGGCCTTATTAGTGACAGTACGATTTCAGTAAATTGTCCTAATATAATTCGTTTTTCTTCATAGGTATGCATCGTCTAAAATTATTGTGCTTAATATATTAAAAAAAAAAAAGATCTCTTTAGAAATTAAAAAAAAATCGATATGAAGATGGTAGATGTTCTAACATGTAAAGCACATTCGTTGTTTGGGTTGTTTTGAGTGGTTTGGATTTTATTAGTTGAACGTCCTTTTAACAGCCAGGATATCTGGAAATAAATATCCAGGATATCTGGAAATAAATATCCTCCGACCAGCGGTAATATGTTGGGACATCCCAGCCCCTCGGGTTGTTGATTTGGCGTAACCACCGTGGATAACCAAAACGGTTTATTAAGGCCACGAGTGACGGCCCATTGTTTTTCCTGACGTAGCTACGGTTTCGTATCTAAAACATGAATGAAATTCGAAAGATAAGTAATCAATACACTGTAGAAAATTGCTATATTTACACTTACTTGAATATATCGCCTGTGTTGACATCTGTAAATATAATATCTCTCTTCTTGTTTCCAAAAGCTCGTTTCGCGCGCCACTGGAAACCGTCGCTACGCCAGGAAAAAGCAAGGGGCCGTCACTCGTGGCCGTGAAAAACCGTTTTGGTTTCCCACGGTGGCAATGTCATTTTTTTATATATATTGTATATTATGTGTTGCAGTATATTTTTCGTTGTCTTCTTGTAATAGTGAAATTCTTATCCATTTTATAGTGCTGTATATTACTATCGTATTAAAACATTTTGTCAGGGACACCAAACAGTGCATTCGTATTCCGGTTTTATTGATTCAACGTTCTATTAACAACCAGGGTCATGTAAGGACGTGTCAGGTTCTGTTGGTGGAGGAAAGCCGGAGTACTCGTAGAAAAATCACCGACAGCGGTCAGTACCTGGCAACTGCCCCACATGAGATTCGAACGTGCTACCTAGAGGTGAATGGCTTAAAATAGTGTGTTAAACACCACTGTATATTCATCCCGGCGATATTACATGTATACTAATGATATTAGGCAACAAACTCGGTTTACGTCTTGTAGGCTTGACGTTAAGCAGGGGAACTGATGCATAAAGTACAACCTCTCAAAATATCATGATAAACAAATTTGTATAAATAAATAAGGAATAGTGTTGTTACAAACAGTCGATAAGGTACTGACGATGAAATGAAGATGGCAAGTTTAAGCCATTGACCTTGTGTCTGTTATTTAGTTAGGGTTAGTGTACCGAACACCTTTTTTTGCCAGTTAAGGTCACAAAATATGTGACATGATACAATTGTGCAGTCACGACTAGGGTTACACATAAGGCAAATGACGTTACATTGTACTATTATCTTGGTCAGGTAAGATCTAAAGCTACATATTTTTTCCTTAAATGAGTTTTAGCTGGGCATCGGCCGGCCATGGTGTCCGGCCGAGAACCAGGCTAAAATGGCTAAATATCATGCCGGGAGTATATTCTAAACCTAATTGGAAGGGGTTGTGAGCATTTAATTAAAAACCAATAATTTGCAGGCAAAACTACAATACACATCTCTTATGCTCTAATATTGAAATAATGAGGACTTTAATAATTGAAACATCATTTTTAATATTTGACCTTTAACCTCCGCATGAGCTGTGAATTACACATAATATGCAGCTGACCATTGGGTATGTAAATGCAAATATGTTGCGTATCACGGAGTGGCCATAAAACGACCCAATGTAATAACCCTTCTTTACATGAAGATGAATACATTGATTCCCTTTCCCAAGTGTTGATGTTTGCTCAATAATGAAATATATAGAAGATTTTTAACAACATGCCTGTTTTACCCCTATTCTTATGCCAGTTCACGGTTACGATGTCATTGACTATACGAACGGTTAAAATTAAAGATGGCCGCTCCAGTAGAAGTACGCAGTCAGGATGGAAGTTTTATGAAAATGCTGGTTTATGATAACAATTACTTCATGTCTTTCTTTGTTGGAAATATAAAGGATCATCTAGCTGATATTGAGCAAATGGAGGTCAGGGACGATGATACATTTGTACTCACGTATCCAAAATCAGGTGAATATCACATCTTTACTTTCAGTGTTCCTGATAAATTAAGTCAATAACATTTCGATAAACAATTATGGAGAGAGTGTGTATGGTAACATACTATTGAAATATCTTCAAAATATCGAGTTAGCTATGTCACCATGGTAAATATAGCATACAATATGATCAATGGTCGAGTTTATTTTTTTTATTCGACCACAAAAAGTTCATTATTTTTCATTTGCATCACAAAAAAGGAAGAAAGAGATCCTCTGTCTTAATTGCAATAAAAATATATACTTTCGATTTGATTGGATATTTCACTCATTGTATATCAATCAACAGGTTGGCCTAAGGCTATTCAGGTCGAACATCTCAATATGCAATGATTGTGTATGTTTGATTTTGGATGTTGGGGTATTTTCATGTTGTGTCTTCTTGTGATAGTTGGTTCGTAGCTTATTTTGTTCTGTAATTCTACCGAAACATACCACAAAAACATACCAAGCAGTACACAGGCATTATATCTTCACCTGAATTATTTTTTCACATGATTTTCACGTTACATTTACATGAAATTCACTTGAAAGAGCATTAACTTGATATCTATACCCTACTAGTTGTACCGTATAGTTGGTAATTTTCGCGGATTGATATTTTCGCGATTCGCGAGATTGAATTAGCAAACAATAAGTAATGATGATTTTTTATATCTTTCGTGCGAAAAATAAAAAATGAAAAAAATTATTTGTACTTCTTATCATATAGAGGAATCGTTAATTCACGAAAATTTAAAGTCATAATCGGACGTTTTTTATCTGCATTAATAATGGACTGAACTATATTACTATAGCATCGGCTATTCCAGTCGTTCCACAACTTCCATTGGTAAGGGTAATAACGTGTTTTTGTTCTCCCCCAGGAACCCATTGGGCGTATACCCTTTCAAGCATGCTTCGTACAGGGGAGACAACCTACCACGGATCTCCCACGTTTTTAGATTTTACCAATATGGAGACCATAAACAACCTCCCGTCGCCGAGGGTGTTGGCGAGCCATTTGACATTTAATTTCATGCCAAGACAAATCAAAGAGGGAAAGGGCAAGGTCGTTTCAATGTTAAGGAATCCAAAGGACGTCGCGTCTTCAATGTACACGTTTGCCAAAAAGTTGGACCATCCAGATTATCAAGCTAGGTACCAATTATCATGGGAAGGTCTTCTGGAATTATATTTGGGTGGCAGAGGTGAGTATTTCTTAAAGTATTAGCCCCTATTTAAACTTGTGATATTGTATGCCCTTATATATCACATCTTTGGTGTACTTGAACATAACCAAGTTGATAAAAAATGTGTTCACATAGGGTCTAACCTTTACTGTTGACTCTTATGTGATTGATAGATAGATAGATAGATTTTCTTTATTTCCTCCTTTCAGAGATTTCATACCTTTTTTTACATTTCAATTAAAACAAATCGTTATTCAGTTCAGAATTCAAAATCACATTTTCAAAGTAAAGTGTTCATATGTACAATTAGTGATGGAAGTAGGTCACCAATGTTTATCATCATTATTTCCCATCCTATCATGATCAAAAGGAATATCCACCTTTGGCTTCCAAGTAGAAATTGGCATTGCTTTTCCTCTGAAAGGTGGTCGAATGTTACATTGTCAGGACACATACTTCGGTACATTTTTCTGACAGTATGCTATTATGTTTACTGGTGTATGTAGCAGTTACAATGACCGGATACGACTTAACAAAGAGTTATTAAACGAAAATTAAAAACTGGAACCTTTTAAGATCTCATTTTTATTAAATCATTTCCACTTCCTCTTTGGTAAACTGCCGATCACATATTCATTTAATATATAAAGCTTAAATATAAGTTTTATTCCACAGTTCCATCCGGTACTTGGTTCGAATACATACAGGCCTGGGATAGGGTTAAACGAGACCACAAAGGAAACAATATAATACACTTGATATACGAAGATATGAAGCAGGTAAAATCTAAAAAGAAATCCTTAATGAAAGCTAAGTTGTAAATTTTTAATAGAAAATGTAAAATGAGAGAAAGATAACACAAGAGTCAAAGGAAACTATTGCGTTTGGTATTTACAATCTTTTTAGTTACGGAATACTCAGAAATATATTCAAAATTAAGTTAATAGTTCTATTCACCACAAGCGGAAATCTTTTATATCTATTATTTTATCATCCTACAAATTTAATGTTTTTCTTATACCATGGTTGTCATGAAAAACACTTAACTATTAACTTGAATAAATTATATTTTATGTGATGCATGTTAATTAATCGTGAAACTATTTTCATTAATAAATAATTACGTCCATGCATTAGCCAATTAGAAGCGACGTTACAAATGGCTATATATTTAACGTCAAGTGATGATAACATCATTTAGCCAATCAAAACAAACTTTAAGAATAGTTTTTTTCTGAACTTCATTTTTGGAGAAAAGAAATGGGAACAATGCGTAAACGGCAACGAAGAATTGAAGTGAAATGTTTAATATTTTATACAGGACCTCGGATCAAATGTTCGTGACTTAGCAGTATTCCTTGGAGCTTCTTGTGAGCAAGATTTCCTAGACAAAGTTACGGAAAATTGTACTTTTAAGAGCATGTCTACAGACTCTGCGAATCTCACTCCATCCGAACAATGGATGAACGTTACAAATAATAAGATACTACCAATCTACAGAAAAGGTATTCTTGATATTATAACTGACATTTCACTCAAAAACGTATATGAGAACCTAAAAAGTATGTTTCTACAGTGGACTTTGAAGGTTTTCACAGAAATATGTGGTTTAAGAAAGGACATTTTGGAGTGAACAATGTTTGATGCTAATTTATTATACATGTATCTATGAGATTTTAAGTTATGACTATCTTGTTAATTAAACGTCCTGAACAACGTTTTCTCCAGAAAAAGCGGGGAAAAACAGGTTAAGTAAGAGCCGACATTTTTCTCAATAAATGGACGAGATATTGATGAGGATTTGTCCTATAAACTAGTATAGCTTCGGTTAGGTTTTGTCTGAATATGAAAGTTATACAAAAGACGGTCTTATTGAAGACGATATCATTGTACAAATATGCGAAAAAAATGAGTTAAGAACAAAATAATAACATCGATTGGAACATTTTATTTTCCTGTATATATATTTTTTTTACATTTTTTTCCCGATATTGATATATATTGATATACTTTGTTCGTTTGTCATTGATGTATTCCAAATGATATGAATGTATTTATTGTATTTATTTCAGGGGAAGTTGGTGATTGGAAAAACTATTTCACAGTTGCACAAAATGAACATTTTGACAAGGTTTACAAAGAGAAAATGAAGACCTCTAGCTTTAATTTTCGATTTCAATAGATCACAATTGCATGAATATAAATGAAGATATTAGGCAAATGATTGATCTTCAGGGGGTATAATAGCAGAGAATTAACTATTAAACATTGGTTGTCATATCTTACATACATTGGTGTGTAACATAAAGTGGTGTTCTGACATATCCAATGGTGCGCGTTAGCGCTGTACATATGTAGTCTGGTTATTAGTATTGACGCACATAAAAAGATTAAATAAAGAAGACTTAGAAATCTGGCGTATTGATTTGGTTTTGGGGTTTAACGTCTTATTAAGAGTCATTTAAAGACGTGCTAGGTTTAGATGGTGGAGGATAGCCGGAATACACGGAGAAAATTCACCGACGAGCCACCAGTACCTGGCCAATGTCTCACATTGAATTTGAACTCACGACCCGGAAGTCGGAAGTGGAAGCTTGTGATAATATATCGGGGTTTTTTACAAGGCGATACCTGGCCCCTTTTTCTTCGAATGGAGACTTTAACAAGAACTTTTTTTTCTCCTTTTGTAAGTTATGTGAAAAAATGACTTAAGTAAGGTTTTGACTTAAGTTTGTCTCGAGAAATCGGTGGCTGCTGTCTTGTCAACAATGATTTTCAATATAACACAACTATTATAATCAAATAGACTATCATAAGTCACTATTGGTAAATCAAATAATGCATGAAAACGGTGTTATCTTTCCACTTAATGCAACATCTACAATTTCAAATATTCCATTTTTTTCGAAACCGTTGATGAGTCGAGGTACTGATAATTTCCTATATTTGTAAGTTTAGGTCGAGATCCGACTGTTAATATCTGCTTGTACGTCATCGCCGAAAAGATATATAGTCCCACACTCGCGACTTTAGTTGCCGCCGAAACCCAACCTATATTATTTGGTATGTTCCATAGCTCTTTGAAACTGTCTTTATAAAAAATCAATTTTCATTTATCACATATAACAAAATGTCGGCGCCTCCGCTAGATTTTGCAGTAACTTTTGGTGTTGAAGATCTTTACAATGTATGCTGTTTGATGATCCACTGGTCTCAAAATTTTGATTTTAATCACAAAGAATAGCAGGCATAAAAAATCGCTTCATAAATTCTCATATGAACATTCATTTGTTTACGATCATATATCTATGTCACCAAAACGATTCACGTCAAAGCTGGTTATCAAACATAACACGGTATTTATGTGTGGTCTATGTGAGTATGTCAGTTTTATATAGGTTAACCTAGCCGCGAGGCCTCGAATACAGTGAAAGGCTTTGATAAACACACAACATCCTAGCAAGCAGATAGCGTTAAATCAGGAAGTGCTGAAGTAAATAAGGTCATTACATAAACCTGTTTCAACATTTCAGGATTGTTTAAATACTATAAAGTATAAACTACATTATATTCACGTATATTCATCAGAAAACACGAAAAGTAATCTCAGTAAACAGACAAAATTACACCGCCATGCTCAACATTTCTTTTTCTTAATGAGAGAATCCAAAATGCCAAAACCTGGTTAGTAAGGTTTAATTATAGTTCTTTTTTTTATCCTTCATTAAAAATCAAGATTTTGAACACCATTAAGAATATTTCATCCGTCAAAAACAAATACAAAAATGTAATATTTTTGACTTCATGCGCAAAATGTCTTTATAATAAAGGCAATTAAGAAGTATTTTGTGAGAAATGTGTTTTACGTCTTTTGATATTGGCCGAATATTAGAAATTGATAACTAAACTATTTATTCTTATATTGTATTGATAATGTGAGTGATGAATTTAATTGGCAATATGATTCAGTTAGACAGCACTATAAAATGGGCTTCCGGTATCACAATGAGACACAAAAAAAAGCACATACATGTACCACATACAACACATACACAAAGGTCGTCCTTAAATGATGGGTCGCCGTGCATAATCAAACACACTGGTCAGTTGTATCGTATGTCGGTACACGGGAAGTTTATTATTAGGGACTAAATATCAACAAGTAAATATAACGTGGTATTACCGGTAGAAAGTTTGCATAATGGCGGAACCAGTGACGGTACGAAGTCAGGATGGAAGTGTGATGAAGCTGGTGATTTACGATGACAGATATTACTTGGCTCACTTTGTAGAAAATGTAAAGGATCATCTAGCTGAAATAGAGAAAATGGAGGTAAGGGACTCGATACATTTGTACTAACATACCCAAAGTCAGGTAAGTGTGTAAAGTCTGCTTGGCCTATACTGTATACAGAATTGCACTTTATAAAGGATGTTTTTGTTATTTTGTGGTTTACAATTTCAGTTCACATTTTCACAGCGAGATTAGTAAAGACAATGTGATTTCTGTAGGTATATTTCAATCTAAACATACGTAAAGCGTATAAACAAGAACTTATGTATTGCTGCAAATGTTTGTATAATACATGTTTTTCCGTGTCTATGAATTATTTCTACAGCTAAATAAGCAAAGTCGATGATTGTGAATATATTACTAAAGTTTGGTGTTGAGTATAATACATTATAATGTAAGATAATTCAGAAAGGATTTTATTACCGCCGTTAATGCCTCAATATTGAGCCAAGCAGAGTATATCAATCATACTGGATATCTATGTAGCATATAACATAGAGTTATAATTCTTTGGTCCATATGACTTTCTGATTGACCATTGTCTTTTCATGCTTACCTCTATGAAAACAATTCCCGAGAATTGGCGTTGCATGTTGATCATGAAAAAACCTTTTCTTCCATAACTCTGTCAAATCCTACATTAAAACCTACCTGTTTTAGTCAGGCAAAATTGATTAAAAACATTGATATCCATTATTTCAATCTGTTTATGAGCAGACAAATATTTGGTTTGCAGACTTTCGTGAGTATCTGGCACCTAATTTCACACAAATTGCAAGAATAATATTTTTCATACCTTTATGAACAATTATTTGAGAATGGCACGAATAAGCTACGTTTATTTCTGCACAAACCCCCATGAAATTTGGAAAAACAATGGCGGCAGAATATCATTAATATATAATCACAATTGCAACAAACCCATGTTTTTTTGTTCCAGGAACGCATTGGGCATATAATATTGCTGGAATGCTTCGCACAGGGGAGACAGTCTACCAAGGATCACCCATATTTTTAGACTTTACTAACATTGATACTATAGATAACCTCCCGTCCCTTAGGCTGTAAGCGAGCCACTTGACGTTTGACTTTATGCCCAAACAATTACGGGAAGGTAAAGGCAGGATCCTTTCAGTACTTACGAATCCCAAGGACGTCCTGTCATCATTGTACACATTTTCAAAGAAGCTGGATCATCCGGATTTTAATGACAGATTCCAGTTCTCCTGGGATGGTCTCCTGGAATTCTTTATGGAAGACAAAAGTAAGTAAAAAGTAAGTATACTGAAGAGAAATACCAGATCAACATGTGCAACAGTCATAGCAATGAACACATTAAATGATAAAGTAGTTCTGATGCATTAAATGATCTAGTAGTTCTGTTTATAGAGATTTTTTAAAATTTTCTTTAAGTATTGACAAAGCTGTTTAATACTTGAGCTTGTAAAGGACAGAACACAAATAGGGCCCATGGAGACAAAAGAAAGACATAGATGTTGATTTCGATGAGTACCTGATTTGATTTCTTAATTACATATGAATTATTCATGAAAATTTCCTATATAATTTGCAGTGATACATGCGCTATACTTATCAAACTAATTGACAAATGACCAAATAATAGCCACGATTTTGAGGAGTTGGAACAAGCTTTACAACATAGCTACAACTATTAGGTAAAATGTATTGCCAAACGAAATCCAAGGGTATTCATTTAATTAAGCGCGGAATTACTTGAGAGATAAAAGATTCAATCTTATCACCAACGTTGAAGTATACCATTGCGATTAGCTATACTTTTAATTTAGTATATATTAACACATGAAGTTTCATGAGCGGCTAAAATTGGCCTTGAATTAACATGCAGCTATCAACTTTTACTTAGGACCTGCTATCACACGTGAACAAATTACGTCAACATATATTTCTCCTGAGTAAAATCCCAATACATAAAAATATCATAATCAAATGTTACGAATCTAAACGTTTTCCGCGTGGTGGAAAGTATGGATATTTTATATGTTGACCTTGCTTGTCGTTGACTAATTCCTGGTCGAGTCATGTCGGACCAATACCAACACTTTATCATAGCGCTCTATATAGTGACGAAATCGCGCATCGATCTCTGACTTTCATTAAGAAGACAACTCGTACACTTTTACACGTATGCAGTACTAGTCATAGAAACATGACTTTAAGCATTCACTAGTGGTGTAACAAAATATCATTACCAAAATGAGGTGGTTTGTTTATAGGAGATTTTTCTGTACGTAAAAGGCCAATCTAACATATTAATATCTGCAAAAAGATAAGTAGCGAAAGGGAACATTATAAGATTGCATGAATAAGCACCTGTACAACGTCCTCTCAAGAGTTATTTAAGGACGTGCCAGGTTTAGATGGTGGAGGATAGCCGGAGTACCCGGAGAAAATTCACCGAGGAGCGACCAGTACCTGGTCATTGTCTCACATTGAAATTTGAACTCACGACCCGGAGTTTGGTAATACATCGGGGTTTTTTTTAACCACCGCATCACCTGGCCCCTATTTCTCGAAACGGAGACTTAAGCAAGAACTTTAGTTTTTGTTTTTCTCCTTATTTAAGTTACGTGAAAAATGACTTGCCCATAGTTTTGACTAAAGTTTATTTCAAGTAATTTGGGGCTGTTGTCTTGTCCATAATAGTTTTGTCAATACATCCAGACTATTATGGTCTGGTTCAAATAGACTATCAGAATTCATTAATGGTAAATAAATCAATGTGTAGTAACGGTGTCATCTTTCCTCTGATTGCAATATCTACAATTTCAAAGATTTCAATTTTTTCGAAACCGTCGAGTTGAGGTACTGGTACTGTCCTATCTTTTTAAGTGTAGATTGAGATTCGATTGATCATTTCTTTTCCTGAAAGGACACACTTTTTCTCCCATACTTCACAGGGATATCCCGTGGGTGCTAGGGAAAAGATATCTCTATCTTACACAGGGGGTTGTAAGACAGCTCACACGCGCTAGACAATAACGTGACGTCTTTACTACATGCGGTGTAACTGCGCCGCGCATTGTAGATGACGTCATCGATTCTGACGAATAACGACGCTTCTGTGACATTGGCGCGATGAAAAGCTGGAAACCAAGTAGAATTTCATCATTTTTTTCTACTAAGTATGGGAGAAAAAGATGCAAACATGGGTCTGTGAACAGGACAGGGATATCTAAACTCTTGTGAAAGATTTTGGCCGTCAACCCTCGGCAAGCCTCAGGTTGGCCGGCCAAAATCTTTCACTCGGGTTGAGATATCCTTGTCCACTCCATAGACCCATGTAAGATTCTATGAGTCTCTCACTGACGATTTTCGTTGCCGCCGAAAAGAAACCTATATCATTTGGTTTGTTCAATAGCTAATTGAACTTGAATGTATCTGGTTTTTTAAAAAAGCAAATATATTACATAATTGAGCCGGCGGCTGAGAAAAGGGCCCTTAGGGGTAAACAAATGTATTTTCTTACCTTTTCTGAAAGTACAGGTCATGGTGATTAAAATGCTGCAAATCGTTCCTGTCTGAATTATTAGCAGCACAGTCGTTCTTTTGAATCATGATGACGTCGTCAATAATTTTGGTGACGTCGTCTATGTTTTTGACGTCTTGAAATTTTTGACGTCAACATTTTCATAGAACATTTATATGAACACCTTTCTTGTATATATGGCTTGAGTGTTAATAATTAAAACAAAGTTGATACATATACATCATGGACATGTATACATACACAATGTACATGCATGTCGTTCCTCCCATTTTAGTGGAAGGAATTGTCATACAAGACTCTTATTTTGTCTAGCCATTGGGCATACTGCATGCTTATGAAGAAAACGTAAATTGGTTTGGTTAAGATATTGTGTGCGTCTTTATCTTTTCATGAAACATACATTTATTATTACATATAACTTTATGTTTTTATCATACACTGCATGTGGGATATATGGTGATACTCATAATAACATGTAAATTCATACGTCCAGGGATTCTAGGTTTTGTTTTGTTGAGTTAAGGGTTGAAACCATTGTAAAATCCGATAAATTGCTGCAGGCAATTTTAATAATTGGACACTAGAAGGAGAAAGAAACTATACCTCTCCATACATAATATGACTTTTTACTTTTAATGCAGTAATCTGCTGTTCATCTCACTTCTAGTCAATAAAAACAAGGTCAGAATCAATAAGTAAATGACAGTCAGTTTTTTTTTTATTGCATGTTCTATATTGGAAGTTTCATGATTAAACAAGCAAATAAATTTGACAGTCATATAAAGTTCAAAATAAATTCACACAAATTTAGTATTTACAATAATTAAGTAATTAAAATGTTTTGAATTACAGTACATGAAAATAACATAATTGACCTCAGCATTGGTCGCTTTAATAATTAAAATACCAAGCTTAATCTAGAACTATAGAGACATCTGATAATTCAAATAAAAAAATGATGACTTTTAAGTCTCAAATGGATTTACTTATGAAATTTTGAAATAATGTTATAGTACATGGGTGATACATGGCTGCTTTGTATGCATCCTGAAAAACGTAAGCACATGCACATAGGCAAAAAAGTCACATAACCGAAACATCAAGATCCTATAAACTTCTTGGTGACGACATTGCGCGTACGAACATGGAAAAAGATATCGGTGTATATATTGACTCCGATCTAACTTTTGATCATCATATACCAGCTAAGTGAAAAGATCAAGAAGGCCAATCAGATTTTCGGTATATTAAGAAGAACTTGCATGATAGGGTTTCATAAAATATAAGTTGATTTCCTTATGAAGATTGTTGGCTTCTCTCCTCCACAATTGTCAGCATTCAAATGACAAACTTCTTCCCTTTCACCATGTCTATCAAAGAAGTCATCCAACATAAAAAAACAGAATTTGCAGAGTGGCTTTGCTGTCCATCCACACAGATACTTTCTGATTCTCCAAAGACATAATTATGTTGTAGTGTCCCCTGTCATTGCAAATACAAAAAAAAATTCACCTTGAAAGGAGATAAAAAATAGAGGGCATCTTCATGTCTGCAGTGTGTCGGAAGTAAGATACTTTGAGCAAAGTCAAATGTGTAGTGTACGTTATATAATTAAAATCCTCTTGATATCCAATGATTTCGCAAGTTTAATAAAAAAAATCACATCACTAGTGCAAATTAATCTGGAACAATTTTATTGGTTATGCCGAGCAGGAAATCCACTGTGACGTCATGATAGAAGCAATAAAATGACACAAGGAAAATGATTTTGAGGACAGCAGAGCTAAATGGCTGCCTCCGCTAGGTTTTTGCAGTACATTTTGGAGTGGATTATGTGATATGGGGATCTTAAAAAGTTTCCTAAAGTGTTCAACTCGTCTCAACATTTTAATTTTGATCAGCAAAGCTCGATATAGATGAAACCTTTTAACACACGTTTCATAAAATATCATGAAATGAACACTCATTTGTTAAAGATCATACATTTATGTCATCAAAACGACTCATGTCAAAGCTTGTTATCAAACATACTAGGGTAGTTATGTGCGGTCTATGTAAACATATTAATCAGTTATATAAAGGTCATCCTAACACGAGATCTACAATACAGTGATTTTTTTAAACATAACACCTTAGCAAATACATAGAGTTATATTAAGAAGTGCTAAGGTAAATAAGGTCATAGCTTATACCTGTTTCCACATGTCAGGATTGTTCAAATACTGCAAACCACCTTATATCCACGTACTTTTCAATTTCGTATCTTTATTAGAAACCGCGAAAAGTAATCTCGCAAAATAGCTTGGGACACATTAAACACAAAATAACACCGCCATACTTTTTTTTTAATTTCTTTTCAAACGAGAGGATCCATAATTCCAAAACCTGGTGAGTAAGATTTAATTATTATTTTTTTTTTATTCAAGATTTTGAACATCATTAAGAAAATTGCACCCATCAAAAACAAGTGCAAAAATGTAAAACTATTGACTTAATGCGCAAAAATTGCTTTATAAAAAAGTGTTTGTTGAAAAAATGGTATCAGACGACCATGCACTATCACAAGTGGTGTAAACAACATAAACCACACACACGTACCAAACACGACACATGGATATATAAAGGTTGTCGTCCTCAAATGACTCTAGATAGGTCGCTGAGTATGATCAAACAAACTGATACGTTTTATCGTATGCTTGTACACGGGAACTTTATGCTTTAGGGCCTATATCTAAACAGGTTGATGTAACTTGGTATAACCGATAGAAAGTTTGTAAAATGGCGGAACCAGTGACGGTACGAAGCAAGGATGGAAGTTTTATGAAGATGTTTATTTACAATGGAAAGTATTATGTGGCACATTTTGTTGGAAATGTAAAGGACCACCTAGCCGCTATAGAGACAATGGAGGTCAGGGAGGATGATACATTTGTACTAACATACCCAAAGTCAGGTAAAGTATGTAAAGTCTGCTTGACCTATTCTGTATACAGAATAATTCCTCATAGGAGATTTCAAATTTTGTTATCATTGTTTTTGGTTTGTTGTTGGTTTGGTTGCTTTTTTATTTTTTTATTTTTTTTTACGGGTGGTGGGGGTTTCGTTATTCCTATAATCCCCAAGTTCATTAAAATGACACTACTCACATCGTCCATATTTACATGAACATTTACTAACACGTGATTTGTGAACTGAAATGATTTCAATGTCAAGGTCATAGTGTTAAAGATGTTTTTTTAAATATCAAATTGATGTTTATTGAATGGTAAGTATATGCATAGATGATAAGTCATGAATTTGTAGTGAAGAAAAAATATAGGTAAAATGTATAAATCGGCATTCGTCTGTTCGATAACATTAATAATTTGATTTCTTGGGTGGAATTTTTTTTATCATTGTTACGTCTACTTTTCAACATGAAGAGAAATAATTCATACAGGCTTTACCTGTTATTCGATCCTTTTTCAAATGGTTTGAGAGAAAAAACGTTGAAATTGAAAAAAATTAATACGGGTGGCTTTGAAAATGCACCATTAGTCACCATAGGTCAAACCACAATGTAGTTCACAATATTATTTCACATTTTTACAGTGAGATTAGATTCTGTAGGTATATTTTGATCTAAACATGTATAAAGCATATAAACCAGAACTATTTGGTATCATCTATTGACGTCATCCCAAACAATTAGAAACAATTGTACCGTACAAGCGTTATTAAGCATCACGTGGTACGTGAATTAGTCCTATTGCAAGAAGCCTTTTTTGTTCCAGGAACCCATTGGGCATATAATCTTGCTGGAATGCTTCGCACGGGGAAGACAACCTATCAAGGTTCACCCATATTTTTAGACTACACTGACATTGAGACTATAAATAGCCTCCCGTCCCCTAGGCTGTTAGCGAGCCACTTGACCTTTGACTTCATGCCTAAACAATTACGGGAAGGGAAAGGAAAGGTCCTTACAGTTCTTAGGAATCCAAAGGATGTCATGTCATCATTATACACATTTGTAAAAAAGCTGGATCATCCGGACTTTTATGAAAGATACCAGTTCTCATGGGATGGTCTCCTGGAATTCTTTATGGACGGCAAAAGTAAGTATACCGAGAAGAAATAACAGATCTAGTATTTCTGTGCAGCAGTCATAGTACTGAATGTATTTAATGTAACCTGGGGTATACTCATTCTGTTGTATTATGTTCCTTTTCGATGTATGGATATTTTGTTTTATTTTCTTTAAATATTGCAAAAGCTGTTCAATACTTGAGCTTGTAAAAGACTGAATACAAATAAGGTCGACTAAAACAAAATTAAAGATGTTCCATCGCCGACAAATAGTATTTTTTCACTATCAAAAACAGGAGCAGACGATTTAGTATTTTTCTTCAGTTACAAAAATTACTTACTTTACACCATTACCACCATTGAAAAGTTTAAGCGTCTTATTCTTCGTCAAGTTAAAAATATGACAAATAATTAATTGCATCCCGAAAACATTCCAACGCATTATATCCTATATGGAATGAAGTACTGATTGCGCATGCATCAAAGGCAAAATGAAAATATATGTATTATTTTTGTGTTAATAAGACATACATACACACGATTGAACACCAATTATTGTTCAAATAATGAATATCATTCATGCTCTGTCGGCGGTGGAGCATCTTTAACATATAGATGTTAATTTTGCTGAGTGTTTAGTTTGAATCTTTTTTTCTAAATCTGATTTATTTATGGAAATCTCATAGGCCTATGTACATATTGTAATTTGTAGTATGATGTTTACTTCCCTAGTTGTCTACGGCACATGGTTCGACTATGTACAGAACTGGGATAAAGTTAGAAGAGAACACAAAGAGAACAATATATTATACTTCATCTATGAAGATATGAAACAAGTAAGTCTGAGAGAATTCGTATATAAATTACTAGGTCTAAGGTATGGATCTATCTTTAAGGAAATTCGAAATGTTACTTTGATCAGCAATTTTGTGCCAAAATGCATTCGAAAAGTTTCTTGGTTGATATTGAGATTTAATTTGTTTACCATTTATAATTGCGTGATCTGTTTGAGACGTGTTTGAGACGTTATGTTACTATACGCTGCAAATTATTCACTAATATTTTCTATTACTTTTGTAGAACAAATATCACACAGACCCTCTATCATATAATAATATCAATAAAATATACGATTAAAATTAACATCTAAAGCATCATCTAGAAGATGGGATAGAGATTGACCTTAGTCAACCTTAGAGCAAGTCATCAGCAAATTGGAAGATTAAAGACAACTTGTATGGGTTTTTTGTTTTCATAGTATCGATGTCGTCGGCTCTTTGTTTGCTTTACTTATTATTCAAATTGACAAAGAAGTAAATAATAGCCACGAGTTTGGGGGTTGGGGTATGTTTTACAAAATAGCTTCAACTAGTATGTATAATGTTTCGCAAAACTATCACAATAGAATTAAATCAAGCGTGGAATATCTTCAAGACAAAAGATAATGGCATTCATTCATATCACAAATCTTTTACTTAGGACCTGCTATCACACGTGAACAAATTGGCAGCGTTTCTCGGAACCTCATGTGAACAAGACTTTCTTCACAAAGTGACTGAAAAATGTACTTTCAAGAACATGGCGATAGATGCTACCAAGGCCTACACACCATCTGAACAATGGAAAACCATCTCGACAAATCAACAATTACCAATTTACAGAAAAGGTGTATATATTTCTCCTGGGTAAAATCCCACCACATGAAAATATCACATATGAGATGATACGATTCTAAACATTTTGCTCATAGGGAATTATGATAACTTTTACTCGGTGGATATCTAATGTGTGACGTTTCCGTCTTCCTAGTCTTCCATGTATGATAGAATGACTCTACGGCAACCGTAAGCAATATTTAATAGTCTCCTCGTTCAAATTAAATCCCATAACAAGGTAGGAATGATTCTACAAGAAAAGTAAGAAAGGGTACTTTGATTAAGGTGGTTGTATCTACGAAAATGGCATATCTAGGTTTCAGGAAATTTTTAACGTAGTAACGGTATAAAAAGGTGGATTGACTCTATACATGGACAGTCTGTCAGGCAGTATACTATAACATTTTGTTACGATCTATTGAGGTTTTAGCATGTTGTCCGATGGAATCAATATTTTAAAAAAATATTTGCAATTGAATAGCATTTTATTTCCTGTGCTTATCCTTAATTCAGTGACCCCTGAAAGAATATTATCAAATTCCTTACTTTAATATCATATTGTATATTTTGATTTCAGGTGAAGTCGGTGACTGGAAAAATTACTTCACGGTCGCACAAAATGAACATTTCGACGAAGTTTACGAAGAGAAAATGAAAAACTCAATGTTTAGTTTTCGATTTGTATAAAATCACTAGGAGAACAAAATATTTGATAAGCACAATGGTGTCTTATTGTGCTAACTTTGATAATGTTTTAACATAATGCATGAAATAATTTCTACATGATTCTACTAGTCTTATCATGATAAAATAATATATTAAAACTCAAAACTGCATATCTCCTTTTGAACCCTTTCGGGGCGAGACTAATAACTACTTCCGGGACGGAAAAAATACGGAAATATTAAAGACGCCAGAGAAGTATTAAAAGTTAATGTCGCCTACAGTCATCCATTTTTGAGCAGCTTTAGCCAAAATACTGATAAGTTGAAATATATTTGATATTCAAAATTTGATTTTAAAATAACAAGTGTCGAATGTCATCGACAAAGATTACATATTTGTCCAGTTTAAAGCTTCTATACAGAACTTAGGAACAGGGCTTCAAATAAGTTGGACAACTTGTGGTCGATCCCATTGTATATATTTGATACAAATAAGATGTGTGTAAATCACAGAAACAGTTATAGTAGCATTATTGTACTTTAATACTAATGTAGTATAAAACAAAATTCGACATTGTCAGAAGAAGTATTCTTTTACCTGCATTTGTCTTAAGATATTTTGATTAAGGTTTGGGCTACTCATTGTAAAATCGTTATACCAGATTTATAACTGTCCTTTTATAAATTCCAATCACATATTGTTTTGGAATCATCCCAAACTATTTATCATGCAACCGACATTGACCTACTACGTATATTAAGTATATTTTGCTGTGTTCGACACTGAAGATAAACGGCTGTATTTTAGTATTTTGGCACATGCGCCGATTAACACTAACCTAATTCCGAAATGAAACATTTTTTGACGGACGTGTTTGCAACATTGTTGTCATTTTCCAGTTTTACTATGTGTGTTTAAATGACTGTTGCAGGATAAAAAGTGTACAAGGCTCGCTACTTTGTCTGTCTTAAAGATGTGTCACTGCCTTCAGAGCATAAATGGCACCCATCATTTGAACAACAACTGGAGTTTAATCGTATATATATATATATGTGTGTGTGTGTGTGTGTGTGTGTGTGTGTGTGTGTGTGTGTGTGTGTGTGTGTGTGTGTGTGTGTGTGATTAACTAAAAAAATGTATAAAATTATTTGTTTTGCTTTTGGAACTTTTCAATGATAGTAATGGTGTTAAGTAAGTAAGTCACTTTTTAAGTAAAAAAAACCCGACTTCCTCTGCTCCTGTTTTTGATAGATAAAATACCATTTGTCAGCGGTGGAGCATCCTTAATCCTCGCTAAAATACAGCTTATATTTTAAGACATTGACCATGCATTCTTTTTCCAGTTCTGTTGCAATTAATTCCAGATTTCAACATAGAAATGTCGGCAACAAAAGTCGTGTTTGTAAAGGAATACAATTAATTTTTATTTGTTTTCATACTAAATAAAACTTTCTGATTGACAGATTATTTTTCTTTATATACTATGAATAAACAATCCGATAATGGCGCGAAAATCCGACGTAATCATGACGTCACAATAACGACGTTGCATGCTGATTTAGAAAAAAATAATCCATTGGAAAATCAATTGAATCGTACGTTTAAATGTATTATATTATCAAGTTGTATGAACAATTAATTATAAGTATTGATTCACGCAGTTTGCAAACAGACTTTCTTTCCTACCCCTATGAATTAAAAACAATGCTTAAATGAAATAAATTGATCAGTAAATTAGGACTTTGTGGGAAGCTTTTTTAAGACCTGTGTTCTTACATGTATCACATGATGCGACATAGTATCCAGTTTCTTAAAATAATCTAGTTTTTGTAATTCAAATTAGTTGTGTTATTTTGAAAATTTAATAGATACAACTCAAGTACAAAAATACCCAAGAATTATGCCTACCGTCCCCATAACATCGTCGTAAGAGGCTATTTAATTTATGATCCTATCTTGTCTCCTCCTTCTAACGTCTCCCTCGACGCCGCGCACTATTTTTGTCATGACTTAAGCGCTCGCCCCTGTGAGGTAGATCTTTGTTCTGTACCCCAGCTTGATTCAGTGAGATAGCACTATAAAATGCAAAATAACTATTACAAAAAAAAAACCACAACACAATCATACTACAGCCTACCAAAACCCGCACCACGCACTTCACACACGCAACACATCGCATACACGGCCTTGTTGTTAATATCCTCTTCCTAACGTCACCTTCGAAACCACCTCCCTATTGGCCTTAAGTTGAGATGAATGTCTGGCCCTGCTTAGCGTTTAGCAGGAAGATAAGCTGGACAAACGACTTACCCATTGTCAGTAAAATATGACCTGGTTGGTTGTGCTGTTGGTGTCTTTTATCGACACGTTTCAGTGCGATAATACTATAATACTTAGGGCTTGAGTTTCGCTATACAAGAAGACACAACACGAATATACCTCAGCCTTCCAAATATTGTATATATCATTAAATGACCTTAGCTGTTAAGAAGCAGGTTGTATGACAATGACAAAAAAGACTCTATGTGGATGATTTTGTAAAGTCGAATCCGATCAAACGTAGTGACATTGTTATTTGGATACAGGAATATGAACCCGTCCACCACCCTTGGAAACCCAGTGTCTAAACTTCATTACGTTTCGTTTATATACTAGACGGTAGGCGGATTAACGTGAATAACCGACGATGCCTGTGAACTTAGTTCATTGAAATGTACTGTGTTTTGTATATTTTGCCAGCATTTTAAAACAACACAACAATCTACAAGTCAACGGTAATACCTAAGGTTAGGCCTGATGCATACAACTTTTTATACACTTAGTCATGTTATTGTACACACACAATATCACATGGGGCTAATAATTAAACAGGGGCTCAAACCTTAAAGATGCTCTACCGCCGACAAATGGTATTTTTCTCTATCAAAGACAGGAGCAGAAGAATTAGTATTTTTTCAGTTACAAAAGTTACTTACTCTACACCATTACCATTATTGAAAAGTTTCTTTTTTTACTTCAAGATAAGAATATCAAAAATAATTATTTGCATCCCAAAAGAAATCCATGGCACTATGCCCTATATGGAATGAAGTAATGATTGCACATGTATCAAAAGCTAAATATATAATTTTATATGTATTCTGTGTTAATTAAACACATTTATACAAAATTAAACACCATTTACTGTTCAAATTATGGGCACCGTTTATGCTATATCGGCGGTGGAGTATCTTTAGTACGCAACAAATACTAAGCCCAAAACAATAATCACAAGTTATGCATAATTACTACGCATGATGCCTTTCCTACGAAGGATATTCATACTCTAATAACATAATCAACCAGCCAAGCATGCAAAATAATGCATGTTACTGATACACCCCACGTTTAGGAAGCTATTAATATTGTAAACAACAGAGGAACAATCCAAAGTTAAAGGGAGATAACCCGAAAAAATAATAGACATATACTGATGTTGGTCTCACCATGTCCTATTTCAGGAGACAACTTATATGGACTCTTTCTGCTGCAGTATTACCGCTATAGTCCTAATATGCACTTCTGATCTGGAACATTCTGATATGAACCATCAATGATGTCCTAAAACTAAGTAATCGGGAATCGATCAACACGCGATATGCATAAGTACTGCACTTGTCTTCTAGGCAGAGATTCAGAAATGGCGTCCACCCGAACGGTGTTCTACACGGACGGAGTCCTATCTACACAATTCCTGAGGTAATGTTTTACGTAGTAGCTTTTCTGTATGAACATTGCAGTATTGCTGATATTGAAACAGTTAGCATCACAGTTTGAATATGTTATGATCCGTGAAAGTAGTAATTAGATAATGAAATAAGTGTTGTAAGTCACGTTCCTTAAAATGTTTTAAACATCCTGTTCAGCGTCGGAAGACATGGATATCACAAACTAAATTGTCTTACTACCTTTGGACCCGGCACTTTCAAATTATGACGATGTTTCATAACGAACTCTATAATCTGAAAACAAGCTGATATTAACTTGAATTGTTAGCGTAAGACGGCAAGCATTATATATTATTATTTATTCCGACAGGCTTTCCGAGGAAGCTGGATGACAAGTACGGCTATCATTCGGGCAGATCATCAAGGAAACATTACAAATGAGCAATCAACAACACTATGAATTTACACACAAACTACATTGTAACTTTGTTCTGACTCCTTACGATACACCCGTACACCTGCATGGAGCAATCAATTCAGAAAAAGGCGCACCATGCAAAGGCGACGATTGTCATGGGAAACATAGTTTGTCAAAGACAGATACCATCTTCTGGGGATTCCAAGAGGTAATGTAATATTTGATAATAAAAAGTGGCATTGATTATGTTACACTTAAACACAAGACTTTGTTCTGACAGTGTCACGAGTGTTTTTAACATTATCAATTGAAACCTCAAACTATTCTTGTATATTAAATTTAATTGTTTCAATCGGAAATACGTATTTATACATGCCTACTGTAAAAGAACTAATCTTCGAGTCGACCAAATTTTACGTGTAAATTTCTTACTACGCATTACAAGTTCATACACTAAATTCTAACAAAACGTAAATTCACAGTCGAAGACAAGTTGGTAATAAATCGCTAATGATTTCTAAATAAATGTGGATTTGGCATCGATCAGGGATATCATAACGAATTAATCTTTTGATTAATACCATTCAATTTATAATTCGTGGCCTATTTTTTATCATGTATACTGTTTAGTTTATTATTTCCTTATTTGATTTTATTTTTAAAGGACTCTAGAGATGGGCAATACGCTTTTGGTGTATGGAGTAAGTACATAATCAAGTGTGGAAGAATTTTCCATAATTTTCATTTTTTTTATTCATTTAATTATTCATTTTCATGTGTTTATTTTCTATCATTTACTTTCGTTTCAATGTGCCAGAGGTTATTAAGACAGTTTTACAGCTGATTCAGGACGAACATAATAACGTTTCCTTCCTACAAAATACATATTATTATTCTTTCAAAAATTCCAGAGACGGCAGATGATACTATCCTAACTAACTAATAATATTAGAAGGGTGACTATGGGTTTTTTTTATGTTTACCAGGTTCATATGTGATGAATGCATTGATATGGTTGACTGCACTCATAAACATGAGTGAAAAAGTGCATGCTTTACCTGTTACTGGTATGACATGTGATGAATAAAATTATATGGATGAATGCACATTGTTGTTATTTTCACCATATGCTACACACCTGGTTTATACGTGACGAATGCTTGGTATAGTAGGGTTTTATTTTAACACAAAAGAAACTGTGTTTTAAGTTAGAGATAAGCCGAAAACTGTACTATATGTGTGAGAGGGTACAGCACTCGGCCATAACGGGCCTCGTTGCTGTACCCTCTCACACATTATTTGATAAAACTTATACAGTAAAACCTCTCTATTAAGACCACTTGAGGGTCTGAGTGAAAGTGGTCTTAATAGCGGGGTGGTCTTAATACCGAGGTGCATCGGATTGACTTCTAATCAGTAAGAACCGTAACTCTGCACATTATGATTAAAAATAGTATATAAACATGTACTGTACATGTATATACAATGTATGTCTTATATGTATACAGTAACATAATAGACGTGTATATTTTTATTTAGTTGAATAAGCATAAAAGAAAATAAAGAAGATATTTTGTTTTTAATTAAATAATCTAATTAATAAATTCTAATAAATTTTAATTCACATAACATACACACATAGATTTCCGCCTTTCTCTTCAATATCGACTGCACTTGTGTTTTACCGATGCCAATCTTGTTCGGCGAGTTGACTACGGCCTTTTCTACAGTTATATAAGGAGTTCAACTTTCTTATTCGTTTACGTGGTGTACCCTTCTTGATTTAAATTGCATATAAATTTAAAGGAGGTGGAAATATTACATACAAATGTTTGAAAGTTATCGTGTTTGTATGGAAATTTAATTGAAGTTTTGTCAAAACAAAAATACGGCGACATTCTTACCGGATTAATTTCACAATCAGAACGAAACGCCTTAGATCCACGATGTTTATTTTACTCACCCGTGAAGATAGGGCTTTAAATACTGCTACTGTAAAATCATTAGAGCCCAGGTTAATGTTTTGATTAGTAAACAAAAGATCGATTGCTACACGCGCTCTTTCAAATGATCCGATAATTGGTCTAGTTTCACTTTCAAAGCGCCACCTAGCTGCTAGGTCAACAGGTGACAAGGGCGACGACCCGTATCGGTAAACAAAAGATCGAAATCCACACATACACACGTGGTCGTCTTGGCTAAATAATGGGGACCATCAAAAGCCCTATGCTTTCTTTTGGTCACAGTTATTATGCGTATGTATCGGGTAATTAATTTGATTATAATTGACCTCGATTCCGTCACTCCAATACCCCGCTTAGTACACAACCGACCGTACAGGTAACGGTCTGTCACTTGACAAGCGATTGACGGACACGGGTGAATGGTCGTAATGAAGGGGGCAATTAGTGTTGGCTACTGGTCTGAAGGACTGCTGTACCCAAGGTAAACTGTCACAGGTGAATGGTCGTAATTATGGGGTCAATTACCGTTGATCAGTGGTCGTTGGGACTGCCTGGGCTGGTCGTAATACGGAATAGCGGGGTGGTCGTAATACTGAGACGACCAGTACAAAGATATAGAGGGGAAAATAACGGGACTGAAAACAAGTGCCCGTAATAGCGGGGTGGTCTTAATTCTGAGGTGGTCGTAAGGTGAGGTTTCACTGTATATATAATTTTGAATTTTAAGTCTCTTTTAATGGCTGATTAATAAAAACTCTCAGTCCTACATTTATATATTCGAACACTTTATTCGTGCTCAATTTATTTGTGAAGTAAACATTATTTTTGTTTTGTTTCATTTTTGTTTAAACTGTAGTTTATAAATATGAATAATTCAATTATTTATACTCCTTATCATTATTGAATACATGGATGCAATTTTATACGATTTTTCATAAATTAATAGATTTTATGTTATACATAATTCACATTTTGCAAATACAAAATGTATCACATATACTATAAATGTAGTTTTATTTGGTGCTTTTTGCGCTACTTTTCATGTACAGCGCTAAATTTTGTAAAAGGTTATATCCGGTATTGCATCATCGAATCGCGCTATTTTATAACAGCATTAATAACTCATTATTTACAGTTGTTTCGAAGAATGTCGACTTTCTTACTGTAAATTATTATTTTTGTATTTAGCTTTATTTATTTGTTTTTTACTATTCAATTGGCTGCAGGATATAACAGGGTCAGGGCCCAGTCCCACGAACATTCCTTAAATTTAAGGTGTTCTTTAACATAAAATTGTCCCTAGGAAAGCATTACATATTTAAGGAAGTCTCGTTAGCTTAATATTTTTCCTTAAACTTCTTTAGTGTTTTCTTATGGGTAATTCTAGGTTAAGGAATTCCTTAAAGTTAAAGAATGTTCATGAAACTGGGCCCAGATGTAGTACTAGCGATATTCATCGACAGTTCGAGATGACAAACTCCCACCCATCGTATATATACAAATTTTTATGTCGTCATTACAATGTATAAATAAAATTCAGCTACATATCAGGAGGACATTGTCAAGTGAATACAGCATTATATGTTTGATTTAATGAAATGAACGTAGTTAAAGAAATTATTTGATTAGTATTTTGTAGAAATGTTTCCAATAAAAGCAGAAAAGGAAGTTTTCTTGGAACCCCAAAACAATTGTTCATATTGTGAGTGCACCGTGAAATTTGAGACTGCGCCGCATGATTGAAATGTCATACTTCCTTACAAACTGAATCAGCTTTAGTAAGGGGAGCATGTGATTTGCTGGACGAAATTGTAAACGGCCTATAGCTAGATGTGTCTTGCACCACTTGAAGTACATCTTGTTATTTTATTCAGAAATTAAACAAAAGATATGTGACTAACCGTCATAATTTATCAGAAATAAATTGTAGAGAAACACCGTATAGCCGGTTATTTTCTCGGGGATATTTTCGCGATTTCGCGGCACATTGCTATGATCGCGAAATTTGATCAGCGAAATAAAGAAAAATGGTTAAATGATATCTATCTTCTAAATCCATATCGCGAAAATTTTAAATCGCTAACATATGACTTTTTCGTTTTTAGATTAAGTCACGAAAATTTAGGTCCGCGAAAATAACCGGCTATACAGTAATTCAGTATTTTAAACATAATGTACGACGAAAATCACACTTTTCGCTGACCCAATTCAACTACTTCAACAATTTTAACTGCGTATAAAGACAATTGGATTTGTCATCTGGTTGGTCTGTATTGACAGGTTTGACTGCATGTAGCCCTAGTCCCAAGGCCTGTTCCCTCAGGATGAGTCATTATGTCGATGTAACCATGACTACTAACATTGTATTGATAAGGATGTTGGGATCCCAGAGAGATTATAGCTTCAAGTACTGTATATATTAGTTGCTAATGTTCGCGGGGGTTTTCATTTGGCAATATTCGCGTATCAATCCTAATTCTCGAAACTTACTAGCTTACGAAATTTATCAAAATTGTGATTGACGCTTTGAAAGGTTGCAAAGATTATGTTCTAAACAGTACATCGCGAAATTTTACACCCGTGAAATTTAACAAAACGATTTCGGATAATTAAGAACATACCATGGCGTTTTCAATGAACCTGGATAAAGAGACTACCTGTCATATGTGACCATTTTTATTGTTTCCTTTCTAGGGCCAAGTAAGAAAGTAAGACAAGTTTTATTGTATATGAACGTTAATGTGCAGTCAATTTATCTGTGAAGGTAAAACATTTCATTGACCCTTGACAAGAATGTCCAATTTTTCGAATGTGAGATTTTTGTTTTCTCATTTTAGGTAAAGAAAAGAAGCCTTTTTTGTTTTGTCTTGGTTATAAGCTGTTCCTGTCTGGATAATCACATTAGACATTAAGAAACTCCGTGTTTGACAGCTCAAGAACCCTTTCCTGTCTTATACTCCACAGGTTACGAAAATGTATTTTAATCTCAATTCGGATCATGTTGAAATGGTGGGGAACCAAGATTGTCTTGTCAATAAACAATAAGCAGGTGGTCTTTATACACTATACAATGCCGGTCGCTAAGATAGGTTTATACTGCAATTCAATGTCTTCATCACTGAGTTTAGATATGTGATAATTCTTGATGAATTCACACATCTTAAAATACTACTAGGAAAGGACAAATCGTTCATATTCTAAAAAAGATAATTGTTTTGATGTCAAAATAATTTATTTCTTTATTCATTGAATAAAGCGATGACAATGAAAAGAAAATGACAAAAACAGGTTCTTGTCTTTTTAACACTGAATATTTAGAAGTCAGGGTGCTGTATCGCAATAACATTATTGTCTTCTTATCATCATTTGGGTATGTTTAAGGAAATATTGATATTCTTTATCATACCAAATGACGCCAGAAGGTTCTTGACTTTGTTGCCTGGGCCTTTCTCTGGTGTATACGTACTGGGTGTTCAAATTTGAAACATATCTAGTATTACAGTCTCCATACCACCAGCCGCCTTTGAAGATATACGCGCATATCCGTCTGTAATCATCATTATTTGCATCGAATGTAGAAAATTGTTTACCGGTCTGGTAAGACAATACATCCGCTGAAATATAACATTTAGAATATATAAAGTATCTGTAGAAACATGATTTAAAATCATCTGTTGAATGAAGTGATTTGTGTATATCATTAAAGCAAACCTCTTGTGCAGTTGAACTACACTATCCTGATCAGACGTTCACATATATCCTGGATGCAAACGCTGGACGTACCTCCTAGTAAACATAATTGCATGCTTATTTGACGACAGAGATACATACGAAGCATATGAAAAGTAATTTGTGCCAAACTTTACATGAAACACAACAATTAACGAGTTTTTTATCATCTTATTTGTGTCCAACTTCAACAACGTAGTGATTTAAAGACGTGCAAAAATTCAATATAACAATATATAAGATATTATAATAAGGATTTTACATGAGTGGTTATGTAATGTTAAATTGATTAAACAAGTTAAGATAATTTACAAACTTAAAGGTTTTTAGTACATTGTATATCAAATGCTTACAATAAATTTTTCAGACTACACGTTACAATAAAATACGTTTACACGTACGATTCCATTGACTTCCCAATCTAATAGTTTTCCAAACCAATACATAACGTTAATTTTGCTATTCTGACACCACGATAACGTCGGGTTTTCGCGCCATTCTCGGATTTTTTTTCCATAGTGGTATGAAAAAATAAGAGGCCCTTGGGCTTTAATGGTCATCTGACTATTGACATATCTAAAGCAATAAAAAATAACCCTCTTAATAAAAGCAGTTT
Organism: Argopecten irradians; assembly: GCF_041381155.1. NCBI lineage: Eukaryota > Metazoa > Mollusca > Bivalvia > Pectinida > Pectinidae > Argopecten > Argopecten irradians. Next base: position 19,578,045 of record NC_091149.1, on the reverse strand, counting down.
AGGTTCTGATATATTTGATGAATTAAACCATGAATGAAGGTCCCTTGATCCCCAATATCCAGTCTTTAGGAGTTTTTTTACAATGAGTTCTTTAAAATTTTAGCCTATTTGACCCCTGTTACCTTGAATAAAGGGCAATGTCATTCATTTGAACAAACTTTGTAGCCCTTCATCCCAGCATGCTACAGGCCAAATATCAGTTCTCTGGATCTTTCGGTTATTGAGAAGATGGTATGAGAGAAGTGAATTGAGATGAAAAGTTTACGCACGGCACACGACGACGATGCATGATGAAAATAGGTCATCCTGACCCTTCGGTTCAGATATCCTAGAGAGTCGGCCAATCAATAATCAAAATCGGCCTAGAGGGTTCTCACAAAAGTTTGCATACAAAATTTATTTCATAACCCGATGAAGTTAAAACATAGTGACATCAATGCTTATAATTTTTTTTCAGAATACTTGATCAAGTAAATTACATTTAAAGATATGATTTCATTGATTTTCCGACGGATTTTTTTTTTTTTCTAAATCAATACGCAACGTTGGCGTCTGTATTGTGACGTCATGATTACGTCGAGTTTTCGCGCCATTCTCGGATTAGTTCATTGAAAAAGTATCAAAAGCCAATCAGAAAGTCGGATTTGATATGAAAACAAATAAAAATTGAATATATTGAAATATAGACAAAACAATTGTTTCTTTAAAAAAAACACCGTCTACAGAAATATTTGTGTGACGCCATACATTCATTATGACCGCATTATTATTACCTGTGACGTCACAATGGTGTTATTACACTATATCTCACGATATCAATGACATGGCTGAATGAGTCAGTTACATGATAAAATGTCCTAAGGATATTTACAAAATATACTTATAAAATGCAGCAAGGTGCTCATCTGGTGCAGAGTGAATTACACACTCGCTTAGCTAACATTGCTTGTAACGTGCGGAATATACTACGCGCGCTAGTGTTACTGTGTATCCTATCCACCCGGTTATTGTAGTGTCTACAGCAGATATTTCCACCATTTGACTAAATTCGACATTAAAAAACATAACGATTAAGTTTCTTTGAAAAGCATTGAATTTACAAGAAACAAATGTATATTATTTATTCATTCAGTTATGGATGTGTACTTATATATCTATCAAATGACTCCTTGAGGTGTTGGGTTGGGAAAAGAATCGTTTTTAAAAAAAATCGGATTTTAATTAGTAAGACGTTTTATCTTTTTCTCCGCATTGACAAACAACTCCCCAAAAAATTGTCAACAAATATGATATTGTCTTTAACTATGGTTAATTGTAGGTGTTGTTTAACTTCAAAATGTTGATTTCAATATGCCTAACATAATGACCAATATTTGTGGCAAAAGAAGGACTATCCACGGATATTGCTCGTGTAGTAGGATTAAATCAATATAAGAAATATTCACCAATATTCCCACCGTAATCAGCAACAGAGAGATGATAGTTTGTTTCGGAGCTACCAATATGAAAATGCTTGTAAACAGCGAACCCGCTACTATTTAACACGTCCGTCACATCGATTCGTAGCTCGTATGTACTCTGAGAGGTTATGTAGTGTAGGACATCATTTCCTGAAAAGAACAGAAAAATCTTATTATATCATATCCGATATTTGATATTTTGTATTTGCATTTTACAGAATTATCTGCTATTGCGGGTAGGTATTTGTTATGACGCCATGTGTTTGCGATCGTATCGTCATATTTTTAGAGAAAACGACGCGAATTTCACTCACAAAATACTTACTTAATAATGAATACCCACCTTCAAGGGAGGTAACTTTTTGATATGCAAAAATGGAATAAAGTGTGGATAGCGTTTTTGTTTTTTTTTTTTTTTCTGAAAAGAATGTTTGCTATATCAGTATGCCTGGTTCTATTCTGCATATACTAAAAATATACTTTAAAGAAAATGCATAAAGTATGTTCTATATTCTATACATATAGAATTTAAAATGAGTGACAATTGCATATGAAACGAGCCATTGAAGCATTTTGTGATCTTTGCGATCACTTATTTAAAGGTGCTCCATCGCTGACAAATGGTATTTTTTCACAATCAAAAACAGGAGCAGACGATTTAGTATTTTTCTTCAGTTACAAAAGTTACTTACTTTACACCATTACCTCCTTTGAAAAGTTTGAGGTTCTAATTTTACTTCAAGTTAAAAATATGAAAAATAATTAATTGCATCCCGAAAAAATTCCGTGTCCCTATAACCTATATGGAATGAAGTACTTATTGCGCATGCACCAAAGGCGAAATAAACAAGGACATAGTCATTCAGTTCCCCCGCCAATGGAGAGCCAAATCAATTAATGCATTAATTTTATATGCTAGTAAGAGTATAGGGAAAGTATTTTAAAACCCAACTGCAATTGAGAATATATACAAAACATATTTATGTTTTTAACAAAGTAAAACCAACTTTGAAAACATTTGCTTCTTTGAAAAATACCAGAATTGATCTTTACCAAAGTTCAGCAGCTAACAGTGCGATTTTTTATTTGTTTTAAACAGCGACGTGTTACATAGGAATTAAGTGAATGTTCATAGTAATTGAGTTTGATATATCTGAGTTTTACTGCATGCATATTAAATAAAAAGTAAAGCATAATACAAAATTAGAAGTCCTACATAAAATGTGTCTATGAAGTAACATTTACCATTTACCATGATATTTTCAGCAATGTTTCCATGGTAATGGAAAAAATGCAAAAAATGAAAACCTAAAAATAGCAAAAGGTACTACTAGACCATAAAAAGAATGTGTCTATGAAGTTTCGTGGAAATATCTCTGCTGGTTTTAGAGTTATGCTCCGGAAATGAACCTACTACAAAAATATGATATTTTCAGCAATGTTTCTGTGGTTACAGAAAAAAAACACAAAAAGTGAAAACCTAAAAATTGCAAAAGGCACTACTAGACCATAAGAACAATGTGTCTATAAAGTTTCATGGAAATATCTCTGCTGGTTTTAGAGTTGTGCTCCGGAAACGATTCTTACACAAAAATCTGCCATTTTCAGCAATGTTTCCATGGTTACAGAAAAAAGTACAAAAAGTGAAAACCTTAAAATAGACCATAAGACTAATGTGCCTATGGAGTTCCGTGCATATATCTCAACCGGTTTTCCAGTTATTCTGCGGAAACGAACCTGGTACAAAAATATGATATTTTCAGCAATGTTTCCATGGTTACGGAAAAAGTGCAAAAAATGAAAACCTAAACATAGCAAAAGGCACTACACTAGACCATAAGAACAATGTGTCTATGACGTTTCATGGAAATATCTCTGCTGGTTTTAGAGTTGTGCTCCGGAAACGATTCTTACACAAAAAATCTGCCATTTTCAGCAATGTTTCCATGGTTACAGAAAAAAGTACAAAAAGTGAAAAGCTTAAAATAGCAAAAGGCACTACTAGACCATAAGACCAATGTGTGTATGACGTTTCGTGGAAATATCTCTACTGGTTTTAGAGTTATGCTCCGGAAACCATTCGTACGGACGGACAGACGGACAGACGGACGGAACCCATTTGTATATCCCCCGCCAACTTCGTTGGGCGGGGGATAATTATTTTATATTATGTTTTGTGTTAATTAGACATATATATAAACGATTAAACACCAATTATTGTTCAAATAATGAATATCATTTATGCTCTGTCGGCGGTGGAGCATCTTTAATCTTCGACATGAGCTTTTTAAAAACCTAGAGAGACCACAGAGCAAAATGATATGCAATAATCGACAATGAAAACGTTTGCCACTGTCCATGTTAAATGAAGTTTACAATTTAGTGGGAGGCTGCCATCCTATAATCTTATAATATTGAATTCCGCACCAAAAATTGACCAAATTGCACTCATGTCGCTAAAAGACTTTGAATATTTCTTTACACATCGTACATCTACATGTATTGCCCCACCCAGACATTAAACATTTGACACTAATGCACCCTGAATATCCAATCAGCAGACTCCGAAACATACACGTCTCTATCTTAAATCTTTTGCCAAAAACAAAAATCTTGCTTATCTTTTTGTGGGGGGGGGGGGGGGGATCCATCTCTTGATGAATTTCGCAATAAAATTTGACCAAAATTTTCATAAAATTCCTATCTTGACTATCTTCCATGTCAGAAACAGACTTCGAAGAATTCCAAAATTTCTTTGCATAATTAACGTTTACATAAATCTACCCACACATTAAACTTTTGAAACGGATGCGCCATTAATATCCAATCAGCAGGCTTCGAAACTTTCACCTCTATATGAAATTTTGTGCATACAGGGGATTTCCAGAAATCTATTTTGGTTTGATTGCGCGGTCCCTACAGTCTGTGTGATTTGATGTTTGGTGTTGCATATTGAAATAATGCTATATCTCAACTTGTACAGAAGATGAATATCATTTTATGATGGTTTGTATCCAGTTTTCGAAATTTGTATTTTGAAGTTCTTTACCAAATTCGAAGAAATAAGGGATTTTTTTGACATGATATCAATAATAAATTGTCCTTTATAACGATCTGTCCAGAGTTGCAGTCAAGCTATTGTATTTTATGTATAGACGACGAAGGTGCCTTCCATTTTAAGACTCTTATTCAAAGCAACTAACAACTATCCAGGCCTCGAACTCACGATCTACGGCACCCAATCGCATAGCCAAACATAGCTGCGCCTTCTACCACTGCGCCACATCCACATCCCCAGAAAAGGATGTTTCAATGACGAAGTGATAGTCGGTTCGATATGTTGACATGATCACTGTGGAAATTGTCAAACTAAATCTTTGGATCAACAACACATAGTGAATATGATACATTGTGTTTAGTAAATATTAAATATCAAAGAAACACAATTTACCAAAGCATGACAATTTATTGACTCATGCCCTATCCGGGCCTCGAACTTACGATCTACGGCACCCAATCGCCTAGCCAACATAGCTGCGCCTTCTACCACTGCGCCACATCCACATCCCCAGAAAAGGATGTTTCAATGACGAAGTGATAGTCGGTTCGATATGCTGACATGATCACTGTGGAAATTGTCAAAGAGTGAAAAGAGCATGAATAATCTGAATCTCATTTTTACACAAACAAAAAAGTTGATAAAAGTTGAGCATATATTATGGGGTAAAGACATAAGCTGTGTCATTAGAAGGAAAGTATACAAAAGCCATGTTATTTAATAATCTGATGTATGTGTGTCTCAAATATATATTTTATTGACTTCTTTGTGTGTATCCGGAATTGTTGTATTTTCTTTTTATATTAGTATGTACCGTTTTGGAATATGTGTCCGTCCATCAACGACAATTGGGTTGTACCTGTTGAGATAGAAAATAAATGTTGCAGAGGACAGACGTAATTTTGAATTATCACTGCAAGCGAATTTAACACGACAGAATATCAACAGATAAGTCATACCATAACCATATGGCTATGATATAAAGATTTATAATAACAAAACTTACATCACATAAAATCGTATCAATTAAATAATTATATATATTGGAATAAAATAAACATTAAAGCACCGACAAGAAGATGGGATCGAGGTTGACCTCTACCGGTGTTGTACAGAAAACACACCCGGTGTACTGGGAAATAAATACCTAATACCTACAGTCAAAGAATTTGCCCTACATCACCAACACCAGAGTGTATTCTCATCACAATTTTTTTTCTCGGCTACTATGTTTTAGCTCCATAACAAAAAAAACAAATTATCTAAAATAATCCTTAAATGAAATGTGCTTGAAAAGAGTGAAAAGAGCACAAATAATCTGAAACTCATCTTCACACAAAGAAAAAAGTTGATAATAGATTACCCATGTTAATCGTTCACATGGTGAAAAGCCCTATTGTTTTTGTTCTGTTTTTAGGGCTTTTCACCATGTGGTGAAAAGACCTATTGTTTTTGTTCTGTTTTTTATTATTATTACAAGCTAACCGATACTTACATTATATATATCATTGACTTCTTAGGTAAAATCTGTGTTTTCGTGTAAATATCGCATACAGTGTATATAACAATAATGATAATAAGAAATCTAGCAGAATTACATATATGTATAATTGATTTTTGACAAAAAATAATACGGGCAGCCACTTGAAACGTCAGGATATACACGTGCATATCAAAAGGTCACCAATACTTTTAAATGACATACACATCAATTTATTAGTAAACGTTTCAGTCATAATTTGCGTGCCCCTGTGTTTTGGCTAAGGTGACCAAGATTTCATTTTACGGTACCAGAATAGCAGTTCGGACTGCTTGTTTTACACATGTTCATAGAAATTTAACGGTCGAAAACAGATATATCTAGATTTTAATATCCCATTAAAAGTTACATAATATAAGACCACGATCGAGAGCATCGTGGGTAGCGATAGGCCAAGGACATCTCCTTGCAGGCGGTGTAGGGGATTTGCAAATTATTTAGTCTAGACTAGATGAAATAAATGTTTATTCTAATTACTGGTTAATGTAAATAATGAATGTTCTTGCAATATTTTCAACGTTGGACATTTTTGTTTTGCTATAATTGATATCGATGCTGTTATCGTTTATGCGAGGAGATGAGATGAAGAGGTTTTACCGAGTCATCTCGGTTTTTCCCTGTCGACACCAACATAAAACTTGTATTGTAAGATAGTTACTGTGTATTTCTGTTTATCCTGCAACTTTTTCATTATATATACAGAAGATGGTATTCAAAACGAAAGCAAATTGCCTGTTATTTACACGTTTTCACTCAAAGCGAAACGCTTCTATGATGATCAAGAAAAGATGCATTCACTAAACCGAATGAGTGTGTACTCCTTTTGACTACCGTAGGAAATATGTAAGCGACGTCATTCCGGTGATTGTGACGTCACTGTTTGGCGGGACTGACTGCCGTTTCATTCACTCCTACTAAAAGTGACGTCACTGGAATGTTCGGGATCAAGTCATCAAATTTAGAAATTGAATCAAACGAAAGAAATTAAACATTTATTTACTGACATCGTAAGATTTTCCTATTGCATATATTACAGGAAATTCTTATAATCCGATATCGAGTTCTGTGCCCGACTAATGTCGATATTAATGCTGAAAATGCATTGTTTCTTGATATTGTTCCCGCTTCTTTTGTTGACTTTAAATTCGTAAAATGAACCTAACCCGCGAAGGGCGTCAGAACGCTTGTTTTCAACGGGAATAAACACCGTTGATAAAGACCTTCCAAGTATGGCAAAAATGAATATCTGGATCGGGGAAATAGGAACACAAAAAGTCGATTTTCTCCAAAAGTAAGTAAGTTACACTACCTTAAATTTGCTGGAACACTTAAAAAATCGTTCTGATTTCAGAACAATTGGAATTATGAAGAAACCTCTTACAATATTTTTATTATTATTATTATATATAATGTAAGTTAATTATATATTATGTAAGTAATTATTCTACACTTTTTTGTGTCCAAAAGATCTTCAAAATGGTAAGAGGTATGCCAATGGCCTTATTGTTATATTTTATGGCATGAGTTGAAGGGGTGACCGCAACATTTTTAAGTAGGTCAAAAATCCAAGATGGCCGCCATGACGTCATACCTAAAAAGTTTAAAACACAGCCATAACTCAAAAACCGTTTAAGATACAGCAAATATTTTTGATGTTTTATGTAGATCGTATAATAGACTAACTTTTATTCAATTACAGCAATTAGGTCAAAGGTCAAACAAAAAAGTTCGCTATGGGGTCAAAGTTCATGAATTCTTATTTTTTTGATTTTGCGAAATTTCTTTTTACATATCGATGCAGAATGTCATTCTGGTGAATTTGGTGTCTTTTATTTTTCGGTAGCACTTCCGGTTAATGCTGTACGCCATTTTGAACAATCCTTTGATCTTTCCTAATTCCCGCCAAAATGTTTAACATTATATATTGTCGAACTGAATGACTAATATAGTCTGCAATTGCTATAGAAAAGACCCCTCTAATGTTCTCTAACGTTTGATATGATTTTCATCTTTATCAAAAAAACAAAATGGCCGCTATGACGTCATATCTTAAAATTTAAAAATGCTTATAACTCACTAACAGTTCTTTTCACAGAGTTCATCCAATAATATTTTTTGCAGATAATCTTAAGCGTAAACTTTTTCTTTCTACATGTTATTACAAAAAATGGCAACTTCCGGTTTTCGGTAAGGGTCAAATGTTAAAGGTCCTGTTTTTAACAATAAACTTGAAAAACTTTTCCCTGAAGTTCTGTAAGGTCTAGGATCTTCATTTTCATATTAAGATGTCCAGGGGATGGGCTATGAAGTCAGATACTAGGAATGACCTTGACCCATATTCAAGGTCACATGAGTCATATATGTTCAAATCTTTAAATGACTCAACAATAACCAAAATGACAAGAGTCTTCATACGTTCAAGGTCACAGGGGTCCAGAGTTTAAATATACATACCGGGGTATATATACTTAACAACACCGCAAGTCAGATGACGTTAAGGCGCATTCGATCTCGTTATCATTTACTCGAACGAATTTGGAAATATGAATTGGATTAAGATGAGAGTACTCTGGGCTGATCAAACTTCATGCAGATCTTCACTAAAACACTTTTATTCAGGGCTGAAAGTCAAGGTCATTTATAGGTTACAACTTCAAAACCCATGCATTACCTAGTTCTTAACTTACCTGGCAATGACGGTATTAGTAAACTAAATATAGTGAAAAGCCCGCCAAATTGTCTATGATCAATTTCATAGTTTATTAGGGCTTTTCACCAATTTGGTGAAAAGACCTATTGTTTTTGTTCTGTTTTTTTATTATTATAATTATTATTTTTATTCTTCTACACTTTTTTGTGTCCAAAAGATCTTCAAAAATGGTTAAAAAGGTATGCCAATGGTCTTATTGTTATATTTTATGGCATGAGTTGAAGAGGTGACCGCAACATTTTTAATGAGAGGTCAAAAATCCAAGATGGCCGCCATGACGTCATACCTAAAAAGTTTAAAAACAGCCATAACTCAAAAACCGTTTCTAAGATACAGCAAATATTTTTGATGTTTTATGTAGATCGTATAATAGACTAACTTTTTATTATTCAATTACAGCAATTAGGTCAAAGGTCAAACAAAAAAGCTCGCTATGGGGTCAAAGTTCACGAATTTTATTTTTTTGATTTTGCGAAATTTCTTTTTACATATCGATGCAGAATGTCATTCTGATGAATTTGGTGTCTTTTATTTGTCGGTAGCACTTCCGGTTAATGCTGTATGCCATTTTGAAAAACAATCCTTTGATCTTTGCTAAATTCCCGCCAAAATGTTTAACATTATATATTGTCGAACTGAATGACTAATATAGTCTGTAATTGCTATAGAAAAGACCCCTCTAATGTTCTCTAACGTTTTGATATGATTTTTTATCTTCATCAAAAAAACAAAATGGCCGCTATTACGTCATATTTTAAAATTTAAAAATGCTTATAACTCACTAAACAGTTTTTTTTCACAGATTTCATCCAATAATATTTTTTATAGTTCTCTTCGGCTGATCAAACTTCATGCAGATCTTCACTAAAACACTTTTATTCAGGGCTGAAAGTCAAGGTCATTTATTGGTTACAACTTCAAAACCCATGCATTACCTAGTTCTTAACTTACCTGGCAATGACGGTATTGTAAACTAAATATAGTGAAAAGCCCGCGTTATTTTTTTATTTTTTTTTTTTTTTTTTACATTTAAAAATTACCATTCCTTACTTTGCGTCGTTTCTGTATATCTGTATAAGGAGCAAGTTGGTGCGGCAAGGATAGAGTATCAAACAGTGACATCTACACAATACACTTACTTTTGCTGTGATTCAGAGATAACTCCAAGTCTTTAGGCTTTTCAAGAAGGTCTACCAAACAAGTGTGAGATCTGGGCTCGCAGTGATGTGTTTTTGTCACTATTAGTAACAACCATGTGGTGAAAAGACCTATTGTTTTTGTTCTGTTTTTTATTAGGGCTTTTCACCATGTGGTGAAAAGACCTATTGTTTTTGTTCTGTTTTTTATTATTATTCTTCTACACTTTTTTGTGTCCAAAAGATCTTCAAAATGGTAAGAGGTATGCCAATGGCCTTATTGTTATATTGTAATGGCATGAGTTGAAAGGGTGACCGCAACATTTTTAAGTAGGTCAAAAATCCAAGATGGCCGCCATGACGTCATACCTAAAAAGTTTAAGACAGCCATAACTCAAAAACCGTTTAAGATACAGCAAATATTTTTGATGTTTTATGTAGATCGTATAAAAGACTAACTTTTATTCAATTACAGCAATTAGGTCAGAGGTCAAACAAAAAAGTTCGCTATGGGGTCAAAGTTCGCGAATTTTTATTTTTTTTTGATTTTGCGAAATTTCTTTTTACATATCGATGCAGAATGTCATTCTGATGAATTTGGTGTCTTTTATTTGTCGGTAGCACTTCCGGTTAATGCTGTATGCCATTTTGAAAAACAATCCTTTGATCTTTGCTAAATTCCCGCCAAAATGTTTAACATTATATATTGTCGAACTGAATGACTAATATAGTCTGTAATTGCTATAGAAAAGACCCCTCTAATGTTCTCTAACGTTTGATATGATTTTTATCTTCATCAAAAAAAAATGGCCGCTATGACGTCATATCTTAAAATTTAAAAATGCTTATAACTCACTAACAGTTCTTTTCACAGATTTCATCCAATAATATTTTTTGCAGAGAGTTCTCTTCGGCTGATCAAACTTCATGCAGATCTTCACTAAAACACTTTTATTCAGGGCTGAAAGTCAAGGTCATTTATTGGTTACAACTTCAAAACCCATGCATTACCTAGTTCTTAACTTACCTGGCAATGACGGTATTGTAAACTAAATATAGTGAAAAGCCCGCGTTATTATTTTTTTTTTTTTTTTTACATTTTAAAATTACCATTCCTTACTTTGCGTCGTTTCTGTATATCTGTATTAGGAGCAAGTTGGTGCGGCAAGGATAGAGTATCAAACAGTGACATCTACACAATACACTTACTTTTGCTGTGATTCAGAGATAACTCCAAGTGAGCGATCTGTCTGCTAAGAAGGTCTACCAACAAGTGTGAGATCTGGGGCTCTGTGATGTGTTTTGTCACTATTAGTAACGCAAAACATCCAACAATGCCACTACCTTTGTCGTTTTCCTATTGGTCAGGAACCAAAATCATAATTCAGTGGCGTAGGAAGATGAAACGTAATGGGGGGGGGGGGGGGGGGGGGGGGGGTCCTCAATATTTCGTAACAGCCCCCCCCCCCCCCCGGGCGCCCCGCACCCACAGGAGGTAATTGATATACTTTTTTCATATATCATTACATATAATCCTTGTACATTTCTATAAACAGTGATGTCGCTAACAGGAAATTAATGAATACGCAAATAAAGGGTATTCCCTGGGAAATATTATGATAAAGAACGACTGAGATGATTTTTACGTAGAATTTGAGGATTTTGCGAGCGCCGAAGGCGCAAGATTTTGGTGTTTGGGGGGTTCGGGGGTCTCCCCCGGGAAAAAAATTACAATTTAGAACGGCAGAGATGAGTTTTACGACGTATTTTGTTGAATTTGTGAGGGCAGAAGGCGCGGGATTTTGGTGTTTGGGGGGTTCGGGGGTCTCCCCCGCGGGAAAAATTAAGATTTAGAATGGCTGAGGTGAGTTTTATGATGTATTTGATGAATTTGTGAGTACTGAAGGCCTGAGATTTTGTTGTTTTGGGGGTCCTGGGTTCTCCCCCGGGGACAAAAATTAAGATTTAGATAGCTGAGAGGAGTTTTATGATGTATTTTGATGAATCTGCGAGCTCGGATGGCGCGAGAGATTTTGGTTGTTTGGGGGGCCCGGTGGTCTCCCCCGAGAAAAAAATATTACGATTTGGAATGGCTGAGATGAGTTTTACAATGTATTTTGCTGATTTTAAAGCGTTCTTAACACGGTAATTTTTCGATTTAAAGTTACCTTTAGAAATGATAATAGTGAGTTCGTCATATCATTATGCAACCCTGCTCGATCTGAACATACCGGATTCACACCATCGGCACATTGTTGTGTAACTCAAAGTAATAAATATAAACAAATTAATCTTTTAAGAAGCATTTTTTAAATAGTATAATCCCTTGATGGACATTTTTAGTCTAGTTCGTGTGTATTGAATTTTCATTATTAAACATTACGTGCTTGAACGTTTTAGGAAACGCGCCGCGCAGCGAAAATTTTTCTAAAATTAAGTACAAAAATGTGCATTAGGACCCTTTTTTCTTTCAAATGTGCATTTTTAGAACATTTCACTCGGCGAAAATGGGGGGGGGCAATTGGGCTGCCCCCCCCCCCCCCCCCCCCCCCCCCCCCCCCCCCCCCCCCCCCCCCCCCCCGCTTCCTACGCCCCCTGTATTTGTCAATAACATCATTAAGAATTTGAAGAAATTTTTCATATATGTCATTAACATCATTTGAATGGCCAATTAGAGTATCTCAGTCTATTGATTGTAATTCGTTATTAATGAAATCCCAGTTGGCACTTTCAAATTGATAAAAAGTTTTTTTGTAAGATTTTTCACGCAGTGTTTTGAAAACAAGATTTAAAAGAATAGTACAATGAAATCCCAGTTGTTGGAGGTAGTACCTCAGTGTTACTAACAATGTTAGGATTGTTTGTAAAAAATATATCAATACTTTTAGCAGATGTGTCAGTTATGCGTGTTGGTGTTTGGATTAGGCTGTCTAGTTGGTATTTTGTTAAAATAGTGTGTAGATGTGAAGTGTTGGGGAGTCTCATCATGTCCTGATTGATGTCACCAGTAATGATTACATTAGTGTTCAAGTCAATCAAGTTTTCTATAAGATCATCAAAATGTTGCCAATAGTTAACTCTGGAGTTAGGTGGACGATAGATGCAACACAAAAGAATTTTTTTATTAGAGTTTTGCACTTCTATAACTAAATTTTCAATATTGGGGTTTTCCAGATCAGTTCGTCTGGTAGATATTAAGTTTTCTTTGGTAAAAATCAGTATACCACCTCCATTATCTTTTTCTCTATCTCGTCTGAACATAACTGGGTGTGAATTTAGTGCCAAGCTATCATCAGTTATAGTGTTGTTTAAGTGTGTTTCAGTTAAGCAGACTATATCATATTCCGAAAATTCAGTTTCAATAATATCTGATTTGTTTCTAAATGATCTCACATTAGAAGGAATAACTGACAAGTTAGATAGGTAATGTCTCTCAGGGGGTTGACCAGGATTGGGATGAACATCACCACTAAGAAGTATTAATAAAGTTGACAAATAGAAAATTAAAAGAAAAAAGTATTTTATAATGTATACATATAACATTTATGGAACCGTTTGGGCTTAGTAGAAAAGTGTAGTCTATTGGCCCTGGATTAGGATGGATGTCACCAGATAGCTCCAATAAGAAAATACTCTGATGGGCAAACAAAACATTTTTGATTTGCATAGCAATAATTTGAATTATTAACATGTATAGGGTAAACAACAAATAAGCACTTCCACACACACATTCATACCAAAAGTAGAGATTAATATACATTTTAATAGAATATTACTGCTAACTTAAGTAGGTAGCAGTTCAATTAATATAAGAATTACTCTGAAAGAAGAGTATTTATGTAACATAGACAAGTTGTTATTTAGTTGCGACTTCACAAAGGTAATTAATTAAGTAATATTTGGTCTAAATATAGATCTGTGGTTACATATAAGATAATATATATACAAACAGCAGTTTGGATACAGTCAAAGGGGGACAATAAAATAAATAAAATAGAGTAGCTAGAATAGTATGTAGCTTGTTAACAGCAACAACATATTTGAATACAATCAAAGGGAGACAACCAGTAAATAAGTATAGCTTGTAATTGGCAATAATTGGTTTGGATACAGTCAGAGGGAGACAACCAATAAATAAAATAGAGTAGCTAGAGTAGTTTGTAGCCTACATTGTAATTAGCAACAACACATTTGTCCTGTTAATTATCTAGTGATAAGTATTTAGGTAAAAATTATGAGCAGAAAACACTAAAATACAATATGTAAAAGCCAAGTCTTGCTATTTTTTTTAAATACTCAAATTATTTGATCTATTGATATAATATAGGCATTATTGCTAATTTATTAGTGGCTATTTATATCACTATACAGCCATAAAAAGGAGAGATATTATAACATAGTACAAGAATAGCTAATACAAGGTCAACTCATAAACTCTGAACGAGATAGTTTTAACTAGTCCGCTAAACCTGCCTATATTATTAGGTTTTTTTTTATTTTTTTTTTGCCTAATATATAGTCAGCTCGCGGTACCTCTTAAAAATGTGAAATCGTAGGCCAGATTTGGCTACGCTACGCTACGTCAGCGGCATATTTCTAATATATATATATTTGCCAAAAAAAATAAAACGCCTAATAATATAGGCAGGTTTAGCGGATCATGTACACGTCTGTTCTGTAGCTAAAACCGGCAAGGTATACATTATAATTGGAAATGGTGTAACAATAAATTAACTGATGTGAGCGAATATAATCAGTATAATGCATAAGATCAAAATTAAATTCAGGGATAACTCGTAGAATTACAAATAACGTTTCGTATTTCTTCACGGCTATGTGTAATATGTATTTTAATGCGTTCACGTATCGATATAGATATTATGCTCATCATAAGCGGACCGTGCTTAGTCACATGACTTCAAAGACTCGATCTGACCGTTGGTCGGAATATTCCCGCCTAATCCATTGTTCATGAGAAGTCCGGCGAACTGACAACACAATTTTGAGCTTCCGAATTGCAACACTTTATAAAGGCAAAAGGCAAGTCCGTTCTGAACATTTCATTTATATGATATATAATATGATATACAATACAGTATTGTTTAGATTTAAAGACTTATTAACAAAGTCTTACATTCCCGTATGTGAAGTAATACTGGCATAAATCACAGGGACCTGGCAAGAATTTTATAACCAACGGCAACGGTATTTATATCTCTCCTCTCAAAAAACCTAAAACCACATGTACGTTTTTTGTATTGTTTTTCTCTTTGTTTGATATAAATATGTGAGCCACCGAACATTGAACATACTCATGAACATATCTCAGTTTCTACATGCAATTTCTACATGTGCACACATCACAATCATTTGAGTTATCGCACAAAATTACAATTACATGTATTTTTTTTTATGAAAACCATGAACTTCTCAATATTTTAAGGTTTAAGACCCTGTTTTAAACTAGTGATGTTTTTGTATGCCTATACATTGTATATCACTGTATTCACTTCTTAGGTGTATTTGCATAACATACATATACATGTACCTTAGTTACTAAACATCCTCGATATTCCAGGGGTTCCGATCACTTACGATCTCTATACGAGTAGAGATAGTAAGTGATCGGAACCCCTGGAGTATCGAGGATGGTTACTAAAAAGTGTCAATGCATCCGTACTAACTTTACTAGATATAATACTGTTGACTCTGTATAGGCTGATGTGTTGTTTGTAAATTTTGGCAAATTATGCAAAAAATGTAAATTTTTCAGTTTTGCATGTCCACAGGGTTCAGTACATATTTCTGTCACCAAACAACCATGTCATTATGTTTACTAGTGTTTATAGCATGTAGTAGGAACGCTGGTTTGACCGGATTCGACTTTATAAAGGCATACACATATACATTGTTTGGAAAATTTGACATTATTTAGGTTTTCTTCAACTACAGCTTAGACATGATATATTAAACAGGGTCTTAAACCTTAATTGCCCATTCAAGATCTCATTTTACACTCTTCTATTTCAGGTTATACACGGTTATTTCAGTAATACAAACTTTATTCTAGTCCTACATATTTTACTATTAATTTGTATGGATATACATGTAAAACCTGGTCAAGGCACAAACACTGATATATTGACTATATTCCACATAAATATTCGCAGCTTAAGAAATAAAATAACTCACCTCCAAAACATTGCAGGTGAATTCCACGTATAGTATGCATCACCGAATCTCATTTAGACAGCACTATTTCTGATGACGATATACAGACCGTGTACATTCCTATGGTGGAGGTGTTGTCGTCTATATATTTTATTATATTTATGCCAAACGTTGTCTTGACTTAGAATTTCCATCAGGTGAAGTCGTATGGGTAGAATATTCTTTAATAATTCCTCATACCTCCTTTACACAGTTACAGACCCAATGATAGTATAAATCCTCTTTGGGAACAATTTGAAAACTCCACTGAAACCGCACTTGATGAAAATCGGCATGTAATAATAGTTGAAGACTTGAACATTTGACTCTCAGAAACCCGTCACATATACTTAGTGATAGTATACGTCCATATTCCTTTTCCAATGTCATACACTAACCTGCACGTGTAGGTCAATCGCGCGCTTTGTCACTAGATCCCGTACGCGTGCTGGTCAGCGATGCGTGCGAAATAGAGCTTGCCGGTGTTATCGATGTATGTAGATCACGATATATTTCTGATCATGATATCGATGCCACTATGATTGAAATGTACCAAGGATTTATAAGTGAGATATACGTCCTTGAATGTACTAATAATTGTTTACGTTCGATCTGGTGACCATGATATAAAAATGCTAATTACCGATCTTATACAAAATATGCCAGGTCCCTATGGTTGTTATTTAGAGGCGCTCAATCATGTAATGATATGAGTAAATTTTTTTCTGAAAAAAAAATACTCGGACTATGCCCATGTTTGTATTCCCACTAAAAATATTATTATAAGACCTAATGATAAGCCGTGTTTACCTATGAATTACGACATGAAATAAGAGTGAGAAATAGGTTACATAAAAAACTTAAACGTAGCTATCCATTGCTAAATTTAGATAAATTTGAAAAAAGCAATAATTTTAAAACGCAGAACCAGGGAATTATTTTTCGCTAATGTAAATGGACTATTAGACAATTTTGCCAAAAACAACCAAAAAGATTTCTGGAAACTTCTGCGTAATTTAATAAAGGGTTGTGATAGAGTTTCTAATATCCCCATTAAGATATCATGTTAATAATACTATTATGGTAGATAATGAACGAAAAGCTAATGTTTTAAAACGATTACTTTATATCTATATCAACCTTATGTGATACTGGTGTTCCCTTACCATATGTTAATACCAGAACACAAAGTCGTATGGGCGATGTTTTTTTTTTTTTACGCATACTGATATTATCGATATTCTAAGTTCCTAGACATAGGCAAAGCTGTAGGTTTTGATAAAATATTACTGTAATAAATATATATATGTTATACTGTTGGTTAAAACATTTCGTGCCAGGTCCCTGTGGACATGGTAAATAGACTTATCTGATTAAAATACTTATAACCACTCCGTTCAAAAGAGGATCTGACAACATCCCATAAGAGGTCATGTTCGCATGACCTTTATACCACCTGTACATCAAATCAAAAGCATTTTCTACTCCTAGCTACATCAATTGAAAACGCCATTTCGTCCCAGTATAAATATACACTTAGCTTTGTTGTGCTCTTTGGGCGAGATGACTATATGTACATTAAATAATTCTGACTGATTTTTTTTTAAAACTGTTTCGTCCCAAAAACAATTCTGGCAGCAGCAATATTTTTCAAAAGGTCACCAGAACGTGACCCCTAATGGGATGTTGTCAGATCCTCTGATCAAACGTGCATAGTGATAATAAGGATCTGTATCTTAATCAGATTGGGACTAGTCTGGAGTAGCTGGGGCTAAAAAGGCTAACTTTGGTCATATTTACTGAGCAATCGGAACTCCTCGGGCATTCTCTAAAGAATACAAATAAAAAAAGAATATTTTCTCGTTTACGGAAAGTGATGAAGGTTCCCGATTGATTTACTGAGTTAAAGGCCCTCATGGGCCTCTTGTACTTATTATATTTGGTGATTTAATATCCTGGTTGAGGATTATTTTCAGAAATTACCAGAGATTATATAGTACATGTAGTTTGTGTAATACATAAAGGGAGACAATCTGTTCCCACTCTATAACATTAGTCTAGGGGAGACAATCATTCCTTTATAACATTACCTCCCTTTAATAGATAATGCTTTAATTTCTCTTTTTTTCCTTTTCCCAATTATCATTTCATCTTTACAATATATAATAAACATATAATTAACATATACTCCTATACATACACTTTTACTCACTTTCACACCCCCCCATTTCAAAATTTCTGATTTATATTGGTCAATCAATCTATATCCATCTTTCCATACTTTTGTTAGCCTTCTTTTTCTTATAAATAATCATAATCTTTATTGTATATTTTCAGAATATATTCCACACTCATTTGCTTTCATTCTCTTACTCATTCATCATGGTTTAAGATAAAAACATAAGAAAACATTTCGTTATGATTTTTAGTTATAATTCTTTAGTATATTGTCACTGTAACTTTTTGTAATATAATTTTTGTGAATTTAGAATTAAGTGTTTTTATACCCCGCCCAACGAAGTTGGCGGGGTATATACAAATGGGTTCCGTCCGTCCGTCCGTACGAATGGTTTCCGGAGCATAACTCTAAAACCAGTAGAGATATTTCCACGAAACTTCATACACACATTGGTCTTATGGTCTAGTAGTGCCTTTTGCTATTTTTAGGTTTTCATTTTTTGCATTTTTTCCGTAACCATGGAAGCATTGCTGAAAATATCATATTTTTGTACCAGGTTCGTTCCGGAGCATAACTTTAAAACCAGAAGAGATATTTCCACGAAACTTCATACACACATTGGTCTTAATGTCAAGTAGTGCCCTTTGCTATTTTAAGGTTTTCACTTTTTGTACTTTTTTCTGTAACCATGGAAACATTGCTGAAAATGGCAGATTTTTGTGTAAGAATCGTTTCCGGAGCACAACTCTAAAACCAGCAGAGATATTTCCATGAAACTTCATAGACACATTGTTCTTATGGTCTAGTAGTGCCTTTTGCTATTTTTTAGGTTTTCATTTTTTGCACTTTTTTCCGTAACCATGGAAACATTGCTGAAAAATATCATTTTTAGTACCAGGTTCGTTTCCGCAGCATAACTGGAAAACCGGTTGAGATATATGCACGGAAACTCCATAGGCACATTAGTCTTATGGTCTAGTAGTGCCTTTTGCTATTTTAAGGTTTTAATGCACTTTTTGTACTTTTTCCTGTAACCATGGAAATCATTGCTTTATTATGTAAATGGCAGATTTTTGTGAAAGAATCGTATTTAACTGAACTCTCTAAAACCAGCAGAGATTTTGTATAAGAAAACGTTTCATAGACACACTTTATGTAGGACTTCTAATTTTGCTTTATTTTAATTTAATATACATGCAGTAAAAACTTAGATATATTTTCAAACACAATTACATATGAAATTCTATATCACTTAATTCCTATGTAATGCAACTCACCTACCAAATTCCTGTCGCTGTTTAAAAACAAATAAAAAATCGCACTGTTTAGCTGCTGAACTTTGTTAAAGCTAAGATCAATTCAGGTATTTTTCAAAGTGAAAAAAAGCAAATATTTTTAAAGTCGGTTTCACTTTGTTAAAAAAAATATAAATATGTTTGTATATATTCTTCAATTGCAGTTGGGTTTTAAAATACTTTCCCTATACTCTGACTAGCATATAAAATTAATGCATTAATTGATTTAGCTCTCCATTGGCGGGGGATCTGAATGACTATGTCCCTTGTTTATGATGGCATCTAGTTTATCTTATAATACAAATATCTTGCTATCTAATACAGGTGGTCCTGAGATGTATTGTCTCCCCTTCCTTGGTCAGCCAATCAAAAACGTTTATGCAAACTGAAAATCGTCGCCGGAGCTGTGCAGGAGATCAAAGGGATCCGAACTATTTACCGATAAAAGTTTTGCATAAATAATAAGCGGTATCGCTGTAATTGAAATTTATTTGATCATTTTACACTTGAACAGCAAGCTGAAAACAGCTAACCGGGTGTCTCTCAATCCATTTGATATTTATTATAATTTAATTATATTAATTAACTATATGTTTCAGTTTTGCTAGATCCATTTGACGACAGGAAAGGCAACATGGTAAGCATCCTTGTATGAAGACGGATGGTTCACCCACCATGAAATGGTATACTAGAGTCGTGAAAAACTACCAAGTGCATTTAGGTAAGTATACTCTCTCACTGTGACAACACCCGGTATATCAGCCAGGTTAATGCATTTTCATCAATTTGTGCGCAAATGTGCCATGCGACATTGCGATAATGTACCATGCGACAGTGTGTTTTGGCCACATGGCTCATTGTTGTATTGTCGTCATGTCGCCCATGCGACAGTGCGACAAAGCCTTAAATCAATCACCATAGAAATCAGACAATATCTTGATTTTCGACTTATCAATTGGAAGGGAACGTCGACCATATTGAATTGACGTATTCGAAATAAGCAATTGAAATATACAATGCCATTACAATAATTATGTATTTTCTTCTCTCGCAATGGTAAACCAAGATGTTCAGTATTTCCGAGGCCCTACGACGACAGTAAAGGCAACAATGGTAAGCATCTTGGATGACGACGGAGGGTTCACCTCCATGAATGGTATACCCAAAAGAGACCCGAGTGACGACAGGGAAGGGCAACATGGTAAGCATCATTGGATGACGACGGAGGGTTTCACCTCCATGAATGGTATACCCGAGACCCGAGTAACACGACTTGACAGGAAGGGCAACATGGTAAGCATCATTGGATGACGACGGAGGGGTTCACCTCCATTGAATGGTATACCCCGAGACCCTAGTGACGACAGGAAGGGGCAACATGTTTTTTTTCTGGTAATCATCATTAGATGACGAACGGAGGGTTCACCTCCGATGAATGGTATACTGGAAATGTCGTGTAAAAACAAACTACCAAGTGCTATTTAGGTAAGTAATAACTCTTGACTGTGACAAACACCCGCGTATAAATTGTGCCATGCGGACAGTGTCATAATAGTGTCATGCTACCATTATGTTTTGTCGCATGGTCTCAATGTATCCAATGTCGCAATGTCACACATGCCGACCCAATTGCGACAACGCCTAAATCAATCGACCATCGAAATTCATGAAATATCTAACTTGTCTACTTATCAAATAGAAGGGGAAAAGTCGGCCATGTTGATGACGATGTTAAAATAAGCAATTCATACATATATATTGCCATTACAGTAATTATGTATTTTCTTTTCTCTCGCAAAATGGTAACCACTTGACAAAACGTGGCCGTTGTTGGAGACTATGGTAATGTTTCAGTTTTCCGAGACCCGAGTGACGACAGGAAAGGGCAACATGGTAATACATCCTTGGATGACGATGGATTGTTCACCTCCATGAATGGTATACTCCGAGACCCGAGTGACGACAGGAAGGGCAACATGGTAAGCATCCATTGGATGACGACGGATGGTTCACCTCCATGAATGGTATACTGAGAGTCTTGAAAAACTACCAAGTGCATTTAGGTAAGTATACTCTCCATGATTGTGACAACACCTGGTATAACTGCCAGGTTAATGTATTATTCTGGTCAATTTGTACGCAAATGTGCCATGCGACAGTGCGATAATGTGCCATGCGACAATGTGTTTGTCGCATGGCTCATTGTTTCAATGTCGCATTTGTCGCCCATGCGACATTGCGACAAAGCCTGAAAATCAATCACCATAGAAATCAGAAATATCTGTAACTTTCGACTTAATCAAATAGCAAGGGAAAGTCGGCCATGTTGATTGACGTTTAAAATAAGCACTTCATATATATATTGCCATTACAGTAATGATATATTATTTTCTCTCGCAAATGGTAACCACGAAACGTGGCCGTTGTTGAGAGACTATATGTTTCAGTTTTCCGAGACCCGAGTGACGACAGGAAGGGCAACATGGTATAAGCATCCTTGGATGACGATGGATTGTTCAATTCCATGAATGGTATACTGGAGACCCGAGTGACGACAGGAATAGGCAAACATGGTAAGCATCAGTGACAATGACGATGGTAAGGATGTTTGACACCTAAATAACGGTATGAACTGAGAGTCTTGAAAAACTACCAAATGCATTAGGTAAGTATATTTGTAACTGACAAATTGCGACAGATGATATATTATCGCCAGGTTAATGTTCATTTTCATCAATTTTGTAAGTGTGGCCATGTGTGCGATCAATGTGCCATTGGATTATTTTAATTTGTCGCCATGGCAAACATTCATTTTTTCAATGTCGGAAACGCAAATCACCCATGCGACAGTGCGACAAAGCCAAATCAATCAATACCCATCTAGAAATCAGAAATATCTAATTTTTCGACTAATCAAAGTGCATCGGCCATGTTGAAAAGTTTTAAAATAATTTCAGAAATACTTCATTATATATACTACCATTACAAGTAATTATATATTAGGATGACCCTTCCAAGTTGGTCTCTCGCAAATGTGTAACAACACGAAACTTTTGTGTTGTTCATGACTATATGTTTTCAGTTTTCCGAGACCCGAGTGACGACAGGTAAACAAGCATGCGACAGTGAAATTCATTACAAAGCCTAAATCATCACCTTAGAAATCAGAAATATCGATATCGAAAAGAAGGGAAATCGGCCATATGTTTGTTAAAACGTATCGAAATAAGCACTTCATGTATATATATTGCCATTAAATAATTATTATATCGGACTTTCTTCTCTCTGCAAATGGTAACCACGAAATGGCCGTTGTTGGAGACTATATGTTTCAGTTTCATCCCTTTCCGAGACCCGAGTGACGACAGGAAGGGCAACATGGTAAGCATCCTTGGATGACGACGGATGGTTCACCTCCATGAATGGTATACTGAGAGTCTTGAAGAAAAACTACCAAGTGCATTTAGGTAAGTATACATCACTGTGACAACACCCGGTATATCTGCCAGGTTAATGTAGTTTTTCATTCAATTTGTACGCAAATGTGCCATGCGACAGTGCGATAATGTGCCATGCGACAGTGTGTTTGTCGCATGGCTCATTGTTCCAATGTCGCATGCATGTCGCACAGTGCGACATTGCGACAAAGCCTAAATCAATCACCATAGAAATCAGAAATATCTATTTTTCGACTTATCAAATAGAAGGGAAATTCGGCCATGTTGAATGACGTTTCGAAATAAGCACTTCAAATATATATTGCTATTACTTTAATGATATTTATTTTCTTCTCTCGCAAATGGTAACCACGAAACGTGGCCGTTGTTGGAGACTATATGTTTCAGTTTTCCGAGACCCGAGTGACGACAGGAAGGGCAACATGGTAAGCATCCTTGGATGACGAAAATAGGATGGTTCAACCTCCATGAATGAATGGTGACGAACAGGAAGGGCAACTGGTAAATCATTGGATGACGAAATACTAGTCTTGAAAAAACCTGCATTTAGGTAAGTATACTGTATCTCACTGTGACAAATATGTATATATGCCAATGTGCATTAATGTATTTTCTTCAATTTGTACGCAAATGTTTGTCGCCATGCGACATTATGATTTGCGATCAATGTGCCATGCGACAGTGCGACAGCACTTAAATCAATCACCATACAAATTGCAATTAACGAGTTCCCCACGTTGCGACTCAGTGCAATGTCCAAAACTACCAATGCATTTAGGTAAGTATGAGCACTAATTACCAATATCGACTGTGCAAAAGTAATTATATTTATCATCATTACAAATTTATCGCATCGCCATTCGAAATCCGACATTCGAACAGTCGTTTGTTCATTGCATGTTCGTTTTGTCAAATACATATTGTAACTTCTCTTTCGCATGGCAATTGTCGCACTGTTGCATGAACCGTGTTCGTATTCATTGACGTTTCGTGAAATAAGCACGTGATATATACTGCTATCACGCTAATTATATACTTCTTTCTCTCGCAAATGGTAACAACACGGGTGGCCGTTGTTGGAGACTATATGTTTCAGTTTTCCGAGACCCGAGTGACGACAGGAAGGGCAACATGGTAAGCACATCCTTGGATGACGACGGATGGTTACCTCCATGAATGGTAAAAACTGGAGTCGTGAAAAACTACCAACTGCATTTAGGTAAGTATATCTCACTTAACTTACGTATAATGTTTTTTGCCAAACAAACTATTCTAAATAATGAATTTTTATCAATTTTATGGCACTTACGCCATGCGACAGTGCGACTCGACAATGCGCCATGTGACATGTTTTGTCGCATAGCGCATTGTCGGACTGTTGCATGGCATAATGTCGCACTGTCGCATGGCGCATTGTTGTATTGATTGATGTCTCGAAATAAGCACATCATATATACTGCTATCACACTAATTATATACTTCTTTCTCTCACAAATGGTAACCACGAAAGGTGGCCGTTGTTGGAGACCATATGTTTCAGTTTTCCGAGAGACCCGAGTGACGACAGGAAAGGCAACATGGTAAGCATCCTTGGATGACGACGGATGGTTCAACCTCCATGAATGGTAAACTGATCGTCACGAAACTACTAAACTGCATTTAGGTAAGTATAATTACGTGACAAACATATATCCAGAATATACCTGCTCATATTAATTGTAAAGACACTTTTCGAAATAACGCAATATTGAATTTGTAATCACTGTCGCATGACATATTGGCGCACATATTGTCGCATGACTCATTGTCGTCGATGAAAATGCGCCCATGCGGACAGTGTGTTTGTTGCATCGTATTCATTGACGTTTCGAAATATACTGCTATCACAATAATTATTATATACTTTTTTCTCTCGCAAATGGTAACCACGTGGCGGTGGCCGTTTTTAGAGACTATATGTTTCAGTTTTCGAGACCCGAGTGACGACAGGAAGGGCAACATGGTAAGCATCCTTAGATGTCGACTCATTGTTAACCTCCATGAATGGTAAACTGGAGTCATGAAAAACTACCAACTGCATTTAGGTAAGTATATACTTTGATTTACGTATTTGTTAAGAAACTATTCTAAATAATGAATTTTTATCAATTTTATCGACTAACGCCATGCGATAACTCGACAATGCGCCATGTGACAATGTGTTTTTGTCGCATAGCGCATTTGTCGCATGTTGGTGCATGGCATGGCAATGTTGCACTGTCGCATGGCATTGTCGTTATTGATTGATGGTCTCGAATATAAGCATCATGCCAAGTCATATACTACTGCTATCACACTAATTATATAACTGCTTTCTCTCTTTGCAAATGGTAACCACGTGAGGTGGCCGTTTTTGGAGACTATATGTTTCAGTTTTCCGAGACCCGAGTGACGACAGGAAAGGCAACATGGTAAGCATCCTTGGAGACGACGGATGGTTCACCTCCATGAATGGTAAACTGAAGTCGTCAAACTACAAACTGCATTTAGGTAATTTCTAACGTGACAAACAATATGTCAAGAGAATGTCTATTTCATACGAATTGTAAAGACACATTTTTGTTATAAATTTGCTCACTTATCACTGTTGACAATTGTCGCAATTTGTCGCATAGATCATTGTCGTACTGTTCATGCATAATGTCGCACTGTCAATTGTCGTATTGATATGACGTCTCGAAATAAGCAATGATCAAATATTACTTCTTTCTCTACAAATGGTAACCACGTGGGTGGCCATTTTTGAAGACTATATGTTTCAGTTTTCCGAGACCCGAGTGACGACAGAAAGGGCAACATGGTAAGCATCCTTAGATGACGACTCGGATTTCACCTCCATGAATGGTATCAAACTGGAGTCATGAAAACTACCAAACTGCATTTAGGTAAGTATACTACTATACTTTGCAAACATAATTGTAAAGAAAATTCTAAATAATGAATTTTATCATTTGTGCACCTATAATGTGCCATGCGACAACTCGACAATGCCATGCGACATTGTTGCATAATTTGTATACTTTCGTTATTGTCGCATGACACATATTTGCGCACTGTCGCATGACCCATTGTCGCACGTGACTCATTTCATTGATTGACGTTTCGAAAATAAGCACTTCATATATACTGCTATCACACTAATATATACTTCTTTCTCTCGCAAATGGTAACCACGTACGGTGGCCGTTTTTAGAGACTATATATGTTTCAGTTTTCTCGAGACCCGAGTGACGACAGGAAGGGCAACATGGTAAGCATCCTTGATGTCGACTCATGGTTACCTCCATGAATGGTAAACTGGAGTCATGAAAAACTACCAACTGCATTTAGGTAGGTATACTTTGATTTACCTATTTGTTAAGAAACTATTCTAAATAATGAATTTTTATCAATTTTATCGACTTTACGCCATGCGATAACTCGACAATGCGCCATGTGACAATGTGACATTTTTGTCGCATAGCGCATTGTCGGACTGTTGCATGGCATAATGTTGCACTGTCGCATGGCGCATTGTCGTATTGATTGATGTCTCGAAATAAGCACATCATATATACTGCTATCACATTAATATATACACTTCTTTCTTCACAAATGGTAACCACGTGAGGTGGCCGTTTTTGGAGACCATATGTTTCAGTTTTCCGAGACCGAGTGACGACAGGAAGGGCAACATGGTAAGCATCCTTGGATGACGACGGATGGTTTAACCTCCATGAATGGTAAACTGGAGTCGTGAAAAACCTACCACTGCATTTAGGTAAGTATAAAAAACGTAACTTACATAATAATTGTAAAGAAACTGTTCTAAATAATGAATTTGTATCAATTTGTGCGACTATACGTCATGCGACAGAACAACTCGACAATGCGCCATGCGACAGTGTGTTTGTTGCATAGCGCATTGACGATATTGTCGCATGACATTTTGTTGCACTATCGCATGGCATATTGCTTAAACGCACTGTCGCATGAACCCGTATTCATTGACGTATTCATTAAGCCATATCAATATATACTGCTATCACACTAAAATATATACTTCTTCTTCTCTGCAAATGTAACCACGTACGGTTGGCCGTTTTTTAGAGACTATATGTTTCAGTTTTCCGAGACCCGAGTGACGACAGGAAGGGCAACATGGTAAGCATCCTTGGATGTTGACGACTCATGGTTAACCTCCATGAATGGTAAAATGGAGTCGTGAAAAAAAACTACCAACTGCACTTTAGGTAGGTATACCTTTACTTTGATTTACGTATTTGTTAAAAAAACTATTCTAAATAATGAAATTTTTATCAATTTTATCGACTATACGCCATGCGAAACTCGACAATGCGCCATGTGACGAATGTGTTTTTGTCGCATAGCGCATTGTCGGACTTTCGCATGGCATAGTATATTCTGTCGCACTGTCGCATCCACATTCAACTGCACCATTGTGTATTGATTGATGTCTCGAAATAAGACATCATATATACTCCCACTCCTATCACACTAATTATAAAATACTACACTTCTTTCTCTCACAAATGGTAACCACGGAGGTGGGCCTTTTTTGGAAACTATATGTTTCAGTTTTCCGAGACCCGAGTGACGACAGGAAGGGCAACATGGTAAGCATCCTTGGATGACGACGGATGGTTTCACCTCCATGAATGGTAAAAAAAGAGTCGTGAAAAACTACCAACTGCATATAGGTAAGTATACTTTAAACTTACAATTTGTAAAGAAACTATTCTAAATAATGAATTGTTTAATTTTTTGCAAAATACGTCATTCGACACAATGTCAACATGCGCCATGCGACAGTGTGTGTTTTGTTGCATAGCGCATTGTCGTACTGTTAAATTCAAATGAATATTGTCGCACTATCGCATGCATATTGGCGCACTGTCGCATGAAACCATTGTCGTATTCATTGACGTTTCGAAATAAGCACATGATATATACTGCTATCACACTAATTATTATACACTTCTTTCTCTCGCTCAAATGGTAACCACGAGAGGTGGCCGTTTTTGGAGGAATATATGTTTCAGTTTTCCGAGACCCCCGAGTGACGACAGGAAGGGCAAACATGGTAAGCATCCTTGGATGACGACGGATGGTTAGGCCTCCATGAATGGGTACAAAAAAAGTCGTGAAAAACTATAAAACTGCATATAGGTTAAGTAAACTTTGAACTTACGTTTAATTGTCAAACTATTAAAATATAAATGTTTTTTAAATCAATGTTGGCATGAACAAAACTCGAATGCCATAGACAATGTGTTTGTCGCATAGCGCATTTAATGCATGGCATAATGGACACGACACTGTCGCATAAGCGCATTATATTGATAAACCAGATGTCTCGAAATAAAGCACATGGGATACTGCTATCACACTAATTATAAACACTTGCTTTCATCAAAAATGGTAACCACGGGCAGGTGGCAGGATTTAAGAGACCATATGTTTCAGTTTTCCGAGACCCAGTGACGACATGAAAGGCAACCATGGTGAAGCAATCCTTAGATGACGACGATACTCGGATGGAAACCTCATGAATGGTAAATTGAAATCACGTAAAATACAAACACACATTGGAATATAATTGTTGACATTACATAATCCAGAATAATCATGTTACATTATAATTGTAAACTACACTGTAATGTAACAGCTTATTGTTTTTGTCACAATGTGGAATTGCATGGACATACTTGGCGCACTGTCGTATGACTACATTGTACGTATTCATTGACGTTTCGAAATTGGAATATCAACATATACATGCTATCACACAATTATATAATATTTCTTTCTCTCGCAAATGGTAACCACGTAATGGTGGCCGTTTTTACAGAGACTATATGTTTCAGTTTTCTGAGACCCGAGTGACGAAAAGATCGGCCAACATGGTAAACACTTGGATGTGGACTCATGGTTAACCTCCATGAATGGTAAACTGGAGTCGTGAAAAACTACCAACTGGCATGTAGATTTATACAATTTCAGGGTATGCTCTTGAAGACATCTTGCTAAGGAAAATGTGCTTGAATGGATATTTCATTGAATGATGTCTTGATTGCATTAATAAAGTTGAATGGACCTACGAAGTATATACGCATAAAAATGGTTATGGACCAATGGAGGATGACAACCATCGCGAAGTTATGATTGGATACGTAAATAAACACATGGAAATTATATATGAGGAGTACATAAATAAAAATGGTTATGTGACCAGTTGGAGGGCTGACATAACCATCGCGAAGGAATGATTGGATACGTCAAATATAAACACTTGGAATATAACATATATGAGGAGTTATAAAAATAAAATGGTTTATGGACCAGTGGAGGGTGACATAACCATCGCGAAGTTATGATTGGATACGTAATAAATCTTGGAATATAACATATGATGATTATATAAACCATAATGTAAAAAATGGTTATGGACCAGTGGAGGGCTGACATAACCATCGCGAAGTTATGATTGGATACGTAATAAACACTTGGAATATAACATATGATGAGTATATAAATAAAAATGGTTATGGACCGTGGAGGGCTGACATAACCATCGCGAAGTTATGAGTTTGACCTACGTAATAAACACATGGAATATAAATATGATGAGTATATAAATAAAAAATGGTTATGGACCAGTGGAGGGCTGACATAACGAGCATCGCGAAGTATGATTGGATACGTAATAAACACTTGGAATATAAAATATGGAGGAGTAAATAAATAAAATGGTTTATGGACCAGTGGAAGGCGTAGCATAAACCATCGCGAAGTTATGATTGTACGTAATAAACAACTTGGAAAAAAATAGTAGGAGATCTACACTATAATAAAAATGTTACTAGAACCCAGTGGAGGCTACAGAACCAAACATTTTTTTATTGTAATCTTGATATGCGCTAAATTGCTGATGTCCATTGTTGCAATATGGCCAAATATCATACCAGCATACTTCTACTGCAAAATTCATGTACATGTATATCATTAATGAGTATAGACTGATGTCTACACAGTATTTCGTGCACTGCATACAATACAGCAGTACATCATACACTACATACACCACACACCAAAATAACAGGTTTAATATGTGTTCAGTTTAAACGAAATTATGTTCATCTTTATCATCTTTTCAATTGAATATTTTTTGCATTTCCGTTAAAAATTGTCGTCCTCTTAATAAATAGTTTCTATTGGTTTGGAGTGAAAAAAATCAACAGACCTGAACTCAGCATAGCCGAATGACACGTCTTTTTTCATTCTTTTATACCAATTTTTGATGGAGACAGATTTCCCCAACTCCTACTAACAGCTCAAAACCAACATTGCAACCATGTACTCTTCTCACTTTTACATACCTACATATAAGTGACATGCAGGCTCAACCACAGTCAAAAACCAGAATTGGGTACATACCTTTGACATAGTTGTCTCTTTGTAACTACGAGGGAGGGGGGGCATTTGCTGTAAGCCTAGGTATCATAGCCCCACATATGCAATAGAGTAATAATGCATTCAAATTATTCGATTTTTCTTATTATATTTTTTTGCCCAATCCAATATACTATAAGGAATTATCATATTTAAGAACTGGTCCTTATATAGTTCTACTATTATTCATATTTCTCCTGACTTCTACTACATACCATAACAAATACCATATGTCCCGGTAAATGACCAAATGACATGAATAGACCATGCTAAACTTTAATTGAGGTTCGTACCCAACTCCTTGTCCCCGACTGCCGAGGCCATTTCATGATTGCCTCCCCCTGTCTGTTGTAAATATTTAATTATTGCTTAATCGCCAGATATAATATTTGTGTTTTGATGGGAAAAGAATCTTAATTGAGTGTTTGCTGGCTTCCTGTCCAGTCTAGTACCCTTATAGCGACCCGACACGACACTCAGTTAGTGTAAACTTTTAGATCTTAATTAACAACCTGATAAACGTTTTATATTTCTTGGACACATTTTAACCTAGTACAATCATGCAACAACTCTCACACATAAACATAGGGTGCAATTGGAGGGCCTCCACGTGGCGCACCTGGAGAAACACTGGACTTTAATACCGATACAGATTAGTCCTGTAGCGTGGGGTTTTTTTGTCCATATTGCTAAGTCCTACTCGATAGTATAATAGTATTAAATAGTCTTCTGTCATTTTTCAATAAATTGTATAGTTGTTTTTTTGACTCGGATCTGTACGTTATAGCTCGTTTCCTCTCCTCTCTCATTTTTAATCTTGTGACCATTCCATTAACGTTTATTATTCTTGACTCTTGAAGATATGACTTTCCCAACATAATGTAAAAACACTACTAAAATATCTCCCTTTCGTCAAGTCTTCTTCATTTAATCTACGACACTTTGCTCCTTCAGGTGTCCCCTCCCGCCATGGGGGGGGGGGGGATTGGGGGGAGGGGGGTCATTTCTAATTCTTGTCTACCTACTATGAACTATTTCTCGAAGAGACGTAATGATGCGATAAACAGAGTTATCATTATTACACGACTGAACGGTTTTCCCTCCTCAACCCGTATATAGTAATCCGTAAAGTTAAGTTACTAAGAAACTAGACAGTAATTTTCTTTGCCCCATAAACATATGGAGTTTTAGAATTATTAGTAAAATACCTGGCGAGATCTATCGACTGAGACAAGATGTTAAAAAAAAACAAACAAAAAACCATCATAGACATCTGCGAAAATCATTGCGGCAAGAACAATACTCTTCTGGGTCCACACAGGCCACACAAACATCAACATTTTCATACGCTAGTTTCTGTGTTACTTAGTTCTAGCAAACAATCACTCATAGGTTGCCAAATTAGTGAGATTTTACAGCATTAAAAGTAATTCTGGAGTAATTCAACAAAACTGTATATATTTAATGTTGTTTTGAAATGTTGATATAAGAACAACACGGTCTTGGAAATCTAGTGGTATTTCACATGGTTCCCAGTAAATTTCGCCACGTGACAGATTCGCTGAATGATTTTTGGGACCTTGGGCGCGTCGCCTTCCTTCAAAGCTTATTCTGACTCGATTGGACCGCCACGCGAATGTGACCATTCACAAATTGGTCGTTTTTATATAAAAAAGAATCTGTTTATTCTATGATATAATTACTTGAATTTAATAAACCATTTTATAAGTCTTGCAATGATATCCAAAAATTACAGGAAATTATCTGGACCTTACATCTGTGTGAGGAGACCTTCTCATAGCTCTCAATTAAAACTGTTTTGGCAAAGATATGGCTACCTCCCACAAGGACGGTATGGTTATCTGATGCGGAGAAGGACAAGCATCTGCATGTAGCCTGTAACAAAAAACATTTGTAGGAAGACATGCGAAGACTCGAGGGGAAGAAAAAAATAACAAACACGAAGCCCTTTGCATACCATAAATGAGGGTAAGCCAATGATCTGCTACAACGATGAGGTAAATGGGTTAGGGGAAACTAGGGGGGAAGGGGGGGGGGGGGGGATTACGATAATGAAGGAATGTCCAGAGAAACAAGGTACTGATGAAAATGGAAATTACGACATAATGGGAACATGAAACTTGTGGAAATGATCATGTTTGATGAAAAGTTTAAGTCCAATTCATCAGACACATTCTTCAGTTACAAAATGATTCAATACACGAAAAAAGTCATAGATGATGCTAACAGAAGTCATTGATGTGTGGGAATCATTGTAATTGAAATACCTTTCAGTTGCGCATTCATAGCCTAATCAGACGACCATCAGGATACATGACAACCATCAAGATAGTGACGACCTCTCATCAGATGGACAGGACATTTCCTGGATAGTGACTAAAATTAAAATTGGTACTTTCCCAGGTATAATATGTTTTTGAGAATGAACGTTTTGTGTTATTTTCTGTAATACTCCAAATATTTAGTAACAGTGAATAGCACTTTATGAGGTACTGTGCCATCAGCACTTGTTGGTTCGAACTTGTTCAAGCTGTTCACTGTTTAAACAAAAATTTACACAGTGTATTACTTGCAGAAATGTTTCATTTCACAAAAAGTGTTATAGATAAGTATACCAATTTATGTACTTTTTATTTGGCAAAAATGTATCTGGCCATGATTTAATAATCAAAAAAAAACGGCAAAACTCAAAGTGATACAACTCATGTATGCAGCCATGTTGGTTTTTCTAAAAAGGAAATGGTAAGACTTCTAATGTTAGTTTTTTTCGAAAACATATATCTCAAATTAAGTAAACATTAAGATATGGATATATTTACTTTTTTATTTAATTTTTTTCTTTGAAGAGACATTGGTAATTTTAGTAATTAATATATGAATATAGAAATGAATTAATTTGATTAAAGAAATGGCACTTTGATTTATACTGGATTTATTAGTGTTGAAAATTCACGTTATTTCAGAAATAGAGAAATTTTGAAATAAATTTACTTCAGTTATTTTCAGGAAAATACGTTATTCAACTTATTGATCTTGAATCATATACTTTAAATATCAAAATACCACGACCGTTGTCTCTGGCACCGGTTGTTCGTGTTACTTCTGTTCCGACTCTCCCTTGTCGCCACGATTCTCTCAATGGCCATACCAGATATACTTTGGTCTGCCCCTTCGATTAGACTGTTTACTCTTCTGTACAGAGGCCTATCCACGTCAGCAGTTTGTTCCGAAAACCAATACACAGCCATCCCGCCTCAACAAAGTCCTGTCCAGGTGGTAGCCTCAAAATGTGCCATTCCGACTCAGCAGTTTCGTCCCTATACAGATACTGCCATCCCCTCCTCTACCAAGTCCTTGTCCAAGTGGTGTCCCTCAAAGCACCACTCCATCTCAGCAGTTTGTCTCGAAATTGTACCACAGCGAATCCACGATGTCGCGTCTACCATCACCACTTCGTTCCGTCACCATCCAGCCCTGGCCCATCGCGCGACAAGCAGCAACTCGTTAAAATACAAACGTCGCAAAACGAAGAGGTCGAGTTCGAAAAGGCAGGGTTGTGAGGACTGGCAATATTATCATTTGATAGAAATGGACAGAGACGATGAAGGACTAGAAGCTACACCACCAAGAAATCCCACGTATTTAGGGATCCCTGATCTCCGTTTACAGTATAACCAAGTGCTGAACAACCAAAGCACTGAGGTGGTCCGTTTACCATTCTAGTGCTGTAACATCGAGGGGGGATATTAAATAATTGTAATGCTGCCTAGCAACATTGCGCTAGAAGGTCCCAAGCCCCTGAAAACGCAGAGGGGAAATATTTGTGTATTCACTGAAAAAACCCCAACAAACACTGTGATAATATCGTGTAGTGTCGATAGCAATTCTATGGTGAAGAATGGCTATCACAATTGTCACTAAGTGCTAGCAGGACGAACCCGGGTTCGATTCTGGTGGGAAATTTCAGCACAAATTGGTTTATGTTACAGCTTTTTTTGGTCATATTTTGATATCTCGAGTCATAATTATATGAAGGATCATTTCAAAGATAAAATTCTTGGTTCATGTTGCGAATCTAAATTGTGTAATTGTATATGATATTTTCATATTGGGGTCATTTTGCAAATTAAATTGCGTAATTTTTATGTGAAATTTTGCATTCATTTTTTCTTTTCAATTAAAAAAAACGAACAAACACTGTGAAAGACCACACTAGTGTTGAAAGCAATTCCTATGGTGAAGTGTGGTTTACACAATTGTCACTATGTGGCAGGAGACCGGGTTCGAATTCCCGGTGAGGGAATTTCAGCACAATTGGTTGTGTTACCTAGCTTTTTTGGTCATATTTTGATATCTCGATAATCTCGATAATTAGGGCTTTTCACCACAGGGCTTTTCCCATGTTGGTGAAAAGACCTATTGTTTTGTGTTCTGTTTTTTAGCTTCACCTGGTCCGAAGGACCAAGGTGAGCTTATGCCATACCGTGGCGTCCGATGCGTCCGGCGTCCGGTCGTCCGGCGTCCGTCTCAACAATCG
The DNA here is from genome assembly GCF_041381155.1 of Argopecten irradians. Taxonomy (NCBI): domain Eukaryota; kingdom Metazoa; phylum Mollusca; class Bivalvia; order Pectinida; family Pectinidae; genus Argopecten; species Argopecten irradians. The sequence continues at coordinate 19,542,950 of NC_091149.1, read as the reverse complement.
ACTTCTTCTCTATACATCCGCTGGTCGGATTCTCAACAAATTCTTGGACTGTAGCATCCTTTTGGGGCTACTTACTGAAAAACATTGTACAAATGCATGGGGCTGACCCCCGCAGGCCACCTAAAAGGGGTCAAATTGGCCATATTTCCATTTTCTAAACGACGACTTCTTCTCTGAAAATATAGCACCATCATGGAATGATAGCACCCAAAATGCAAATTGGTACAAATGACAGGGCTACCCCTTATAGGGGTGGGGTCATTTGGCAAAATTCTTCTCTGACAAAATGGTATAGGGATGACCAATTTCCCTTTATAGGGGGATTCCAGAGGGTACACCCCCCCGGGGCCTAGAGGTGGGTGGGGGTCAAAAGGTGGGTCAATTTGGGCTATTTCCATATAAACAACTTTTTTCTCTGTGGGATACTAAAAGCATGGCATTAGGACAAAATGTCAAATAAATGACCCCCGGGGGCCTGCGGGTGGGGTCACCATGGTAGCATCATTCACACTCCTACCTGCTGGTATAGGTTTGTGAGGATTCAAAAATTCGTACAAAGGATAGGACTTACACGTCTACCACCCCCCCCGGGGGGGGGCGGGCTGAGGGGCGGGAGACGAAAGGGAAGCAATATTTGGCTATTTCTATCAATATAAACGACTTCTTCCCGTGCACACTCTGACATTGAAGAGCTCTCATGCAATAGTAGCATCCTTATAGGATGGGGATTTTAAAATTGTACCTTAAGTATAGGGCTGACTCCCTCTGGGGCCTTAGACGCGGGGCCAAAACGGCTCAATTAGGCTACTATATTTCTCATATAAATTTACTCCTCTCTGAACCGTTGTATTGGATAGCATATTTGTATGGTATCTATAGCATCATTATATTGTTGTGTTTCAAGAATTAAACAAATTTTGGAGGTCAATTGTACCTATTTTTTCTCATATGTTAAGCAGTCTTTTGTGAACGATAATTACCAAAAAAAAAAAAAAAAAAAAAACAACAGTTGAGCGATACAGGCCACTTTGGGCCCTCTCTGTTGATTATTATTCTTCTCGCACTTTTTTTGAAGTCCCACCAGGGCTACAAAATAGTGAGAGATATGCCAATGGCCTTACTTGTTCTAATTTGTATGGCATGAGAGTTGAAGGGGTGACCGCAACCTTTTTTTAATTAGGTCAAAAATCCAAGATGGCCCGCCATGACGTCATACCTAAAAAGTTCTAAAATCAGCCATAACTCAAAAATGTTTTAAGATACAAGCACAAATATTTTTGATGTTATTTATGTAGATTCGTATAAAAAGACTAACCTTTTATCTCAAATCTACAGGCTATTTAGGTCAAGAGGTCAAACAAAAAAGTTTCGCAGCAAGGGGTCAACGTTTCCGCGCGAATTATTTATTGATTTGTTTTGATTTTGCGAAATTTCTTTTCTACATATCGATTGCAGAATGTTCATTCTGAGTGAATTAGGTGTCTTTATTTTTCGGCTAGCACCTACTGGGCCGGTTTAATGCTGTAATGTCCAATTCTTGAAAAACAAATCCTTGATCTTTGCTCAAATTCGCTCCAAATTTTACCTGCCAAATTGTCCCGAACTGACATGACAAATATAGTCTGTGCATTGCTATAGAAAGAGACCCCTCGGAAATGAGTTACGATCTCAACGTTAATGGATAAGAAGACAGTTCATATATGCATTTTAGATATTCTACCCCAAACAGGCCGCTAAGCTTATAAATCACTAACAGTTCTTTCTTCACCATTTCATCCAATAATGCTCTATAACAGAGAGATCATAACCGTTCTTTATCACAAAAGTCTCATCCAATAATATTTTTTTGCAGAGAGTTCTCCTTCTCAGCGATCCAAACCTTATGCAGAAACATATCACTAAAACACCTTTATTCAGGGCTGAAAGTCAATGTCACTTATTGGATTTACAATTCCAAAACCCATTGCATTACCTAGTTCCTTCCTTACCTGGCAATGACGAGCTATTGTAAACTAAATCCACGTGAAAAAGCCCGCCCAAATAGTCTATGACAATTCTAGTTATTACATTAAGGAGCATTTCACCTTGTTCGCGAATCAAACTTCAGCGAGATCTTCACTAAAACACTTTTTGTTCACTAAAAGTCAAGTCATTTAATCTTGTTAACCGACTAAAACCCATGCAGTACTCTAGATTCTTAACTTACCTGCAATGAACGGAATTGAAAACTAAATAATGAGTGAAAAGCCCGTCCCCAGTGTCTCTTGGCAATTTTCTAGTTATTTATTATTATTAGTTATGTTTTTCATTCTACACTATTTTTGTGTGTCCAAAGATCAATCAAAATGGGTACGACTGTTATGCCCAATGGCACTTATCTTTAATATTGTAATTGCCTGAAGTTAGAAGAGGTAACCGCAACATTTTTTAAGTCGGCTCCCAAAACAGTGGGGCAAGATGGCCGCCATAGTGACGTACATACTCGACAAAAGTTTAAAACAGCCATAACCTCAAACACCGTTTAAGATGACAGCAAATAATCTCTTTTGATTTATTACAGATCTTATATAAGACCTCAACTTCTACTTATTCCTCTTACAGCAATAAGGTATCAAAGGCAACACAAAAAAAGTTCGCTATAGGGTCTCAAAGTGTCGACGATTTTTATTCATTTTTGGATTTTGCGAAATTCTATTACATATCGAAATGCTCGCCCCACGAATACAACAGATGAATTTGTGTCTTTTATGTTCTAGCACTTCCCGTTAATGCAGTATGCCATTTTGAACAATCCTTTGATCTTTAAGTCTAAATCCCGCCAAAATGTTTAACATTATATATTGTCGAACTTAATGACTATTATAGCTGCATTGCTATAGAAAAGACCCCTGCTAATGTTCTCTAACTTTGATATTATTTTTCATCTTCAATCAAAAAAAAACAAAATGCCCTATGACGTCATATCTTAAATTAAAAATGCTTAATAACTCACTAACAATTCTTTTCAACAGATTTCACCAATAATATTTTTTTGCAGATAAGTCTTAAGCTTGAAAACTTTTCTCAGCTGAATCGTTATTACATAAATGGCAACTTCTTGTTTTCGTGAAGGATCAAAAGTAAAGGTCCAGATTTATGAACAATACAACTTGAAAACTGTTTCTCCTCAAGTCTGTAAGTTCTAAGATCTATAAAGTTCCTATAAACTATTCCAGGAAATGACTATCGAGTCCAATACTATAGACAAGACCAAACCATATTCAATTACACAGGCAAATAATGTTCAAAATTTATACATGACCTCAACAATAACCTCAAAATGGACCAGAAGTCTACAACGTACTTACAAGCGTCGACAGTGAGGGACCCAGATAGTTTTTTAAAATACAAACTCCTACCTGGGGGGATCATATATTTAACAAAACCGCAAGTCCGAATGAGCGATTTAAAGCGCAATCTGACTCTCGGATACTAACATATTGCTCGAACGAATTTGAAACATGAAATTCGGCTATACGATGACGCGACTTTCTCCATCGGCCTGATCGAAACATCCATGCAGAGACTTGCTCAAACACCCATTTAAACTCCACTGCCTGAACAAGTCAAGGTAATTAATTGGTTTCAACTGTCAACACTCTAATGCATTACCTAGTTCCTTAACTTAACACGGGCAATGACGGTATTGTAAACTTAATATAGTGAAAAGGCGCCGCCAAATTGTCTAGGACAATTTCTAGTAAATTATTATTATTCTTCTACACTTTTTTGTGGTCCAAAAATCTTTAAAATGTAACAGGTATCCAAGCCTTATTGCTTTATTTTATGGCATGAGATGAAGGGGTGACCGCAACATTTTTAAGACGGATCAACAAATCCCAAGATGGCCGCCAAGACGTCCATAACTAAAAAGTTTCATACAGCCATAACTCAAAAACCGTTTAAGATACAGCAAATATTTTTGATGTTTTATGTAAGATCGATATAAAAGACTAACTACTTTATACAATTACAGCAATTAGGTCAAAGGTCAAACAAAAAAGTTCGCTATGGGGTCAAAGTTCACAAATTTTTATTTTTTTGATTTTGCGAAATTTCTTTTTACATATCGATGCAAAATGTCATTCTGATGAATTTGGTGTCTTTTATTTTTCGGTAGCACTTCCGGTTAATGCTGTATGCCATTTTGAACAATCCTTTGATCTTTGCTAAATTCCCGCCAAAATGTTTAACATTATATATTGTCGAACTGAATGACTAATATAGTCTGCAATTGCTATAGAAAAGACCCCTCTAATGTTCTCTAACGTTTGATATGATTTTGATATTCGTCAAAAAAAAATGGCCGCTATGACGTCATATCTTAAAATTTAAAAATGCTTATAACTCACTAACAGTTCTTTTCACAGATTTCATCCAATCAATAATATTTTTTGCAGATAATCTTAAGCGTAAACTTTTTCTCTCTACATGTTATTACAAAAAATGGCAACTTCCGGTTTTCGGTAAGGGTCAAATGTTAAAGGTCCTGTTTTTAACAATAAACTTGAAAACTTTTCTCCTGAAGTTCTGTAAGGTCTAGGATCTTCATATTTCATATATAAGATGTCCAGGGGATGGGCTATAAAGTCAGATACTAGGAATGACCTTGACCCATATTCAAGTCACATGAGTCATTATATGTTCAAATCTTTAAAATGACTCAACAATAACCAAAATGTTCCTACAAGAGGGTCTTCATACGTTCAAGGTCACATGGGTCCAGAGTTTAAATATACATACATAGGGATATGTTATACTTCAACACCGCAAGTCAGATGTACGTTGTTAGCGCATTCGTAGATCCACATTTTATCATTTGCTCGAAAACGAATTTGGAAATATTAATTGGATTAAGATGAGAGTTCTCTTCGCCCCCCCCCCCCCCCCCCCCCCGCTGATCAAGAACTTAATCTGCGCAAAGAAAGATTAAATACTCCCCTTAAAACCTATGTAACAGTATATTTCTTTATAAGTGATTTACCCTTGTTCATATGTTGGTTTAGAAATGACTCAACAATAACCAAAATGACAAGAGTCTTCATACGTTCAAGGTCACAGGGGTCCAGAGTTTAAATATAACATACCGGGGTATATATACTTAACAACACGCAAGTCAGATGACGTTAAGGCGCATTCGATCTCGTTATCATTTGCTCAAAAACGAATTTGGAAATATGAATTGGATTAAGATGAGAGTTCTCTTCGGCTGATTCAAACTTCATTAGAGTAGATCTTCACTTAAACATTTTTATTCGTGGGCTGAAAGTCAAGGTCATTTATTGGTTACAACTTCAAAACCCATGCATTACTAGTTCTTAACTTACCTGGCAATGACGGAATTGTAAACTAAATATAGTGAAAAGCCCGCCAAATTGTCTGACAATTTTGTTTATATTCAGTTATTACAGCAAAGTAAACAAAACATTACTGGTAAGTCCATCCTCCCCCATCCGTCTCCATGTAAAAACATCGCACCCGTACCGGTCCGTAGTTTGCTACAAAGATGATGTATACTCCACTCCGAAGGGGTGTGTCCGGCTTTTGGAAACCTGGCAGTCTGACGCATGTTCTATATAGAAGGACATCGATGCATTGTTTCATACATAGCTTGAATTGTGTTGAAATTGAAGAAATCACCAAACTGTTTTATGTCATTTTTTTTAGCGAATACACATGGGTTTGAACGTTACTTATTTGTTTAATTTTACCATTCACGATTTTTCATTTATCTATTTTTTATTCTATGTACATATATTTAAGTATTGTTTTTTAACTCTCGAATTAATCTAACTTGCTTTTGTCAATATTTTACCTGTTAGTTTTATTTATTTTTATTATTTATACATACATGACATTACTGCTGTTTGTATATCTACTAGTCTATTGAAACAACTTTTTAAAACATTTTTTTACTCTTGAATTCAAATTAAGGCAATTTAGCAAAATTATTAGACACACATGTCAATTTTACTGCTTTATTTGTCTAAAGATTCGTAGAAATTTAGACTGCAGTTTGTCAATCGAAACCGAACACTGCGTATTTGTCAATATTAAGTTTCCGTACATGACTTAACAAACTCTGTTTGTCCAATTAATTTAAAACAACACTGCTTGTTCGTGTCAATATTAAGTTTCCGTTTGCAGAATTATTGAAACATTAGATGCACTGCTGTGTTGTCATACATTACGAAGTTTAACCTAATTATAAGCTACAGCACTACTCCCTCGAAGACCCAACATAAGTTTCCGTACAGTTGAAACATTAGACTGCTGATTTGTCAATATTAAGTTTCCGTATGCAGACGATTAATGAAACATTAGACTGCTGTTTGTCAATATTAAGTTTCCGTAGTCTGCTGTTTGTCAATATGAGTTTCCTGCAGAAATTAAGACTGCTGTTTGTCTATTAAGTTTCCTATTCAATATTAACATTATGCTCTGTGTCAGTATTAAGTTTCCGAACTGCAGAAATTTAAGTTGAAAATAGACATGCTGTTTGTCAATATTAAGTTTACCGTATTGCAGAATTAAGTTGAACATTAGACTTGCTGTAGTTTGTCAATATCTAAGTTTCCGTATTGCACGAATTATGATACAATTAGACTGCTGTTATGTTTAATTTCCGTATTGCCTAGATTTAGTCAGATATTAAAGTTTTCCGTATTGTCAGAATTAATGCAGAAACATTAGACTGCTGTATGTCAATATTAGAGTTCCCGTATTGCAGAATTAAGGTTGAAACATTAGAAACAGTTCAACATTAAGGTTCCGTGATTGAATTGCATATAATTATAGTTGTCAATTTTCAGGTTTCCGTACTGCAGAATTAAGTAGAAAAGCTAGTAAGACTGCTGTTTTGTCAATATTTAAGTTTTCCGTATGCAGAATTAAGATTGAAACAAGATAGTACCTGCTGTTTGTCAATATAATATTCCGAACTGCTGAATTAAGTTGAAACATTAGACTGCATTGTTTGTCCTAAATATTAATGTTTTACTGCCGAAATTTAAGGTTTTGAAGCTGAATTAAAGTTTGTACTGCAACAAATAAGTGAAATAGACTCTGGCTGTTTGTCAGCATTAAGTTATCCGTACCTGCAGAATTAAGTGAAACATTAACTGCTGTTTTGTCAGAAAACGCCGAATTATGAACAATTAACATTAGTACTGCAAAAATAAGTTGAAAACTAGACCTGTCATTTGTCAAATTATTTCCGTACTGCTGAATTAGTTGAATACATTAGACCTGCTGTTTGTCACTATTAAGTATCCGATTAGAAGTAAGAAACATTAGACTGCTGTTTGTATTAAGTTTGCTCAACTGCAGAATTAATAAGTCACTATATAAGTTTACCGTACAGAGTTAGCAATAACTGCTGTTTTGTCAATATTAATTTTCCGTACTGCCGTATTAAGTTTGAAACATTAGACTGCTGTATTGTCAATATTAATTTAAGTTTACTGCCGAATTAATATTGAAACTGCAATATAAGAAAGTAAGTTGAAACTAATTAGACTGCTGTTTGTCAATATTAAGTTTCCGTATTGCAGAATTAAGTTGAAACATTAGACTGCTGTTTGTCTCAATATTAAGTTTCCGTATTGCAGAATTAAGTTCCGTACTGCACAATAAGTTGAGAAACATTATACAGCTGTTTGTCAAATATTAAGGTCGTCCTGCAGAATATTTTTTTGTGAGAAACATTAGTCATAGGTGAAGGTTTAATATAATCTTTATATGATTGCTTTGTTTTTCATTAATATAACACTGAAAATGCACAACCCTTTTTCTGTAATGGATTTAGTAAAATATGTCCAATATTATGATGTGGAGCTTAATAAGCCTACATCTGAAGTTTGTATATTCAATCTAGATATATTACTTTTCTAAATAGGAATCTTGGTAAGTTTGAATAATCAGTAACATAAATATCTATTCATTTTTGATATTTTAATCAGATACTAGAACAAAGACAAATTGAATCTACGTGTTATATTGTTTCGTGTTTGCAAATGTATTAACTCTCCATCTCAGTTGATAAAAATTGCTTATTCAAAATGCTTTATTTTTCCATAACTTGCTGGGAATGGCTGATTTCCAAACAGTTGGTAAGTAACATATTATTTTCAACAATATACTTTTTCAACCAATAAAATTACACCATACGCCACCTTGATTAATTGATCATTACTAAATTGTTAATAAATTATAAGCATAACTGACATTGTGCTGTGCAAATAAAATATGACTATTTCTGAATTTTTATTAATAAATAAAAAAATATTGTCCTTTTTAATAGGTATCTTAAAAGGTTTTCTTTATTTATCAACATCAAACATTGATGTGTTTTGGACATTTTAACCAGAAAATTGTACAGACAAAATTACTATCAATATTAATGCGCCAATAAATAATTATGATTTGTGAAATGATGAGGTAAAATGTATCTTATAAGAGGATTAACCAGCAAATGATAATGCCACTTGTTATCTCTCCCACCTAGAACCTTGATAAATGTGCTTTTTATACATTGAATTCATGAAACATTTTCATTATTAAACAAAAATGTATTTATGCATTATTTATAACATTGAGGAAATGGGACTAAGAAATTCGTGATCATCTTGCTTTTTGCTTCCATATAAGACATCTTCTAGTTTGGTCATTACATTTTTATCACGAAATGTCTGTAGACTAAATAATCAGCCAGTAGGCGTGTTGATGATAATCTTTTAGGAATTGTATATATATTGCGAGGTTATTAATTCAATGATGAAATCTTGTCTTGTTTTTTTATCTAACAATGAGGATACAAAACCCTTTATGTGTAATATAAGAAGTAGCAATATGCAACATAATAAATGATGAACATCACTAGCATAATGATGAAGGTATTGTAAGTATATAAGATTACTTCTGAATTTTGTATAATTAGTTTAGAAGTAATAATTTTCTAATTGATCTCTAGCTCTGTAGACTTACTAATCAGAGAGTAGGCATATTGATTGAACCTTTTTAGGTGTCTCGGGTAATGTGTCTGAAGGTTTTATATGAATATGCACAATACTTTATGTGTAATGTATTTAGTAAAAATGTCCAATATGATGCTGTGCAACTGAAATAAGCCTACTTCTGCAATATATATATATATTGTATATTAAATCTATATATTACTTCTCTAAATAGGAATTAGTTTAGAAGTAATATTTTCTTCTAATAGATCTCTAGCTCGGTAGACTTGTTAATCAGACAGTAGACTTATTGATGGAGAAACCTTTTAGGTGTTTCGGTAATGTCTTTGAATGTTAAATATAAGCTTTATATCATTATCTTGTTTTTCATTAATCTAACAGTGAAGATGCACATCTCTTTATGTGTAATGTAAACGTCTAACAACATAAATAATGAAAATAACTAGCATTATGAAGTGCAAATGAAATAAGCCTACTTCTGAATTTTGTATATTTAATCTAGATATATTACTTTTCTCAATAGGAATTTTGGTAGGTTTAAACAATTGTTAAGATAAAAATCTATGCTTTTTGATATTGTAGTCAGATACTAGTACAAAGACAAATTTAATTTACATGTTATGATCGTGTTTGAAAATGTATTAACTCACCTCTCCATATGAGTTTATTAACATTGCTGATTTAAAATGCTTTGTTTCTTTCATATCTTGCTGAAAGTAGCCATATGCATTATAATAAATAATGAACATCACTAGCATAATGACGAAGATATTAATAGTATTTAAGATTACTTCTGAATTTCGTGTAATCAGTTTTATTTGATGTAATATTTTTCTAAATAAGACTCTTAAAATGTTTGAATATTCAACATCTATCATTGTTGCATTTAAGTTTTCCACAAAATTGTACAAAGAAAAATATCATGTTAATATAACAGTTACGTTTTTTGGGAAATACATTGATTTATATTTCATTGACTGTATAAACATTGCTAATTTGCAAGATTTGTTCTTTCTTTTCATTAAGTCATTGAAGTGATATCTAGTTTTGTAGACTTCATATTCAGACGTAATGAGTATTGATAATTACCTTTTATGATGTTTTGGTAATTTTATGAAGGTTCTTGATTCAATATTGACATCAATATCTTTTTTTATATTCAAGTGCGTAATGAATTTAGTAATAATAACGAATAGCAAATTATACACATAACTAGCTGAAGTCTTTGTAATATGTGCAAACGAAATAAGACTATTTCTGAATTTCAATATCAATTTAGAAATATTGTATTCTTTAAGGATCTTAGTATTTTATTTTTAGCAACATTAAACATTGATGCAATTGACATTTTAATCAGACAATAGTACAAAAATTAAATATTAGTGCTTTTTGTTGATTTTGTTAGAATTATATTATATTGACGTATTTTGTCCATGTGAATTTATAACAGTGCTGATTTAAAAAAGTTTTTTCCCATATCTATATATATATCCTTGAAATAGCTTGCTTAAAAACATATAGTAAATGACGTTTATTTACACAAAAATACCTTAACCGGTATTTCACAAGGTCATTAATTGTATTAATCTAAATCAACCAATACATACAAATTAAGCCTAAAGTATTTAGCTTGAAGATAATCTCAGGTGCTGAAATAAGTGACTTGAAATAAGTCAGCAAGAGTTAGACAGAATAATTAAACGGTAGACCTACAACCTTTTACAGTTTTATTCTAACATATATATATCATTGTCTTATTGCTTATCTAACATTGCAGATACACAGCCATTTCTGTGTGTTGTATTTAGTTAAATTACAAAAAACATCGATAATAACCATACATCTGAATTTGCTATAATCAATCTAGAATTGTCACTGTTTTGTTTTATGTTAGTAGGTATAAATTAATGTAAACATTCAATTTTGATGTATTTTGGACATTTTAACCATACATAATACAGAGACAAAGGAGGCTATCACTTCGTGCCGTTGGTATTTCAATCATTTCATGCATTTCAAATTATCTACATTACAAATGATTTATGATTACGTTATTTAAACCATGAAAACATTTTCGACATTTAAAGTTATACATTTGTTCGTTTCCTTATTCTTTAGCAAAAGTTTCAATATCGTTCTGTTGTATTGTTCCGTTTTTCATGTGTATTCAGTGGTTGTTTGTTTTCCTTATCGTTTTTTATCAATAAAGAATGATAAAATTGGGACATTCTATAATCCTGTAATAATCAAGAATTTGGTACATAACTAAATGAAGATATTTTCTGGCATAGATTTATCCATTAATTGATCCTTGTTCACAATTCAGCGGACGTCAGAAACTATAACAGATATTTGAGGCTGTTCAAGGGACAGACAGAAAGTTACCGACACATTCGGGTAGTGTTCGTAGGCTGCAAAGGTGCAGGTAAAACTACTCTGTGTAGACGTCTCCAGAACAAGTATGTCGACATCACATCAAGAAAACCAACTTTGGGAGCCGAATTACACCCTGTTTGGTTCACTATCAACATGGCGGACAAAACATGGCAACATAGCTCGGATCATACGCCAACTAAAACCATTGAGAAGCGTATGGCAGCAATGATGCCTCTTCCTGATTATGATGGTGAGTGTAAAGGGAATATTGTAAACGGAAGATAAAAAGAGCTTTATAATTGTAAATGATATTCTACTGTGTACCTTATTACACCTTATACACACCAATAAAATCGGGGGATGTGTTGTTTTTGTACGGTTTCTTGTTGAAGTGTAATTATACTTAAATCTTCAATTTTCTTCCTTGAAGGGTTGAAGCACCCCGAAACCCGACATACCTTACTCAATAGTGAATAGGGGTGTACACGAACCGTTTTATCCGGGATAGAAAGTCCAAAATTGCCGCCAGGGCCTATTTCCTGTTTTAAATTTTTTGCCTTCTGTTTCGGTAACAAATAGACTCTAGAGTGTTATAAGGATGCCGAAAAAAGATATCAATTATTCGAAGAGATTCATTGCCATGGTAACAAAATAGAGGCTTCGATTGATAGAAATTGAGTTTTTACTTTGTACTTGAAAAGATGAAAATTAATCCGACGCAGCGCTGTTACATTATACATAAAGGAAAACCACTGAGAAATAACTGGAATTCAAATGAATAATGAAATAAGACAATTTGTTTTATCATACAGACTCAATTACTCCATTATATTACATTCGGCTCGATGCGTCACCTCAACTCTAAAAGTATCACCTTTAACCAACACTTGGTTACTATGTTTTGACTGTAATTTAATATCGTGATTATGTTATACAGTGTGATCCCTCGGTTTTAGTAAGCAGTTTTAGTACTGTATTGTAAATAATAGCTGCACATAATCTCAAAACGATGTCAATTTATTTCAACTCACTCTTATATAAAAAATAAAAAAAAAATGTATGTATATCACTTTTGTCGTTTTATGGTTAACTAGAATTACCGCTACGAGAGCCAGATAGAAAGCGACGTCGAGAACACGCCAAAGAAGTGGACGCCATCAGTCAACATGCTTCCATGAAGAACACTTCTGACAAAGCCTACCTATCACTGTGGGATATGGGAGGACACGAAGCTTTTCAATCATCCCACAATATCTTTATATCGTCTCACGGCGTGTATCTTCTGGTCTTCAGACTCACAAATTTCCTCAAGGACGAACAGGAAACTGGTAAACAATATCTTCTCTTTAATTAGATATATTTTCAAACCTCAAGATTAAAGGACCTGTAACGTACATTTGTTAAGTACTAATACTTTATATCTAAAGAGTTATTCATTGTCTGAAATGAGAGAATTAAACTAAATACGCTTTGGGAATTTCTTTCAAAATGAGATTTCATAAATGTTCACAGTTTAAAACGCTGAACAGAAGTTGTTTAATATGGCGGCGTATTAGGGCCGCCATATAATTTTATTTATCCTGTACGTACAAGTTATTATCATGTACGTACAACTTAGTATCTTGTACGTAAAACTTAGTATTTTGTACGTACAAGTAATTTTCTTGCCCGTACAAGATACAGGTAGTATCTTATACGTACAACTTAGTGTCTTGTACGTACAAGATAATAGATTTTACGTACAAGTTAGTATTTTGTACGTACAAGTTAGTATATTGTACGTACAAGTTACTATATTGTACGTACATGTTATTATCATGTACGTACATCTTAGTATATTGTACGTACAAGTTAATTATCTTGTACATACACATTGTTATCATGTACGTACAAGATAATATCCTGTACGTACCAGTTACTATCTTGTACGTACAAGTTACTATCTTGTACGTACAAGTTATTATCTTGTACGTACCAGTTACTATCTTGTACGTACCAGTTACTATCTTGTACGTACAAGTTATTATCTTGTACGTACCAGTTATTATCTTGTACGTACCAGTTACTATCTTGTACGTACAAGTTTTATGTTGTACGTACAAGATAGTATAATGTTGAAATTATCGGTATTAAATGCATTGTGACTGGTTTACTGTCAAAATGGCATTGCAGTAAGCAATACGTATTCTCCATACCCTTTGTTTAAATCAAAGGGAAATATAGAATACTTTGCCTTTTGTGAAGTTGTGATAAGTTTATATTTAAATGCCTACAACGGAGCATAAACAATTATCATTTGGAGAATAATTAATGTTTAACCGTGTGCATATATGTCTAATTAACACAAAAACACATAATGTGTTTTGCTTTTGTTGGCTGCGCAATCAGCACCTCATTCTATATAGGGTATAATGCCATGGTCTTTTTCATAATGTAATTTCCAATACTTGTATTATGTAGTAAAATATAAGCTCAAAATTGTCAATGATAGTTTAAGTTTAAAAAATTAACTTTTGTCACCGAGGAAAATATGAATTCGTTTACTTCATTTTTTTTATATCCCGCAACGAAGTTAAGGGGTATACTGGAATCGTGTTGTCCGTCTGTCCGTCAGTAGACACAACTTTTTCCGGCGAATTCCTCCTAAACTACAGATTTTTTTATGAAATTTGGTACAAAGAACCCTGACATTACGGTTGGTATCATTCGGCCAATCTGGCGAGAGTTCTAGTCGTAGATATATCATAGCCAGTTTATCACTAAATATATCTTATCTATAAAACAAGCGACTACTACGGTGTCCTCGCATTATAAATACATTTTTTTAATTATACATTAACCGATTTAATTGATAATCCGGCAAATTCAAATTAAGATTGTGAAACATTAATACTTCAGTGGTGAACAGCAGATCAACTCAACTTGTACGTAAAAGATACTAACTTGTACGTAAAAGATACTAACTTGTACGTACAAGGTATTACATTATAACTTGTACGTACAAGGTATTACATTATAACTTGTACGTGCAAGGTATTACATTATAACTTGTACGTGTCGGTGTCTCGCAAGGTATTACATTATAACTTGTGCGTACAAGGTATTACATTATAACTTGTACGTACAAGGTATTACATTATAACTTGTACGTGCAAGGTATTACATTATAACTTGTACGTACAAGGTATTACATTATAACTTGTGCGTACAAGGTATTACATTATAACTTGTACGTACAAGGTATTACATTATAACTTGTACTTGCAAGGTATTACATTATAACTTGTACGTACAAGGTATTACATTATAACTTGTACGTGCAAGGTATTACATTATAACTTGTACGTACAAGGTATTACATTATAACTTGTACGTACAAGGTATTACATTATAACTTGTACGTACAAGGTATTACATTATAACTTGTACGTACAAGGTATTACATTATAACTTGTACGTGCAAGGTATTACATTATAACTTGTACGTACAAGGTATTACATTATAACTTGTACGTACAAGGTATTACATTATAACTTGTACGTACAAGGTATTACATTATAACTTGTACGTACAAGGTATTACATTATAACTTGTACGTACAAGGTATTACATTATAACTTGTACGTACAAGATCTATAAAATTATATAGTGGCCCTAATACGCCGCCGTAGTTTAATGTGTCATGCAACTGCCGCATATACTGACGGATAACTACTGCCTGTTAATAGTGTGCTTTAATAATTCTTTGGAAGGTAATTATTGTTTTTAAGTGTGTTAATGTTGTTTCAGTGATATAATTTTCTGAACAGAAATGCTGTAACTGGATGCGAAGACGCTTATATTTTCCCTCGGCAGTAGCAGTACAGTCTCATTCGGTTTACTGAAAAATCTTTTTCCTGTGCATCAAAGAAGCGTCGAGTGAACCCGAGTAAATAAAAGGCGATTTGCTTTCGTTTTGAATGTCATCTCGGCTTTCCTAAGTCTCGCAAAAATAACACCTTCTATAATAAGATACTTACCATGTAGTATCTATATTAGTGTACTTTTCGATTAGATCTACTCGGTCTAAATAAGATATTTGATGTATTTTACAGATCGAATGAAGAAATGGATTCGCCTGATTGGTACATTTTCTTCAGATGAACTAAATGTTCCTAAGTTCAAAACCCATGCTCCTCCTATCATATTTGTCGGCACGTTCCTCGATGAATTAAAGAAATCGTCAAAGGTATATACAGTATAGTATTGCCACTGAACAGTGGCTTCTGCGGCGAATGTCTGCTTATTCTTCTTGTAACCTCAAAATAGTTGTGATGTCATCCCTTTATAATCAAGAAACACGAAATAACACTTTCGATTGTCAGCTGGTGTATGTTCTCTGTCCGGATTTACACCATATATCTAGGTTTAAAGGTGGGGTTCCAAATCAGCCCACACTCCGATTTTTTTAAATTTTGCAGTGTTAAAGGTCTATCTATATAACTATTTTATATGTGCTTTTCATCTATTCTGCATTTTTTAAAAAGGCATAAAGGGCCTAAAATAATGTTATCTAACAATACTTGGGTATGTGCCTAGGGGGGACCCCTTGTGTCCACCTTTTGAACATACTTTTTATTTTTTTTTTTAAATATTTTTGTTAATAAAAGATACTTCATTCTTTATTTCATACCCATTTATAATGATATTTACTGATTATTTTAACTACAAATTGATTTTGGCAGGATTAAAATTGATGATATTGGGTGTGCTAGAAATATTTGGCAAGTTATCGGTTTTGGCCATACTTTTAAATCACTTTAAAAACATGCTATAGGTATAATCCTATGACAGATACTTTTTCATAAAATTGAAATCCGGGAAAATAGCATTTTTTAGTTTGTTTGAAATGTAGCCAAGAGAGTGTTTTGTTTTTCAAATCAATACTTGCCTAGCTGACTGTAAATTCAAAATTGATCATACGTGACATAATATATTAACAGTTAGTGATATAATTTTGTAAAATAACATTTTTACTATGAAATTAGTGCATTGCTATTCTTGCATTTTCCCTAACAGTACAAAAATGACTGGCAATAAGATATACTCTTGGGTAAAACAAAAAGTGTTTTTTTTTAATATCAGAAATCAAACAGTTGTTGGACAGAAATATATTTTCGTCAGCAACTCAAACTCAAAAGATACAAATTAAGGTTATCCACCCCTCTTATGTGGATAAAAAATATTATAAATTTAATTAAATAAATTAAAGAGGAAAATAGAGTTACTCTTGATTTTCAAATATAATATGTTTAATCTTAAAAGAATACCAGCACCACAACGGCTACAATCTTAATTTTGCCGATCAGTGGGGCTTTATTTCGTTACAATGAAAACAAAGTATTTAATACTGTTACTATCTCTTTCGGAATTCCCTATAACCCATATGTACCAATCTTCACTTATATCTAATTATATCTAAATTTCAACCAGTCAGAGGCCTCTATTTTGTGTCCATGGCAACCAATCTTTTTGAAAACGATACCATGTTATTCAGCATACCTCATAACCTCTATATACAAATTTTCACTTAATTATGACATCATCTAAATTTTAGCCAATCAGATGCCTCCGTTTTGTTACCATGGCAACCAATATTTTCAAAGATGGCACCATGATAATATTATTACTATACACTTATTTTCACTTACACAGGACTAAGGAACCATAAACAATGAAATGTATAGCTAGGTATACTAACAGAGAAGTCGCCCGTTGCTACCTACACTCTCTATTTTCAAATCACTCAAAAACTGTTTTCCCGGATTTAAATTTCGAAACTAATTTGCACATAGACATAAAATTTCATGAGGATATTTTTAATGCGGGTTAAAATTGTTGACAAAACCCGTAACAGGGTGAAATGAGATGACAAAGACCAATGTTTCGTTTTCGTTTTTTTCCAAAAGTGTAAATGATTCGTAAAAAATATGATTTCAAACAAAATATTTTTTGCTAAAAATCTAAACGAAATGATTTAAATATAAGGTATGCGATCTACTCAAATGATTTATGGGTACAAAATGTAGAATATTTTAACAAAAGCTTACCAATTTTGGCATGTTTGTGCAGGTAGTTTAATTAAAAATTAATATGAAGTTGTCAGGCTCTTTGGGCCTTTTTAAAATCACAAAATAAAAAAGTAGTGTCATTTCCAGGAGATAACTTGTAGTACTTTCGAGATGCAAATTTTCAAGAGAATTGGGCTGTGGGCAGTGTCTATAGGATTTTTAACATTAGCTTGAACACCACCTTTGAATTATAAGTTTAATTACAATATCTACTTACAACTAAAATAATATATATAGTATGAATTTATATGAATAAGGAAAACACAATACGAAGACACTTTATTACTTTCGCTTCATCAAGGGAGCCCTTCAGAAACAATTGATGAATTTGTATATCTCCTTTATTATATATGAATATAATTTCTTTCGTTCCTATATATTTTAATTTAACACCAAGCGTACAGTTATTATGTTTAAATGCTAAAGAAACACATATGAGAATAATCAATTACGTATGAATGTAAGATGTACAAATGTATATCATGTGCTAAAACATACAGCATAATATATTTAAACAAATATTACCATCTCTATAATATATTGGTTATTTCATGGTGTTAAACAGTATCTACTTGTCGTTTTCATTGACATTAATGATAGGGTATAAATGTGGATGGATATTCTACTTTATTTATTTTCGTTTTTCGTAAAAAATGTTGTAGGACTACAACAAAGACATAGAGACAATACTGAACAGTATTACAGAATTTCCAGAGCTTTCAGATTTTCATTGTGCCAAATTCTGCGCGGTTGACAATAGCCTTACTGATACAGCTGAATTTGGAATACTTCGAGACTTAATCACAGAGACAGCCGAGCACCAAGATCAATGGGAAAGAAAACTACCAACTAAGTGGTTAAAACTAGAGCTGGACATGCTCAAGGCAAGAGAAAAGGGCACGAGGTTACTCCAATTGGCAGATGTCATAAAAATGAACAAATCATCGATTGCCCCTTTGGCAGATGAAGATGAAATCAAACTTGCATTAGAGTGAGTAGGCATTCACATTAATATTTGTATGCGGTTGAAGTGTTAGTTAATTTCACTTTCAATAGCTTTGATCTGTTTTGCTAGGAATGTATTATTGGAGTATTATTGGGAGGCTGAAGTTGGTTCCGAGTTCCAAGTTCCGAGTTCCGTTTAAGGATTTTGATTTTTAAAATAAAATTTAAAAAATTCAGTTTATGTAATTTGAACATATTACAAATGTTCTCTGTTGTGTTTTGTCATTGAGAATTTGTGATAGAGCTAGTTTAAATACGTTTTCAAATAACATCTATTTCCGTTTAAGTAAAACGGAACTCGGAGCCAGTTCCTAATTCCGTTTCAGGAAATTTTCTATCATTTTAGATAAAAGTTGTCCATGCTTTGCACATATTAGAAATGTTGCCTGTTGGCTTTTTAATGGATTAATATTGGTAAATCCACTTTAATTTATTTTTCTCTCAACTCCCATTTCCGAGTTCCGTTTAAGGAAATTCTCTATCATTTTAGATAAAATTATTCCATATGCCTAAGACATATGAAAAATGTTGCTTGTTGTCTTTTTTCATAGGTTACCAGTGATGAATCCACTTTATTTTAGTTTTTTATCAACTCCTATTTCCGGATTCCGTTTTAGCTTAAACGGAACTCGGAACTCGGAACTCGGAACCAACTTCAGCCTCCCGTATTATTTACATTTAGCAGAGAACAATAAGACAGCCTTAAGATAGGAATTATAGATTATCATAATTTGTTTTGAATAATAACCTAATTATTTTACAATTCATTGTTCTTTTTTGTCTGTGAAGACTGATTTTGATTTGGAATTATATTTTAAAACTAAGACGTAAACTTGATTTCATTTATCTTAATGTAAGTGATAAGAAAAGTATCGTTTATGTTTAGATACCTGCACTGCACAAGGTCTGTGATTTATTTTCGAGAGTTCGACACAGTAGTAACGGATCCTCAATGGCTGGCCAATTTCATCAGAATATTTATAACAGACAATATTTTTCTGCCAACGGACGACCTTCCGCTGTTCCGAAAATTGAAGTTGTACAAGTCAAATGGAGAGTTGACTCAAGAGATGATTAATGGTCTCCTCGAAAGAAAAGACAACAAAGCTTTCCGTCCATACAGATCAGCACTCTTTGTTCTGATGGAAAAATTTGGCTTGGTAGTGAAAGTTCAAATTTCGAAAACAGTACCACATTTTACCGACGAAACCTATATCGTTCCTAGCAAACTCAAAGTGCTGCAAGACGTCAGCGACATCACGAGTATAGTCACAAACCTACAGCAGCATCATGGTCACGTCTCCAAAACGTTATGCTTTGTATTCAATGCATACATGTCTAATGAATTGTTCCAGCGAATCTTGGCTAGTGTAATGAAGATGTACAAGCTGACGTCACTACCAAAACCAAGTGTGAGAGAAGCAACTACTGGTAGTGTGACAACATCATACAATGAAAATTGTCTCTACAACGGCTTTGTCTGCTTCGAAGTCGATGACAACTACAGTATGATTCTGTCCATGCATGCAGAACGATCCACCATGGCTTTGACAGCCTTCAGTACCTCAGCAGACGGTCTTCCGGATGACTCAGGAAAAGTTTTACGGCAATCTATCGAAAGAATTATCCAGGAAACATTACAACTAAGTAATCAGCAACACTTTCAATTCACGCTCAAACTACATTGTAGCTTTTACCTGACTCCTTACGATACTCCGGTACACCTATACAGAGTTATCAACTCAGAAAGCGGCGTACCATGCAAAGGAGGAGAATGCCAAGGACAACATCGTTTGTCAAAGACAGATGCCATTTACTGGGGAGTTGAGGAGGTAGGTGTTATAGTTAATAGCAAAATAAATATTAATATTTATACTTCATTTCTTTATTTCCTTTAAATGTGAAAAATTTGAAATTAACACGTTTATTACTTCAAACGGATATAGAGAAATATCAATTGACTATGGATCATTGTAATTATTTCGTCGTTTCCTATTATCTAGAAGTCACATGCGTTTTTAACTACATTTATTCTAATTTTATATATATGTTTGCCTTTAGCTTTGATTACTTTTTTTATATGATATTATTATTATTTTCGACGAGTACGCTTCTAAAATATTAAAATGTGTCCTTCTATTTGGAAGGGTTCTGGAGATGCGCGGCATGATTTGGATGTATCGAGTAAGTATGTCTGAAGTAAACAAACAAAATTAGTATTTTACTATTTGGATTTTGAAAAAAAAACTAATAAGAAAACCTCATTCATTTTCTTATGGACGTTGTAGACATTGTTTAAACTAACTTAATGCACCAGTTATTACAGCAGTAGTGCACCGCTGATGGTGCAAAATATATCATTTATCCTACTTAAACACATTCAATAAAGTAATTCCAATTTATTTCAGGCACAGGGATTGATATCAACATGGATAACCACAGACCGTCTCCACGAGAACTGGGTCGTCTGTCCCGTCTGGTCAGCGGTTCTGGATGTGAGATGCTATTTATAAGACTTGGTCTGCCTTACCCAGAAATAGATCAAACTAAATGGGAGTCAAAGAGCCTAGCAGGAATCACAATCATTACCAAGATGTTTCTGAAATGGACAAACACCTACCCAAATCAGACATTCCATCACATCCGCGAGGCGATGGAGATGGTCGACATGGCAACTGATCGTTTGGACGAAGTGTTAGAATCAGACGAGGATTCTGAAAACCAAGGTCAGTGACATTCTCTAAATACATTATTCAAGGTAAACGCTGTTATATCAGACAATAAGAAGAAACGTTGTTTACGATATGAGATGATATTAAAATGTTTTAACCGATGAAAATGCGTATTACCAGCAGGATTAAATAGACAGATGGTTGTGACAAAATTATCACAATCAAATATGTATTGCCATCAGTTACTTGTTACTAACACGTTTATTAGAACCATACAGCGAGATACGGCTGCCCTAGATATGGACGATGTAATATTGTTAACAGGTTATACGGTACGTATGTACATTCTGCACAACGATAATTTGTGTTTTACTACTTTCTGTTTTAATTGACATTTTGAGTGAATGGGAGAGTGAGTGAGTCAGTGAGAGAGTGAGTGAGTGAGTGAGTGAGTGAGTGAGTGAGTGAGTGAGTGAGAGAGTGAGTGAGAGAGCGAGTGGTTAAGTAAGTGGTTGAATGAGATAGTATATTAGTTTATTAGTTAATGGTTAAGTGAGTGGTTGAGTAAGAGGTTGAATGAGCGAGCGAGTGGAGTGAGTGCGTGAGTGAGTGAGTGAACGAGTAAGTTAAGTAGGTGGTTGAGTAAGTGGTTGAGTAAGTGGTTAAATGAGATAGTAAATTAATTAATTAGTTAGTGGTTAATTGAGTGGTTGAGTGAGTGGTTGAATGACTGGTTGAGTGATTGAGTGGTTGAGTCAGTGAGTAAGTGGTTAAAGTAGCTCCATACTTTTGGGAAAATCCGTCAATTTTTTCTAACAGATCTTATATTCTTGCATTTTTCAATCTGATTCCAAATTTACAAAACATCATTGGTGTTCCCGAACTTCTTTTTGAGATATTTGAACTTGAAATATACCATCCGTGCAAATTTGCTGGCCGGAAATAGAAAAAAATTATAAAGTTATGTTCTCTGTAATATTAGGGCGAATGCTATTTCGATCCTGTAGATTTTTTGTCCTACATTTCGAACGATAGAACAAAATACAAAACTGTTGTTTTTTTTTTACAAATGCTAACTAATTTTCGTTATTTCCCAGGACCGTTTCTATACGTAATTATCATGTTTTGCCATATTTACGCCCTTAAAAAATCAATGAAAAGACCAAAAACGACATGAAAACCCATGTCAAAACCACAATATTTGCATATGATATACCCAAGGTATTATAATTGTCAAATATCATATAAAAACATAGAGTCCTCGATAAAATTTTCACAATTTTGAAAGCTTGAAGTTTGTAACTCGCAACCCTACCCCTATTTCATCCAATGATGAGATGGGATATATTTTTTTTATAAATCATGCCGCAAAAAATATTCGACATCAGTTCATATGTTTTTGTGATATAATATCTGGTTAATGTTTGTTTGTTTTTATGATTTTCTGCACATTTTGTGTTTTAATGAAATCCGTCTGCGATTTTTTAGATTTCCGGAATTTCGGCCGGGCGGGTTCCCTCTTATCATTTATTGCAACGAACTTTGTTTCCGGTTTTTGAAGAGATCGCATAATTTTATTTTCATTTCATTGCTTTGATTTGATTTTTTTTCATGATTTCAAACATTCAAAATTATATGTAGACAATTTTCATCTATTGAAAAAATATATAATAACAGTGGGATGTCGTAGCGTATCGGAAACCATTCTGGAATTCAAAACAACCTTCCGGTATAGCGTCATATGAATTGGCGCAGTTTTCAAAAGTATGGACCAACCTTAATTGCTTCAGTAAGTAGTTAAGGGACGGAAGGGGTTAAGTGAGAGAGTGAGTCAGTGGGTGTGTGAGTTGGTGACGAGAAGAGGAAGACATTCATCAACAAGGGACAAATAGATAAATATCGGTTAAAATAATTTCCGAAAGTAAATGAATGTTAGTCAGGTGAAATTCCTAGCACTTATCGTATTTGCAAAAGTAAGCGTCCCAACTTTAGAATATTTCAACTTTTGATAAATCAAGCAGAAAAAAGTTTTATTTGTCGTTATAATGAAGTTTTTTTTTTTAAATTTACACTGTATCCATAATACAAACTATTCATATTCACATGTGACAAAAACATAAATTAGTGACAGAAAATTAAAATTAACGAAATAAAATAAGAATACGCTTGACCTTTTTTTTTAAATAAAATTCCAATTAAAGATTAATGAAAGTTAGGTTTAATCCTTTAATTAGCAGTACATTCATCTGTTGAAATCACTTTTACATTAAAACCGTGTCATAAGTATAATGTTCGTTTTTAATTTTACGCAGGAGGTGAAGTTTCCATTGATGTCGGAAGAAGAGTTCCCTCTGACCAAGAGATCATGAAAATTGCCGACAATATTGGAAATGGATATTTCAACCTTTTCCTGGAACTTGGGTTGTCTCCTCCCACTATAGAACAGCAAGAGGTGAGGTTTCCAAACAACATCCAGTCGAGATTGGTGGCTCTCCTCCGCAGTTGGATAGACAAGTTCCAAACCAGGGCCACTATCGGTAGGCTGCTGACAGCGATGAAATATTGTCAAATGGATTGGTATACGACAGCGCAGATCTGGTCACCGCGGCCGGGGAATTCTGGTACAGCAAGTGAAAGCTAGGACAGATGGGTTTGGTCATATCAACGTATTATGTCGGTAGTAGTTACCGCCGGGATAGAGACACAAAAAGAAAGTACTTAAAGATTCCCCTCCCCGCTCAGATGGAGAGGCTCAGTGATAGAACATTCCATTAGAACATTTCGTACTTTGCCAATCAAAATGTAAATAATTAATACAGCTGGATTAATTCTTATCATGTTATTTAAATGAAATCGACTATTTGTCATTTTTTATTCAAACTGATTAAATACAATTACTTTTTTTTGTTTTCATAGTCGAGTTGAAAGTGAGATTTCAGTCATTGCTAATAAATGTATAAAATATTTCTCAAATTCATTATCGCATTGCTTTATATCATATTTGTAATCCATATGTAACACACTCATTGTATAATTATGCTAACACGTTACTGATATTTTTGTAATCATATTAAAATGTGATAAATACGTAAATAGGAATAACAAATCCACACTTATTTAGCCACTGAAGATGCCGTTACGAGATACTGTCTTCCTTATATGTCAAAATGTTTTCTGTTATTAAATAGATAAGTGTATATTTCCCAAACGACGCCCGACATTCTGAATGGGGTCAAGTACTTAGTGACCTTATAGATATATGGAAGAAATGAAGGCTACTTTTTCTAATTTAAACGGCGGGCAGGGAAATTTTGAAAAAAAAATCCTGTAATATCTTTGTGTTTGCATATTTAGATTTTTAAAAAGTCAACACAATTCGAAACCTTATTTTTCCTTGTACAATTGCTGGTAAATAACAATAGTCAGAGCGATGTGTTAGTTTTATAGTATTTTTTATGTTTATATATATTTATCCATAGTAGAAAGCTACTCATTTTTAAACACCATAGGTACAATGCACGACTGAAAACGTACCTGAGAAGACTTTTTGCTAACATAACTACTACGAATTTAATCCATGGAGAAGAGTATGAAATGTAGATAATGTCAAATGATTGATTGCAACGCTTATCGTAAGTAAAAGATCCGCGTCACCTTTAACGTTTGAGTCTGTGCTACGGGACTGGTAAGATAAATCTGTCTCTATGGATACTTTATTCGTGGTCCTTTTAATGTTTTTCTTTTGTTTATTTCAGTCTATATCAAATTTAATCCATTGGATAACTTATGTGTCATATTGTTATTAAAGATATGAATACATTTTCTGTAAGATTAGTTACATTGGAAACTGGTGATATTGAAGTCCTATGGAGAATGGAAAATCTTCCAGATTTTATATGTTTTAAGAGGGGTAAATGCGTTTTTGTTTACAGGAATTATACATCTTTTTTCAAATTTATTTAGTAATTCAATTTTTCCTATTTCATATCGAGTGGGGCCCACTTAATCTTATTTTTCATTCAAATTTCTGATTTGATATCCGACACACAATCACACGCATTTGAACATGTATTGTGCATAGCGTATATGTCATTTGATCATAAATTGGGTTGCGCTTTTAATAAGATGTTTATTTAAGATGTTTAATTTTCAAAACAAATTTAAAAGAAGGTTTTTAAATTATCAATTGTTTTTGATTGTATGTACCAAATACTGTATAGCGCGTTAAATTCGCTGGATCAATATTTCATGGTTTCATATAATGGACTAATTTCTATTTTTTTTTCTTATGAATGACAATGGCCTTCCGCTTAATATTTCGCTGGAATTTACAATTCGGATTTCAATGGAAACAACGAAAAAAAAAAAAATGACTGTTAAACAGTACAAACAAAGATTTGAAATTGTGAAGCCTATTATCTATTCATACATGGTAATTGCACTAAAATGTTTAAATTATTGTTGAAAATTTTGTTTGTTTGCTTTGTGAATCATCAAACAAAAGCGCGATTTTTATTAGATTTTACCCTCTATAACACTTTGTATATGTAGTTAACATAATGTAAAACCTTTTAACGTTTTTATCTATATAAGCAGAAATACAAAGAAAATGTAACTTTATGGTATACCTACACTCATTGTAATGTATGTTTCCTCATTAATGTTGTTGATATTTTAGCAAACAGTTACATTATATTTTTCACTACCTTTCCGCAATGGCTTTTCATTTTCAAAATATGAATGTAAAACGAGATTGATAATTTTGTAGAGTCACAGAAGTTATTAGCTTACCGTTACTACAACACTTATAATCACTTTCTGAAGAGTTTAATTAAAATAAATCCAATGTTAATTTTCATAACGCGGGTCGTCTTATGTTTCCCGCCGTAGTCCGAATTAACAATCAATGCGTCACACGGCAGAGCATCGCAATGAATCTTCACTATTACATATATTAAAAAAGGGAATCTTACCTTTGATTGGTGTTGTAACCCCATCTTAGGTCATCAATATAAGTTTTCTTATGCTATAGTGGATTTTAACAAACTTATTTTTTTATTTAGAAAGGTAGTTGGCCTTTGATATACAAATTGTAAAATATCAAACATTCCCATTTTTTATCGTTAAGAGCATTAAGCATCCGTTTATGGCTACTGACCATTGTTGTCCTACAAAGTATCCTGTTATCATGACATGCTAAACATAAAAAAACTGAGAGAAGTTGAGAAGAATTCGAAACATTCTTAATGGTGGTCGTTGTTTGTCCATGTCGTTTTTTAACATGACGCCAGAAAGAAGCAGATCATGCAATCGTACAATGTAGAACAACAACTAATTTGTTAACAGACATATATATATCATTACATATGTGAGTGTGTTATTTTAACTTTGAATTGCTTTATTTTGATGATTTGTGTTTTAAATTTAATTACTAGTTTTTGATTATGGTTTATATATGCTGACTTTAATTAAGAGGCTAGAAATGGATTACGTTTGCGTGCCCTTTATAATATCATAGCTAGATTATAAAAAATGTATTTGTATGAGAAATATTTAGCTGTACATTTTGATTTTTTTGTATCAATTCTAAACTACTTTGGCCTAAAGAGTCAAGTATTTGAATTGTCGTGCGTGACCATTTCGCACAGGGTAAATGGAGATATTTACTCTCTTCCATGAATATAAAAAGATTCTGTGCATACTTGATCTTCATCCAAGTTTACTTATGTTTCCAAAGGTCCCAGATACTGTTGGTCCCGATAATGGAAACTAATTATTTAAAATCAAACTTCTTGCTGTAAAAAATGTATATTAGCAGGGTTGACTCGTCCTCAGATGACGCAGAACTAAGTTGTATACCTTTCATACATTTTATGTATACCATCATGTGGCGCAGAAGCCCAATATGGCTAGTAAATCAACATTCTGTACATTTTGTTTGGATATATTGTATGTTATGCAAAGCGTTACATTTATGTATGTTTAAATGTACATTGATATACGCTAAATATGATTCCGTTGCTTTTCGATTAATAAACTATATATTCAATTTTGTTATCCAAGAGTTAATTGTGTGTCGTTTTTTATTCAAGAAATAAATATTAGTTGTATCCAAAGCAATTTGTTTTTATTTGTTGCACTGTTGTTTTATAGTCGATAGTAAATATTGTAAACGGTAACATGGCTTTTCCTACCTGTTTTTACAATTACATCGTCAACTTCGTTTTCATCTCCAGCTATTCCCGATAATTAAATAGACAAGGATTGTTGTTATGTATGACACTAAATACATGTAGTTATGAGATAAGGGAGATAACTCCTATAGCTTTATTATCAATATATCCTATAAAGCTCATATTATTAATTTAGGTTATAGAACTTTCTAGAATATTATCATGTATGAACAAATATGTTTAAAAACATGTTGATTATAAGTAGAGATCTAGAATGATCTATTTCCAGAAAGTTCTGTGTGTTTATTTGTTTACTGTTTTTAATTAGATATTTCTAGAAGAAGAAGGTTCTCCAATATTCTTGAATTAGGGTTTAGTTATATATACACCAGCTGCCCAAGGCTAATCAGAACTGTAATAAGAACTGTATTGAGACCTGTATTAAGAGATATCAAGAATTGTACAGCGCCATATAAGATTCTATTGGGAGAGCTATTGTGACTTTATCTGTGAATTATTACAACACTTTGTGTGGATTTATTCATATTGCCTGGAACTTTACAAATCATCGGTGGACATTCAATTTCCTTGCGGATTTGTGATTATTGTTAATTTGAAACCTGGAAGGATCAAGGATTATACCAGGACATTCGCATACAGATAAGTAACACTTTAAATCATCGTACTACTCTTGTACCACCACCAATTACTTTAGATATTGTAAACCATCTCTGTATAATATTGTATATATAATTAAATTGTGTTTTGAATTTAGCTGCTGGTTTCTCATTTCTGTTATTCAGTTAGAACAGTTTGTTAAAGCGCCATCCCTGGAAGTTCTTTTGCAAGTTAGTAAGAAGGATTTACTGTTATTGGGTAAACATTTAGGCCTTACTATCAAAACTAATTTGAGGAAAGCTGAAATTAGGAATGTAATTATAAGATATTTTGTTGACAATGGCAAATTTGACTCTAGTGCATTAGATAGTATAGAGGAAACAGTCAGTTCAGAAATTCAAATTAGACAAATGGAACTTGAACATGAAATGAAACTAAGACAAATGGAAATAGACAAAGAGAAAGAAATGAGAGAAAAAGAAATTGAGAAAGAATTAAAAGAAAAAGAGAGAGATCAGATGTTAGATCTAGAGAAGCAAAAAATTCAAGCTGAAACAGAACTTAGAATGAAAGAATTAGAGCTAGCTTCTCAAGACAGTTCAAGTAATCTAACTTTTAGGGGTTAACAAGGAAACAGAGGTTTTGATGTCAGTAGAAACATTAGGTTAGTTCCTCCTTTTCAAGAGAAAGAAGTTGACAAGTATTTTCTGCATTTTGAGAAAATAGCTGATAGTATGAAATGGCCTGAAGATAAGCTTACAATGCTTCTTCAGAGTGTCTTGATTGGTAAAGCTAGAGACATTTATTCTTCTTTATCTGTAGATGAGATTTCAAACTACCAAGTAGTCAAGAAAGCTATTTTGAAAGCTTATGAGTTAGTTCCTGAGGCTTACCGCCAGAAATTTCGAAACTCGAGAAAGAAGAGATGAACAAACTCATGTAGAATTTGCCAGAGAAAAAGAACAATTATTTAATAGGTGGTGTGATTCTAAAGAAATTGATAAGGATTTCGGTAAATTGAGGCAATTATTGTTGATAGAGGAGTTTAAACGTTGCGTCCACACAAACATAAAAACTCATTTAGATGAGAGAAAAGTTGAAACACTTAGTGAAGCAGCTACAATGGCTGATGATTACGCTCTCACCCACAAAGGCTCATTTGTTAAAAACAGTTCTCAAGACAAAAACAGTACCACAGGTACTAGTAAATTTGGTCAGCCTAGGAACCCAACCTTTAGTGGCCCTTCTAACGACAAACCTAAATTAGGTGACAAGACTAAGTCTGATTCTAAAACAGATGATAGGGTAGGTGTGGGGTCTCCTTCTGGTCCTGTTTGTAATTACTGTAAGAAAGTAGGGCATGTTATGTCTGAATGTTATTCTCTCCAGCGTAAGGAGCAAAGGCGTAAACAGTCAGTTCCTTCTGTGTTAGCTATGTCAAATCCTAGTCAGAAACTTTGTGATATTGTGGAAGATTCTAAAGTGTCTGTTGAGATTAAGAGCTCAGAGTCTGATAGTGTCTTGGAGAAGTACTCTCCCTTCATTTCTGAAGGTTTTGTTTCACTTACTAGTGATATTACCAACTTGAAACCTGTGAAGATTTTGCGAGATACTGGGGCTTCTCATTCTTTGATATTAGATGGCGTAGTGCCTTTGTCTGAGGAGACCTCATCTGGTAGTAGTGTTTTGCTTCAAGGTGTAGAGTTAGGTTTTGTAAATGTGCCTCTCCATTCTGTTTATTTAAAGTCAGACTTGGTTACTGGGCCTGTCACCATTGGTGTTAGACCGGAACTTCCCATAGAGGGCGTGTCGCTCATTTTAGGCAATGACTTGGCTGGAGAGAAAGTTAGGGTAGATCCCTTAGTGTCCAGTATCCCTGATAAAACAGGTGATGCTGAGACTATTCAACAGGAATTTCCTGGTATTTTCCCTTCTTGTGCTGTAACTCGTTCAATGAGTAAGAAGGTTTCTGATGTTGCAGTAGTTGAGGATCATTATAGTCCAGGGTTAGGTGACACTTTCTTGGCTCATGATATAGAGGATGTCGGGAGCAAGTGTGATCTTTTGAGCAATCCTGTAGACTTTGATAGTAATTGAGTTGTTCCTAACAAGGGTACTTCTTTGTCTGACATGATGAGTAAATCATATTTGTCTAGAGAGGAGCTTATAGTAGAACAGGAAAAAGATCCTGAAATCTCCTTATTGTGTAATCGTGCTTTGAGTAAGGAAGAGGCTGAGAAAGTCCCAGTTTGTTACTTCCGTAAGTCAGGTGTGTTGATGCGCAAGTGGCGTCCCCCTGATGTGTCTCCCGAGGAAGACTGGAAGGTTGTCAATCAAATAGTTGTCCCACCGAGGTATAGGCAAGATATTCTGAGTTTGTCTCATGACGTACCTATGGCAGGGCATTTAGGTGTGACCAAGACTTATAACAGGATCTTAGATCACTTCTTTTGGCCCAAGTTGAAACGGGATGTGGCTGATTTTTGTAGGTCTTGTCATACTTGTCAGGTGGTAGGGAAACCTAATCAGAAAATCCCTGTTGCACCTTTGCACCCCATTCCAGCATTTGAGGAACCATTTAGTAGAGTCATTATAGACTGTGTAGGTCCTCTACCCAAAACTAAGTCTGGGAATGAGTATCTTTTAACTATTATGTGTTCGTCCACACGCTTCCCTGAAGCCATTCCACTCAGGAATATTAAGGCCCCTAACATAGTCAAGGCTTTGGTTAAATTCTTTACATTGGTTGGTCTTCCAAAAGCTGTCCAATCGGACCAAGGTTCTAATTTCATGTCTGGTATTTTTCAACAAGTCATGTACCAGCTCCAGATCAAGCAGTACAAGTCTAGTGCTTATCATCCAGAGTCTCAGGGTGCTTTAGAACGTTTTCATCAGACATTGAAGAATATGATGAGATCTTATTGTTTTGAAAACAAAAGAGATTGGGACGAAGGTATACACATGTTGTTGTTTGGCGTTAGAGAATCTGTACAAGAATCTCTTGGCTTCAGTCCCTTTGAACTTGTGTTTGGACATACTGTACGTGGTCCTTTGAAAATTTTGAAAGACAAAATTTTGGACGAAGATTCTAAAGTGAATCTCTTAGAGTATGTGTCTAACTTTAAGCAAAGGTTGACAAGGGCATGTGAACTGGCAAAAGAAAATTTGGCCGTTACTCAAACCAAAATGAAAACATGGTATGATAAAGATGCCCGTGCAAGAAGTTTTGATCCAGGTGACAAAATTTTGGCTCTATTACCAATACCGGGTCAGCCTTTGCAAGCTAGATATTTTGGACCTTATGTTGTTGAGAAAAAGGTCGATGATGTTAACTACATTGTACAAACTCCAGGGAGGCGCAAGAAAACTCAATTATGTCATGTTAATATGCTTAAAAAATATGTAGATAGAGAAGAGAGCAAGACCTCTCAACCTATTGCTACTTTGGCCTCTGTACCATCACAAAGTGAAAGTACAGCTGATATTTGTAAATTAGACTTAGATGGTGGTGTACAAGATGTAGGTTTAGACTGTGGTCTTAAGTTACGGAACTCAGATGTGCTCGCGAACTTGGACAAGAAACTATGTCATCTATCAGAAAAGGAACGCAATGAACTGAAAGATTTGATACTTGAGTTTAAACATTTGTTTCCGGATACACCAGGTAAAACAGATGCTATCTATCATGACGTGGATGTAGGCGATGCGCCACCTGTCAAGCAACATCCTTACCGTGTCAATCCTTTGAAAGAAGAACACTTAAAGAAAGAAATTCAATACATGTTGGACAATGATATTATTGAACCAAGCAAAAGTGAATGGAGCTCTCCATGTGTTCTGGTGCCAAAGCCAGATAAGACATACCGGTTCTGTACTGACTTCAGAAAAGTTAACTCTGTCAGTAAAACAGACTCTTATCCAATTCCAAGGATTGACTCTTGCATTGACAAAGTTGGCAAAGCCAAGTATGTTAGCAAGTTTGACCTGTTGAAAGGATATTGGCAGGCGCCATTAACAGAATGAGCCAAAGATGTGTCTGCATTTGTAACTTCACAAGGTTTGTACCAGTACAAAGTTATGCCGTTTGGTATGAAGAATGCCCCGGCAACATTTCAACGTCTTCTTAACAGCGTTATATCAGACCTGAAAGGCTGCGATGGATACATTGATGACGTCATCAACTACCATGACACGTGGGAAGACCATCTACGCGGGATTCGTGAATTCTTCGAGAGACTCACTACCATGAAATTGACTGTAAACTTATTGAAATGTGAATTTTGTCATGCAACTGTTGACTTTTTAGGTCATGTTGTAGGACAGGGGCAGGTTAAACCTGTTCAGGCCAAAGTAGAATCAATTATAGATTTTCCAGCTCCTGGAGGCAAGAGAGAGCTGATCAGATTTCTTGGTATGGCTGGATACTACAGAAAGTTTTGTCAAAATTTCTCTGTTATAGCAGCTCCACTTACTGCTTTGTTAAAGAAAAATGTCAAATTTGTTTGGTCAGACGAATGTAAGTCTGCCTTTGAGAAATTAAAAGCCATACTATCGAACTCACCAATTCTGACTGCTCCAGATTTTAATAAACAGTTTAAACTGTTTGTTGACGCCAGTGATGTAGGTGTTGGTGCTGTTTTGATGCAAGAAGGTTCTGAACAAATTGACCATCCAATTTGTTATTTCTCGAAAATGTTTGACAAACACCAGAGAAATTATTCCACCATTGAGAAAGAATGTTTAGCATTGATTTTGGCCTTGAACCAATTTGATGTGTATCTCTGCACTACAGTTGTTCCTGTGTTGGTCTTCACCGACCACAACCCTTTGACATTCATTGGGAAAATGAAAAACAAAAATCAAAGAATTCTCAGGTGGAGTTTGACTTTGCAAGAGTACAATCTTGACATCAAACATATCAAAGGGAAAGACAATATTCTGGCTGATGCTTTATCAAGGATTTAAACGTTACTTGATATTTCAAGAAAGTTTCCTTTTCAAGAAAACTTTCTTTTCTTTAAGGAGGGGTGTGTTATGTATGACACTAAATACATGTAGTTATGAGATAAGGGAGATAACTCCTATAGCTTTATTATCAATACATCCTATAAAGGTCATATTATTAATTTAGGTTATAGAACTTTCTAGAATATTATCATGTATAAACAAATATGTTTGTAAACATGTTGATTATAAGTAGAGATCTAGAATGATGTATTTCCAGAAAGTTCTGTGTGTTTATTTGTTTACTGTTTTTAATTAGATATTTCTAGAAGAAGAAGGTTCTCCAATATTCTTGAATTAGGGTTTAGCTATATATACACCAGCTGCCCAAGGCTAATCAGAACTGTAATAAGAACTTAATAAGAACTGTAATGAGACCTGTAATAAGACATATCAAGAATTGTACAGCGCCATATAAGATTCTATTGGGAGAGCTATTGTGACTTTATCTGTGGATTATTACAACATTTTGTGTAAATTTATTCATATTGCCTGGAACTTTACAAATCATCGGTGGACATTCAATTTCCTTGCGGATTTGTGATTATTGTTAATTTGAAACCTGGAAGGATCAAGGATTATACCAGGACATTCGCATACAGATAAGTAACACTTTAAATCATCGTACTACTCTTGTACCACCACCAATTACTTTAGATATTGTAAACCATCTCTGTATAATATTGTATATATAATTAAATTGTGTTTTGAATTTAGCTGCTGGTTTCTCATTTCTGTTATATTCGGTCATGAACAGTTTGTTAAAGCGCCATCCCTGGAAGTTCTTTTGCAAGTTAGTAAGAAGGATTTACTGTTATTGGGTAAACATTTAGGCCTTACTATCAAAACTAATTTGAGGAAAGCTGAAATTAGGAATGTAATTATAAGATATTTTGTTGACAATGGCAAATTTGACTCTAGTGCATTAGATAGTATAGAGGAAACAGTCAGTTCAGAAATTCAAATTAGACAAATGGAACTTGAACATGAAATGAAACTAAGACAAATGGAAATAGAGAAGGAAATGAAAGAGATGGAGTTAAGAGAAAAAGAAAGAGAATTAAAAGAAAAAGAGATCGAGAGAGATCAGATGTTAGAGCTAGAGAAGCAGAAAATTCAAGCTGAAACAGAACTTAGAATGAAAGAATTAGAGCTAGCTTCTCAAGACAGTTCAAGTAATCTAACTTTTAGGGGTTTACAAGGAAACAGAGGTTTTGATGTCAGTAGAAACATTAGGTTAGTTCCTCCTTTTCAAGAGAAAGAAGTTGACAAGTATTTTCTGCATTTTGAGAAAATAGCTGATAGTATGAAATGGCCTGAAGATAAGCTTACAATGCTTCTTCAGAGTGTCTTGATTGGTAAAGCTAGAGACATTTATTCTTCTTTGTCTGTAGATGAGATTTCAAACTACCAAGTAGTCAAGAAAGCTATTTTGAAAGCTTATGAGTTAGTTCCTGAGGCTTACCGCCAGAAATTTCGAAACTCGAGAAAGAGAGATGAACAAACTCATGTAGAATTTGCCAGAGAAAAAGAACAATTATTTAATAGGTGGTGTGATTCTAAAGAAATTGATGAGGATTTCGGTAAATTGAGGCAATTATTGTTGATAGAGGAGTTTAAACGTTGTGTCCACACAAACATAAAAACTCATTTAGATGAGAGAAAAGTTGAAACACTTAGTGAAGCAGCTACAATGGCTGATGATTACGCTCTCACCCACAAAGGCTCATTTGTTAAAAACAGTTCTCAAGACAAAAACAGTACCACAGGTACTAGTAAATTTGGTCAGCCTAGGAACCCAACCTTTAGTGGCCCTTCTAACGACAAACCTAAATTAGGTGACAAGACTAAGTCTGATTCTAAAACAGATGATAGGGTAGGTGTGGGGTCTCCTTCTGGTCCTGTTTGTAATTACTGTAAGAAAGTAGGGCATGTTATGTCTGAATGTTATTCTCTCCAGCGTAAGGAGCAAAGGCGTAAACAGTCAGTTCCTTCTGTGTTAGCTATGTCAAATCCTAGTCAGAAACTTTGTGATATTGTGGAAGATTCTAAAGTGTCTGTTGAGATTAAGAGCTCAGAGTCTGATAGTGTCTTGGAGAAGTACTCTCCCTTCATTTCTGAAGGTTTTGTTTCACTTACTAGTGATATTACCAACTTGAAACCTGTGAAGATTTTGCGAGATACTGGGGCTTCTCATTCTTTGATATTAGATGGCGTAGTGCCTTTGTCTGAGGAGACCTCATCTGGTAGTAGTGTTTTGCTTCAAGGTGTAGAGTTAGGTTTTGTAAATGTGCCTCTCCATTCTGTTTATTTAAAGTCAGACTTGGTTACTGGGCCTGTCACCATTGGTGTTAGACCGGAACTTCCCATAGAGGGCGTGTCGCTCATTTTAGGCAATGACTTGGCTGGAGAGAAAGTTAGGGTAGATCCCTTAGTGTCCAGTATCCCTGATAAAACAGATGATGCTGAGACTATTCAACAGGAATTTCCTGGTATTTTCCCTTCTTGTGCTGTAACTCGTTCAATGAGTAAGAAGGTTTCTGATGTTGCAGTAGTTGAGGATCATTATAGTCCAGGGTTAGGTGACACTTTCTTGGCTCATGATATAGAGGATGTCGGGGGCAAGTGTGATCTTTTGAGCAATCCTGTAGACTTTGATAGTAATAGAGTTGTTCCTAACAAGGGTACTTCTTTGTCTGACATGATGAGTAAATCATATTTGTCTAGAGAGGAGCTTATAGTAGAACAGGAAAAAGATCCTGAAATCTCCTTATTGTGTAATCGTGCTTTGAGTGAGGAAGAGGCTGAGAAAGTCCCAGTTTGTTACTTCCGTAAGTCAGGTGTGTTGATGCGCAAGTGGCGTCCCCCTGATGTGTCTCCCGAGGAAGACTGGAAGGTTGTCAATCAAATAGTTGTCCCACCGAGGTATAGGCAAGATATTCTGAGTTTGTCTCATGACGTACCTATGGCAGGGCATTTAGGTGTGACCAAGACTTATAACAGGATCTTAGATCACTTCTTTTGGCCCAAGTTGAAACGGGATGTGGCTGATTTTTGTAGGTCTTGTCATACTTGTCAGGTGGTAGGGAAACCTAATCAGAAAATCCCTGTTGCACCTTTGCACCCCATTCCAGCATTTGAGGAACCATTTAGTAGAGTCATTATAGACTGTGTAGGTCCTCTACCCAAAACTAAGTCTGGGAATGAGTATCTTTTAACTATTATGTGTTCTTCCACACGCTTCCCTGAAGCCATTCCACTCAGGAATATTAAGGCCCCTAACATAGTAAGGCTTTGGTTAAATTCTTTACATTGGTTGGTCTTCCAAAAGCTGTCCAATCGGACCAAGGTTCTAATTTCATGTCTGGTATTTTTCAACAAGTCATGTACCAGCTCCAGATCAAGCAGTACAAGTCTAGTGCTTATCATCCAGAGTCTCAGGGTGCTTTAGAACGTTTTCATCAGACATTGAAGAATATGATGAGATCTTATTGTTTTGAAAACAAAAGAGATTGGGACGAAGGTATACACATGTTGTTGTTTGGCGTTAGAGAATCTGTACAAGAATCTCTTGGCTTCAGTCCCTTTGAACTTGTGTTTGGACATACTGTACGTGGTCCTTTGAAAATTTTGAAAGACAAAATTTTGGACGAAGATTCTAAAGTGAATCTCTTAGAGTATGTGTCTAACTTTAAGCAAAGGTTGACAAGGGCATGTGAACTGGCAAAAGAAAATTTGGCCGTTACTCAAACCAAAATGAAAACATGGTATGATAAAGATGCCCGTGCAAGAAGTTTTGATCCAGGTGACAAAATTTTGGCTCTATTACCAATACCGGGTCAGCCTTTGCAAGCTAGATATTTTGGACCTTATGTTGTTGAGAAAAAGGTCGATGATGTTAACTACATTGTACAAACTCCAGGGAGGCGCAAGAAAACTCAATTATGTCATGTTAATATGCTTAAGAAATATGTAGATAGAGAAGAGAGCAAGACCTCTCAACCTATTGCTACTTTGGCCTCTGTACCATCACAAAGTGAAAGTACAGCTGATATTTGTAAATTAGACTTAGATGGTGGTGTACAAGATGTAGGTTTAGACTGTGGTCTTAAGTTACGGAACTCAGATGTGCTCGCGAACTTGGACAAGAAACTATGTCATCTATCAGAAAAGGAACGCAATGAACTGAAAGATTTGATACTTGAGTTTAAACATTTGTTTCCGGATACACCAGGTAAAACAGATGCTATCTATCATGACGTGGATGTAGGCGATGCGCCACCTGTCAAGCAACATCCTTACCGTGTCAATCCTTTGAAAGAAGAACACTTAAAGAAAGAAATTCAATACATGTTGGACAATGATATTATTGAACCAAGCAAAAGTGAATGGAGCTCTCCATGTGTTCTGGTGCCAAAGCCAGATAAGACATACCGGTTCTGTACTGACTTCAGAAAAGTTAACTCTGTCAGTAAAACAGACTCTTATCCAATTCCAAGGATTGACTCTTGCATTGACAAAGTTGGCAAAGCCAAGTATGTTAGCAAGTTTGACCTGTTGAAAGGATATTGGCAGGTGCCATTAACAGAAAGAGCCAAAGAAGTGTCTGCATTTGTAACTTCACAAGGTTTGTACCAGTACAAAGTTATGCCGTTTGGTATGAAGAATGCCCCGGCAACATTTCAACGTCTTCTTAACAGCGTTATATCAGACCTGAAAGGCTGCGATGGATACATTGATGACGTCATCAACTACCATGACACGTGGGAAGACCATCTACGCGGGATTCGTGAATTCTTCGAGAGACTCACTACCATGAAATTGACTGTAAACTTATTGAAATGTGAATTTTGTCATGCAACTGTTGACTTTTTAGGTCATGTTGTAGGACAGGGGCAGGTTAAACCTGTTCAGGCCAAAGTAGAATCAATTATAGATTTTCCAGCTCCTGGAGGCAAGAGAGAGCTGATCAGATTTCTTGGTATGGCTGGATACTACAGAAAGTTTTGTCAAAATTTCTCTGTTATAGCAGCTCCACTTACTGCTTTGTTAAAGAAAAATGTCAAATTTGTTTGGTCAGACGAATGTAAGTCTGCCTTTGAGAAATTGAAAGCCATACTATCGAACTCACCAATTCTGACTGCTCCAGATTTTAATAAACAGTTTAAACTGTTTGTTGACGCCAGTGATGTAGGTGTTGGTGCTGTTTTGATGCAAGAAGGTTCTGAACAAATTGACCATCCAATTTGTTATTTCTCGAAAAAGTTTGACAAACACCAGAGAAATTATTCCACCATTGAGAAAGAATGTTTAGCATTGATTTTGGCCTTGAATCAATTTGATGTGTATCTCTGCACTACAGTTGTTCCTGTGTTGGTCTTCACCGACCACAACCCTTTGACATTCATTGGGAAAATGAAAAACAAAAATCAAAGAATTCTCAGGTGGAGTTTGACTTTGCAAGAGTACAATCTTGACATCAAACATATCAAAGGGAAACAAAAGACAATATTCTGGCTGACGCTTTATCAAGGATTTAAACGTTACTTGATATTTCAAGAAAGTTTCCTTTTCAAGAAAACTTTCTTTTCTTTAAGGAGGGGTGTGTTATGTATGACACTAAATACATGTAGTTATGAGATAAGGGAGATAACTCCTATAGCTTTATTATCAATATATCCTATAAAGTTCATATTATTAATTTAGGTTATAGAACTTTCTAGAATATTATCATGTATGAACAAATATGTTTAAAAACATGTTGATTATAAGTAGAGATCTAGAATGATCTATTTCCAGAAAGTTCTGTGTGTTTATTTGTTTACTGTTTTTAATTAGATATTTCTAGAAGAAGAAGGTTCTCCAATATTCTTGAATTAGGGTTTAGTTATATATACACCAGCTGCCCAAGGCTAATCAGAACTGTAATAAGAACTGTATTGAGACCTGTATTAAGAGATATCAAGAATTGTACAGCGCCATATAAGATTCTATTGGGAGAGCTATTGTGACTTTATCTGTGGATTATTACAACACTTTGTGTGGATTTATTCATATTGCCTGGAACTTTACAAATCATCGGTGGACATTCAATTTCCTTGTGGATTTGTGATTATTGTTAATTTGAAACCTGGAAGGATCAAGGATTATACCAGGACATTCGCATACAGATAAGTAACACTTTAAATCATCGTACTACTCTTGTACCACCACCAATTACTTTAGATATTGTAAACCATCTCTGTATAATATTGTATATATAATTAAATTGTGTTTTGAATTTAGCTGCTGGTTTCTCAATTCTGACTACTATGCAGGTAGAACAGTTTGTTAAAGCGCCATCCCTGGAAGTTCTTTTGCAAGTTAGTAAGAAGGATTTACTGTTATTGGGTAAACATTTAGGCCTTACTATCAAAACTAATTTGAGGAAAGCTGAAATTAGGAATGTAATTATAAGATATTTTGTTGACAATGGCAAATTTGACTCTAGTGCATTAGATAGTATAGAGGAAACAGTCAGTTCAGAAATTCAAATTAGACAAATGGAACTTGAACATGAAATGAAACTAAGACAAATGGAAATAGATAAAGAGAAAGAAATGAGAGAAAAAGAAATTGAGAAAGAATTAAAAGAAAAAGAGAGAGATCAGATGTTAGAGCTAGAGAAGCAAAAAATTCAAGCTGAAACAGAACTTAGAATGAAAGAATTAGAACTAGCTTCTCAAGACAGTTCAAGTAATCTAACTTTTAGGGGTTAACAAGGAAACAGAGGTTTTGATGTCAGTAGAAACATTAGGTTAGTTCCTCCTTTTCAAGAGAAAGAAGTTGACAAGTATTTTCTGCATTTTGAGAAAATAGCTGATAGTATGAAATGGCCTGAAGATAAGCTTACAATGCTTCTTCAGAGTGTCTTGATTGGTAAAGCTAGAGACATTTATTCTTCTTTATCTGTAGATGAGATTTCAAACTACCAAGTAGCCAAGAAAGCTATTTTGAAAGCTTATGAGTTTAGTTCCTGAGGCTTACCGCCAGAAATTTCGAAACTCGAGAAAGAGAGATGAACAAACTCATGTAGAATTTGCCAGAGAAAAAGAACAATTATTTAATAGGTGGTGTGATTCTAAAGAAATTGATGAGGATTTCGGTAAATTGAGGCAATTATTGTTGATAGAGGAGTTTAAACGTTGTGTCCACATAAACATAAAAACTCATTTAGATGAGAGAAAAGTTGAAACACTTAGTGAAGCAGCTACAATGGCTGATGATTACGCTCTCACCCACAAAGGCTCATTTGTTAAAAACAGTTCTCAAGACAAAAACAGTACCACAGGTACTAGTAAATTTGGTCAGCCTAGGAACCCAACCTTTAGTGGCCCTTCTAACGACAAACCTAAATTAGGTGACAAGACTAAGTCTGATTCTAAAACAGATGATAGGGTAGGTGTGGGGTCTCCTTCTGGTCCTGTTTGTAATTACTGCAAGAAAGTAGGGCATGTTATGTCTGAATGTTATTCTCTCCAGCGTAAGGAGCAAAGGCGTAAACAGTCAGTTCCTTCTGTGTTAGCTATGTCAAATCCTAGTCAGAAACTTTGTGATATTGTGGAAGATTCTAAAGTGTCTGTTGAGATTAAGAGCTCAGAGTCTGATAGTGTCTTGGAGAAGTACTCTCCCTTCATTTCTGAAGGTTTTGTTTCACTTACTAGTGATATTACCAACTTGAAACCTGTGAAGATTTTGCGAGATACTGGGGCTTCTCATTCTTTGATATTAGATGGCGTAGTGCCTTTGTCTGAGGAGACCTCATCTGGTAGTAGTGTTTTGCTTCAAGGTGTAGAGTTAGGTTTTGTTAATGTGCCTCTCCATTCTGTTTATTTAAAGTCAGACTTGGTTACTGGGCCTGTCACCATTGGTGTTAGACCGGAACTTCCCATAGAGGGCGTGTCGCTCATTTTAGGCAATGACTTGGCTGGAGAGAAAGTTAGGGTAGATCCCTTAGTGTCCAGTATCCCTGATAAAACAGATGATGCTGAGACTATTCAACAGGAATTTCCTGGTATTTTCCCTTCTTGTGCTGTAACTCGTTCAATGAGTAAGAAGGTTTCTGATGTTGCAGTAGTTGAGGATCATTATAGTCCAGGGTTAGGTGACACTTTCTTGGCTCATGATATAGAGGATGTCGGGGGCAAGTGTGATCTTTTGAGCAATCCTGTAGACTTTGATAGTAATAGAGTTGTTCCTAACAAGGGTACTTCTTTGTCTGACATGATGAGTAAATCATATTTGTCTAGAGAGGAGCTTAGAGTAGAACAGGAAAAAGATCCTGAAATCTCCTTATTGTGTAATCGTGCTTTGAGTGAGGAAGAGGCTGAGAAAGTCCCAGTTTGTTACTTCCGTAGGTCAGGTGTGTTGATGCGCAAGTGGCGTCCCCCTGATGTGTCTCGCGAGGAAGACTGGAAGGTTGTCAATCAAATAGTTGTCCCACCGAGGTATAGGCAAGATATTCTGAGTTTGTCTCATGACGTACCTATGGCAGGGCATTTAGGTGTGACCAAGACTTATAACAGGATCTTAGATCACTTCTTTTGGCCCAAGTTGAAACGGGATGTGGCTGATTTTTGTAGGTCTTGTCATACTTGTCAGGTGGTAGGGAAACCTAATCAGAAAATCCCTGTTGCACCTTTGCACCCCATTCCAGCATTTGAGGAACCATTTAGTAGAGTCATTATAGACTGTGTAGGTCCTCTACCCAAAACTAAGTCTGGGAATGAGTATCTTTTAACTATTATGTGTTCTTCCACACGCTTCCCTGAAGCCATTCCACTCAGGAATATTAAGGCCCCTAACATAGTCAAAGGCTTTGGTTAAATTCTTTACATTGGTTGGTCTTCCAAAAGCTGTCCAATCGGACCAAGGTTCTAATTTCATGTCTGGTATTTTTCAACAAGTCATGTACCAGCTCCAGATCAAGCAGTATAAGTCTAGTGCTTATCATCCAGAGTCTCAGGGTGCTTTAGAACGTTTTCATCAGACATTGAAGAATATGATGAGATCTTATTGTTTTGAAAACAAAAGAGATTGGGACGAAGGTATACACATGTTGTTGTTTGGCGTTAGAGAATCTGTACAAGAATCTCTTGGCTTCAGTCCCTTTGAACTTGTGTTTGGACATACTGTACGTGGTCCTTTGAAAATTTTGAAAGACAAAATTTTGGACGAAGATTCTAAAGTGAATCTCTTAGAGTATGTGTCTAACTTTAAGCAAAGGTTGACAAGGGCATGTGAACTGGCAAAAGAAAATTTGGCCGTTACTCAAACCAAAATGAAAACATGGTATGATAAAGATGCCCGTGCAAGAAGTTTTGATCCAGGTGACAAAATTTTGGCTCTATTACCAATACCGGGTCAGCCTTTGCAAGCTAGATATTTTGGACCTTATGTTGTTGAGAAAAAGGTCGATGATGTTAACTACATTGTACAAACTCCAGGGAGGCGCAAGAAAACTCAATTATGTCATGTTAATATGCTTAAAAAATATGTAGATAGAGAAGAGAGCAAGACCTCTCAACCTATTGCTACTTTGGCCTCTGTACCATCACAAAGTGAAAGTACAGCTGATATTTGTAAATTAGACTTAGATGGTGGTGTACAAGATGTAGGTTTAGACTGTGGTCTTAAGTTACGGAACTCAGATGTGCTCGCGAACTTGGACAAGAAACTATGTCATCTATCAGAAAAGGAACGCAATGAACTGAAAGATTTGATACTTGAGTTTAAACATTTGTTTCCGGATACACCAGGTAAAACAGATGCTATCTATCATGACGTGGATGTAGGCGATGCGCCACCTGTCAAGCAACATCCTTACCGTGTCAATCCTTTGAAAGAAGAACACTTAAAGAAAGAAATTCAATACATGTTGGACAATGATATTATTGAACCAAGCAAAAGTGAATGGAGCTCTCCGTGTGTTCTGGTGCCAAAGCCAGATAAGACATACCGGTTCTGTACTGACTTCAGAAAAGTTAACTCTGTCAGTAAAACAGACTCTTATCCAATTCCAAGGATTGACTCTTGCATTGACAAAGTTGGCAAAGCCAAGTATGTTAGCAAGTTTGACCTGTTGAAAGGATATTGGCAGGTGCCATTAACAGAAAGAGCCAAAGAAGTGTCTGCATTTGTAACTTCACAAGGTTTGTACCAGTACAAAGTTATGCCGTTTGGTATGAAGAATGCCCCGGCAACATTTCAACGTCTTCTTAACAGCGTTATATCAGACCTGAAAGGCTGCGATGGATACATTGATGACGTCATCAACTACCATGACACGTGGGAAGACCATCTACGCGGGATTCGTGAATTCTTCGAGAGACTCACTACCATGAAATTGACTGTAAACTTATTGAAATGTGAATTTTGTCATGCAACTGTTGACTTTTTAGGTCATGTTGTAGGACAGGGGCAGGTTAAACCTGTTCAGGCCAAAGTAGAATCAATTATAGATTTTCCAGCTCCTGGAGGCAAGAGAGAGCTGATCAGATTTCTTGGTATGGCTGGATACTACAGAAAGTTTTGTCAAAATTTCTCTGTTATAGCAGCTCCACTTACTGCTTTGTTAAAGAAAAATGTCAAATTTGTTTGGTCAGACGAATGTAAGTCTGCCTTTGAGAAATTAAAAGCCATACTATCGAACTCACCAATTCTGACTGCTCCAGATTTTAATAAACAGTTTAAACTGTTTGTTGACGCCAGTGATGTAGGTGTTGGTGCTGTTTTGATGCAAGAAGGTTCTGAACAAACTGACCATCCAATTTGTTATTTCTCGAAAAAGTTTGACAAACACCAAAGAAATTATTCCACCATTGAGAAAGAATGTTTAGCATTGATTTTGGCCTTGAATCAATTTGATGTGTATCTCTGCACTACAGTTGTTCCTGTGTTGGTCTTCACCGACCACAACCCTTTGACATTCATTGGGAAAATGAAAAACAAAAATCAAAGAATTCTCAGGTGGAGTTTGACTTTGCAAGAGTACAATCTTGACATCAAACATATCAAAGGGAAACAAAAGACAATATTCTGGCTGACGCTTTATCAAGGATTTAAACGTTACTTGATATTTCAAGAAAGTTTCCTTTTCAAGAAAACTTTCTTTTCTTTAAGGAGGGGTGTGTTATGTATGACACTAAATACATGTAGTTATGAGATAAGGGAGATAACTCCTATAGCTTTATTATCAATACATCCTATAAAGGTCATATCATTAATTTAGGTTATAGAACTTTCTAGAATATTATCATGTATGAACAAATATGTTTAAAAACATGTTGATTATAAGTAGAGATCTAGAATGATCTATTTCCAGAAAGTTCTGTGTGTTTATTTGTTTACTGTTTTTAATTAGATATTTCTAGAAGAAGAAGGTTCTCCAATATTCTTGAATTAGGGTTTAGTTATATATACACCAGCTGCCCAAGGCTAATCAGAACTGTAATAAGAACTGTATTGAGACCTGTATTAAGAGATATCAAGAATTGTACAGCGCCATATAAGATTCTATTGGGAGAGCTATTGTGACTTTATCTGTGAATTATTACAACACTTTGTGTGGATTTATTCATATTGCCTGGAACTTTACAAATCATCGGTGGACATTCAATTTCCTTGCGGATTTGTGATTATTGTTAATTTGAAACCTGGAAGGATCAAGGATTATACCAGGACATTCGCATA
Organism: Argopecten irradians; assembly: GCF_041381155.1. Lineage (NCBI taxonomy): Eukaryota > Metazoa > Mollusca > Bivalvia > Pectinida > Pectinidae > Argopecten > Argopecten irradians. Next base: position 19,498,247 of record NC_091149.1, on the reverse strand, counting down.
CAGATAAGTAACACTTTAAATCATCGTACTACTCTTGTACCACCACCAATTACTTTAGAAATTGTAAACCATCTCTGTATAATATTGTATATATAATTAAATTGTGTTTTGAATTTAGCTGCTGGTTTCTCATTTCTGTTATTCGTTCCATGTCACCATTGTTAGTTATGACAATCAGATCAATCCACTCCTGCCAACTATCCGACGCAGCCAGGCCAACCTGGTCTTTACTTACACCAGACTAACCTGGTCATTACTTACACCAGACAAACCTGGTCTTTACTTACACCAGACAAACCTGGTCTTTACATACACCAGACCAACCTGGTCTTTACTTACACCAGACTAACCAGTTATTTACTTACACCAGACTAACATGGTCTTTACTTACACCAGACTAACCCGGTCTTTACTTACACCAGACTAAATTTGTCTTTACTTACAACAGACTAACATGGTCTTTACTTACACCAGACTAACCCGGTCTTTACTTACACCAGACTAACCTGGTCTTTACTTACACCAGACTAACCTGGTCTTTACTTACACCAGACTAACATGGTCTTTACTTACACCAGACTAAACATGGTCTTTACTTACACCAGACTAACATGGTCTTTACTTACAGCAGAATAACCTGGTCTTTACTTACACACCAGACTAACCTGGTCTTTACTTACACCAGATTAACCTGGTCTTTAATTACACCAGACTAACATGGCCTTTACTTACACCCGACTCACCTGGTCTTTACTTACACCAGACTAACCCGGACTTTACTTACACCAGACTAACATGGTCTTTACTTACACCAGACTAACATGGTCTTTACTTACACCAGACTAACCTAGTCTTTACTTACACCAGACTAACATGGTCTTTACGTACACCAGACTAAACCTGGTCTTTACTTACACCAGACTAACCTGATTTTTACTTACACCAGACTAACCTGGTCTTTACTTACACCAGACTAACCTGGTCTTTACTTACACCAGACTAACCCGGTCTTTACTTACACCAGACTAACTTGGTCTTTTCTTACACCAGACTAACCCGGTCTTTACTTACACCAGACTAACTTGGTCTTTACTCACACCAGGCTAACCCGGTCTTTACTTACACCATGCTAAACTGTTCTTTACCTACACATGACTCACCTGGTCTTTACTTACATAAGGTAATCTGGTCTTTACTTACACCAGACTGACCTGTTCTTTACTTACACCAGACTAACCTGGTCTTTACTTAAACCAGACTAACCTGGTCTTTACGTACACCAGACTAACCTGGTCTTTATTTACACTAGACTAACCTGGTCTTTACTTACACCAGACTAACCTGGTCATTACTTACACCAAACTAACCAGGTCTTTACTTACACCAGACTAACTTGGTCTATACTTACACCAGACTAACCTGGCCTTTACTTACACCAGACTAACCTGGTCTTTACTTACACCAGACTGACCTGGTCTTTACTTACACCAGACTAAACCTGGTCTTTACTTAAACCAGACTAACCTGGTCTTTACGTACACCAGACTAACATGGTCTTTACTTACACCAGACTAACCTGGTCTTTACTTACACCAGACTAACCTGGTCTTTACTTAAACCAGACTAACCTGGTCTTTACGTACACCAGACTAACCTGGTCTTTACTTACACTAGACTAACCTGGTCTTTACTTACACCAGACTAACCTGTCATTACTGGTCTAACTTACACCAGAACTAACCTGGTCTTTACTTACACCAGACTAACCTGGTCTTTACTTACACCACACTTACACCAGACTAACTTACACCAGACTAACCTGGTCTTTACTTACACCAGACTAACCTGGTCTTTACTTACACCAGACTAACCTGGTCTTTACTTACACCAGACCAGACTTACACCAGACTAACCTGGTCTTTACTTACACCAGACTAACCTGGTCTTTACTTACACCAGACTAACCTGGTCTTTACTTACACCAGACTAACCTGGCTCTTTACTTACACCAGACTAACCTGGTCTTTACTTACACCAGACTAACCTGGTCTTTACTTACACCAGACTAACCTGGTCTTTACTTACACCAGACTAACCTGGTCTTTACTTACACCAGACTAACCTGGTCTTTACTTACACCAGACTAACATGGTCTTTACTTACACCAGACTAACCTGGTCTTTACTTACACCAGACTAACCTTGGTCTTTACTTACACCAGACTAACCTGGTCTTTACTTACACCAGACTAACTTGGTCTTTACTTACACAGACTAACCCGGTCTTTACTTACACCAGACTAACCTGGTCTTTACTTACACCAGACTAACTGGTCTTTACTTACACCAGACTAACCTGGTCTTACTTTACACACACCAGACTAACTTGGTCTTTACTTACACCAGACTAACCTGGTCTTTACTACACCAGACTAACCTTGTCTTTACTTACACCAGACTAACCTGGTCTTTACTTACACCAGACTAACCTGGTCTTTACTTACACCAGATAAACCTGGTCTTTACTTACACCAGACTAACCTGGTCTTTACTTACACCAGACTAAATTGGTCTTTATTACACCAGACTAACCTGGTCTTTACTTACACCAGACTAACCTGGTCTTTACTTACACCAGACTAACTCTGGTCTTTACTTACACCAGACTAACCTGGTCTTTACTTACACCAGACTAACCCGGTCTTTACTTACACCAGACTAACTTGGTCTTTACTTACACCAGACTAAACTTGGTCTTTACTTACACCAAACTAACCTGGTCTTTACTTACACCAGACTAACTTGGTCTTTACTTACACCAGACTAACTGGGTCTTTACTTACACCAGACTAACCTGGTCTTTACTTACACCAGTTTAACCTGGTCTTTTACTTACACCAGACTAACCTGGTCTTTACTCCACACACCAGACTAGACTAACCCCGGTCTTTACTTACACCAGACTAACATGATCTTTACTTACACCAGACTAACCTGGTCTTTACTTAAACCAGGACTAACCTGGTCTTTACTTACACCAAGACTAGCATGGTCTTTACTTACACCAGACTAAACCTTGGTCTTCAGTTACACCAGACTAACCTTGCTTTTACTTAAACCAGACTAACCTGGTATTTACTTAAACCAGACTAACCCCATCTTTACTTACACCAGACTAACACGGTCTTTACTTACACCAGACTAACCTGGTCTTTACTTACACCAGACTAACCTGGTCATTACTTACACCAGACTAAACCTGGTCTTTACTTAAACCAGACTTACCTGGTCTTTTACTTACACCAGACTAACCTGGTCTTTACTTACACCAGACTAACCTGGTCTTTACTTACACCAGACTAACCTGGTCTTTACTTACAACCAGACTAACCTGGTCTTTACTTACACCAGACTAACCTGGTCTTTACTTACACCAGACTAACACAGGTCTTTACTTACACCAGACTAACCTGGTCTTTACTTACACCAGACTAACATGGTCTTTACTTACACCAGACTAACCTAGTCTTTACTTACACCAGACTAACCTGGTCATTACTTACACCAGACTAATCTGGTCTTTTACGTACACCAAACTAAACCTGGTCTTTACTTACACCAGACAAACCTGGTCTTTACCTACACCAGACTAACCCGGTCTTTACTTACACCAGACTAACTTGGTCTTTACTTACACCAGACTAACCGGTCTTTACTTACACCAGACTAACTTGGTCTTTACTCACACCAGGCTAACCCGGTCTTTACTTACACCAGGCTAAACCTGTTCTTTTACCTACACCATGACTAAACCTGGTCTTTAATTACACAAGACTAACCTGGTCTTTACTTACACCAGACTAACCTGTTCTTTACGTACACCAGACTAAACCTGGTCTTTACTTAAACCAGACTTTACCTGGTCTTTAACGTACACCAGACTAACCTGGTCTTTACTTACACCAGACTAACCTGGTCTTTACTTACACCAGACTAACCTGGTCTTTACTTACACCAGACTAAACCTGGCCTTTACTTACACCAGACTAACCTGGTCTTTACTTACAACAGACTTACCTGATCATTACGTACACCAGACTAAACCTGGTCTTTACTTACACCAGACTAACCTGGTCTTTACTTACACCAGGTCTAACCTGGTCTTTACTTACACCAGACTAACCCGGTCTTTACTAACATCAGACTAGCTTGATCTTCATTACACCAGAATAACCTGGTCTTTACTTACACCAGACTAACCTGGTCTTTACTTACACCAGGCTAACCTGGTCTTTACTTACACCAGACTAACATGGTCTTTACTTACACCAGACTAACTTGGTCTTTACTTACACCAGACTAACCCTGGTCTTTACTTACACCAGACTAACCTGGTCTTTACTTACACCAGACTAACCCGTTCTTTACTTACACCAGACTAACCTGGTCTTTACTTACACCAGACTAAACTGACCTTTACTTACATCAGACTAAACAGACCTCTTCTTACACCAGACTAACCTGGTCTTCACTAACACCAGACTTACTTGGTTTTACTTACACCAGACTAAACCTGGTCTTTACTTACACTAGACTAACCTGGTCTTTACGTACACCAGACTAAACCTTGTCTTTACTTACACCAGACTAACCTGGTCTTTACTTTCACCAGACTAACCTGGTTGTTTACTTACACCAGATTAACCTGGTCTATATCTTACACCAGACTAACCTGGTCTTGACTTACACCAGACTAATATTGTTTTTATTACACCAGACTAACCCGGTCTTTACTTACACCAGACTCACTCGGTCTTTACTTACACCAAACTAACTTGGTCTTTACTTACACCAGACTAACTCGTTCTTTACTTACACCAGACTAACTTGGTCTTTACTTACACCAGACTAAACTGACCTTTACTTATACAAAACTAACCTGCCCTTTACTTACACCAGACTAACCTGGTCTTCACTAACACACCAGACTTACTTGGTTGTACTTACACACAGACTAACCTGGTCATTATTTACACCAGTTTCACCTTGCATTTTCTTACACCAGACTAACCTGGTATATACTTACACCAGACTAACCTGGTCTTTACTCTCACCAGACTAACCCGGTCTTTACTTACACCAGACTAACATGGTCTTTACTTACACCAGACTAACCTGGTCTTTACTTACACCAGACTAACCTGGTGTTTATTACACCAGACTAACCTGGTCTTTACTTTACACCCAGACTAACCTGGTCTTTACTTACACCAACAGTAACTTTCTCTTGTCTTTTACTTACACCAGAATAACCGGTCTTTACTTACACCAGACTATAACTGGGTCTTTACTTACACCAGACTAAACAGACCTGGTCTTACTTACACCCAGGACTAACACTTGGTCTTTAACTATACACCAGACTTACCTTGGTATGTTACTTACACCAGACTAAACTTGGTACTTTACTTACACCAGACTAACCTGGTCTTTACTTACACAGAACTAAACCTTGGCTTTACTTACACCAGACTAACCTGGTCTTTACTTTCACCAGACTAACCTGGTGTTTACTTACACCAGACTAACCTGGTCTTTACTTACACCCAGACTTACCTGGTCTTTACTTACACCAGACTAACCCTGGTCTTTACTTACACCAGACTAACCTGGTATCTTTACTTACACCAGACTAACACTGGTCTTTACTTACACCAGACTAACTCGTGTTTACTTACACCAGACTAACCTGGTCTTTACTTACACCAGACTAACCAGGTCTTTACTTACACCAGACTAACTTGGTCTTTACTTACACCAGACTAACCTGACCTTTACTTACACCAAACTAACCTGCCCTTTACTTACACCAGACTAACCTGGTCTTTACTTACACCAGACTTAACTTGGTCTTTACTTACACCAGACTAACCTGGTCTTTACTTACACCAGACTAACCTTGCATTTTACTTACACCAGACTAAACTGGTCTTTACTTACACCAGACTAACCTGGTCTTTACTTACACCAGACTAACCTGGTCTTTACTTACACCAGACTAACCTGGTCTTTACTTACACCAGACTAACCATGGTCTTTACTTACACCAGACTTAACCTGGTCTTTTACTTACACCAGACTAAACATTGTCTTTACTTACACCAGACTAACTCTTGTCTTCTACTTACACCAGACTAACCTTGTCTTTACTTACACCAGACTAACCTGGTCTTTACTTACACCAGACTAACCTGGTTCTTTACTTACACCAGACTAACCTGGTCTTTACTTAAACCAGACTAAACCTGGTCTTTACTACACCAGACTAACCTGGTCTTTACTTACACCAGACTAACCTGGTCTTTACTTACACCAGACTAACCTGGTCTTTACTTACACCAGACTAACTGGTCTTTACTTACACCAGACTAACCTGGTCTTTACTTACACCAGACTAACCTGGTCTTTACTTACACCAGACTAACCTGGTCTTTACTTTACACCAGACTAACCTGGTCTTTACTTACACCAGACTAACCTGGTCTTTACTTACACCAGACTAACCTGATCTTTACTTACACCAGACTAACCTGGTCTTTACTTACACCAGACTAACCTAGTCTTTACTTACACCAGACCTAACCTGGTCTTTACTTACACCAGACTACACTTTACTTACACCAGACTAACCTGGTCTTTACTTACACCAAACTAACCTGGTCTTTACTTACACCAGACTAACCTGATTTTTACTTACACCAGACTAACCTATGGTCTTTACTTACACCAGACTAACCCGGTCTTTACTTACACCAGACTAACTTGGTCTTTACTCACACCAGGCTAAACTGTTCTTTACCTACACATGACTCAACCTGGTCTTTTAAATTACACAAGACTAACCTGGTCTTTACTTACACCAGACTAACCTGTTCTTTACGTACACCAGACTAAACCTGGTCTTTACTTAAACCAGACTTAACCTGGTCTTAACGTACACCAGACTAACCTGGTCTTTACTTACACCAGACTAACCTGGTCTTTACTTACACCAGACTAACCTGGTCTTTACTTACACCAGACTAAACCTGTTTTTATTACACCAGACTAACCCGGTCTTTACTTACACCAGACTAACTTGGTCTTTACTTACACCAGACTCACTCGGTCTTTACTTACACCAAACTAACTTGGTCTTTACTTACACCACACTAACCCTGTTCTTTACTTACACCAGACTAACTTGGTCTTTACTTACACCAGACTAACCTGACTTTACTTACACAAACTAACCTGCCCTTTAATTACACCAGACTAACCTGTCTTCACTAACACCAGACTTACTTGGTTGTACTTACACCAGACTAACCTGGTTCATTATTTACACCAGTTTCACCTTGCATTTTCTTACACCAGACTAACCTGGTATATACTTAACACCAGACTAACCTGGTCTTTACTCTCACCAGGCTAACCCGGTCTTTTACTTACACCAGAGACTAACCATGATCTTTACTTACTGGTCTTTACAACCAGACTAACTGGTCTTTACTTACACCAGACTAACCTGGTCTTTATTTACACCAGACTAACCTTGTCTTTAGTTACACCAGACTAACCTTGATCTTTACTTTACACCAGACTAACCTGGTCTTTACTTAAACCAGACTAACCTGGTCTTTACTTACACCAGACTAGCATGGTCTTTACTTACACCAGACTAACCTGGTCTTTACTTACAACCAGACTAACCTGGTCTTTACTTACACCAGACTAACCTGGTCTTTACTTACACCAGACTAACCTGGTCTTTACTTACACCAGACTAACTTGGTCTTTACTTACACCAGACTAACCTGGTCTTTACTTACACCAGACTAACCTTGGTCTTTACTTACACCAGACTAACCTGGTCTTTACTTACACCAGACTAACACTGGTCTTTACTACACCAGACTAAACTGGTCTTTACTTACACCAGAAATAAACATGATTTTTACTTACACAGACTAACCTGGTCTTTACTTACACCAGACTAACCCGGTCTTTACTTACACCAGACTAACATGGTCTTTACTTACACCAGACTAACCCGGTCTTTACATACACCAGACTAACCCGGTCTTTACTTACACCAGACTAACTTGGTCTTTACTTCACACCAGGCTAACCCTGTCTTTACTTACACCAGAACTAACTATGGGTCTTTACTTACACCAGACTAACCTGGTCTTTACTTACACCAGGCTAACCTGGTCTTTACCTTACCAGACTAACCTGGTCTTTAATTACACCAATGGTAACCTGGTCTTTACTTACACCAGACTAAACCTGTTCTTTACGTACACCAGACTAACCTGGTCTTTACTTACACCAAGATTATTTTTGTACCTGGTCTTAACGTTACACCAGACTAACACTGGTCTTTACTTACACACCAGACTAACCTGGTCTTTACTTACACCAGACTAACCTGGTCTTTTACTTACACCAGACTAACCAGGGTCTTTACTTACACCACCAGACTAACTTGGTCTTTACTTACACCAGACTAACCTGGTCTTTACTTACACCAGACTAACCTGGTCTTACTTTACTTACCCACCAGACTAACCTGACGTCTTTACTTACACCAGACTAACACTGGTGTCTTACTGTACACCAGACTCAGCTTCTTCACTTACACCAAGACTAACATCTGGTCTTTACTTACACCAGACTAACCTGGTCTTTTACTTACACCAGACTAACCTGGTCTTTACTTACACCAGACTTAACCTGGTCTTTACTTACACCAGACTAACCTGGTCTTTACTTACACCAGACTAAACCTTGGTCTTTACCTTACACCAGACTAAACTTGGTCTTTACTTACACCAGACTAAACCTGGTCTTTACTTACACCAGGACTAACCTGGTCTTTACTTACAACCAGACTAACCTGGTCTTTTACTTTACACCAGACTAACCTGGTGTTTTACTTACACCAGACTAACCTGGTCTTTACTTACACCAGACTAACTTGGTCTTTACTTTACACCAGAATTAACACTCGGTCCTTTACTTACACCAAACTAACCGGTCTTTACTTACACCAGACTAACCTGGTCTTTACTTACACCAGACTCACCACTGGTCTTTTACTTACACACCAAACTAACTTGGTCCTTTACTTACACCAGACTAACCCGGTCTTTACTTACACCAGACTAACTTGGTCATTCACTTTACACCAGACTTACTGGTCTTTACTTACACCAGACTAACCTGGTCTTTATTTACACCAGATTCACCTTGTCATTTTCTTAACACCAGACTTACCTGGTTGTATACTTACACCAGACTAACCTGGTCTTTATTTACACCAGATTTCACCTTGCATTTTACTTACACCAGACTAACCTGGTATATACTTACACCAGACTAACCTGGTCTTTATTTACACCAGATTCATCTTGGTCATTTTCTTACACCAGACTAACCTGGTATTTTACATACACCAGACTAACCTGGTCTTTACTTACACCAGGCTAACTCACCTTGGTCTTTACTTACACCAGACTAAACCTGGTCTTTACTTACACCAGACTAACCTGGTCTTTACTTACACACCAGACTAACATGGTCTTTACTTACACCAGACTAACACCTGGTCTTTACTTACACCAGACTAACCTGGTCTTTACTTACACCAGACTAACCTGGTCTTTACTTACACCAGACTAAACCTAGTCTTTACTTACACCAGACTAACCTGGTCATTTACTTACACCAGACTACATGTCTTTACTACACAAACTAACCTGGTCTTTACTTACACCAGACTAACCTGATTTTTACTTACACCAGACTAACCTGGTCTTTACTTACACCAGACTAAACCTGGTCTTTACTTACACCAGACTAACCTGGTCCTTTACTTACACACCAGACTAACCTGGTCTTTACTTACACCAGACTAACCTGGTCTTTACTTACACCAGACTAAACTGGTCTTTACTTACACCATACTAACCTGGTCTTTACTTACACCAGACTAACCTGGTCTTTACTTACACCAGACTAACCTGGTCTTTACTTACACCAGACTAACCTGGGTCTTTACTCACACCAGACTAAACTGTTCTTTACCTACACCATGACTAACCTGGTCTTTTACTTACACAAGGATAACCTGGTCTTTACTTACACCAGACTAACCTGGTTCTTTACTTACACCAGACTAAAACCTGGTCTTTACTTAAACCAGACTAACCTGTCTTTACGTACACCAGACTAACCTGGTGTTTACTTACACCAGACTAACCTGGTCTTTACTTACACCAGACTAACCTGGTCTTTACTTACACCAGACTAATACTGTCTTTTACTTACACCAACTAACCCTTGGTCTTTACTTACACCACACTAACCTGTCTTAACTTACACCAGACTAACTTGGTCTTTACTTACACCAGACTAACCTGGTCTTTACTTACACCAAAACTAACCTGTTTTCTTTACTTACACCAGACTAACCTGTGAGTCTTTACTTACACCAGACTAACTGGTCTTTACTTACACCAGGACTAACCTGGTCTTATAATTACAAACCAGACTCTTAACCTAGGTCTTTACTTACACCAGACTAACCTGGTAAAATACTTACACCAGACTAACCTTGGTCTTTATGTTAACACCAGTTTCTAACTTGCCTTACTTTACTTACACCAGACTAAACCTGGTATCTTTACTTACACCAGACTAACCTGGTCTTTACTTACACCAGACTAACCTGGTCTTTTACTTACACCAGACTAACAAGTATTTTGTCTTTATTTTACACCAGACTAACCTTGTCTTTCAGTTAAACCAGACTAACCATTTTTCTTAAGGAACCAGACTAACCTGGTCTTTACTTACACCAGACTTGTCTTTAGTTAACACTTACCAGACTAACCTGGTCTTTACTTACACCAGACTTGGTCTTTACTTACACCAGTGCCGACTAACAGACTAAACCTTGGATCTTTATCTTAAACTCAGACTAACCTTGGTATTTTACTCACACCATGACTAACCCCAATCTTTACTTACACCAGACTAGCATGGTCTTTACTTAAACCAGACATCTAACCTACTAACCTGGTCTTTACCATACACCAGACTACTAACCTGGTCTTTACTTACACCAGACTAACCTGGTCTTTACTTACACCAGACTAACCTGGTCTTTTACTTACACCAGACTAACCTGGTCTTTACTAACTTACACCAGACCTAACCTGGTCTTTACTTACACCAGACTAACACAGGGTCTTTACTTACACCAGACTAAACCTGGTCTTTACTTTCACCAGGGGCTAACCTCAATGATTTTTACTTACACCAGGTCTAACCTGGTCTTTACTTACTCCTAGACTAACTGGTCTTTACCTTACACCAGAATTAACCTGGTCTTTACTTACACCAGACTAACCTGGTCTTTACTTACACCAGACTAAACCTGACTCTTTACTTACACCAGGACTAACCTGGTCTCTTCACTTACACCAGACTAACTAGGTATATCCAACTTTACTTACACCAGACTTACCTGGGTCTTTACTTACACCCAGGACTAACCTTGGTCTTTATTACACCAGACTAACTTGGTCTTTTACTTACACCTAGACTAACCTGGTCTTTAACTTAACACCAGACTAACCTGGTCTTTACTTACACCAGACTAACCTGGTCTTTACTTACACCAGGACTAACCTGGTCTTTACTTACACCAGACTAACTGGTCTTTACTTTGACACCAGACTAACCTGGTCTTTACTTACACCAGACTAAATTGGTGGTGCCTTTACTGTACACCAGACTAACCTGGAAATAGGTCTTTACTTACACCAGACTAACCATGGTCTTTACTTACACCAGACTAACTTGTCTTTACTTACACCAGACTAGGGTCATGGGTGAGTCTTTACTTACACCAGACTAACACTGGTCTTCTTTACTTACACCAGACTTAACCTGGTCTTTACTTACACCAGACTAACCTGGTCTTTTTTACTTAACACCAGACTAACTCAGACTGGTCTTTACTTCTTACACCAGACTAAACCTGGTCTCTTTACTTACACCAGTACTAACTTGTCTTTACTTACACCAGACTCACCTGGTCTTTACTTACACCAGGAATAATCTGGTCTTTACTTACACCAGACTAACCTGGTCTTTAACTTACACCAGACTAACTATGTTCGTGTTTAACACCTGGACGTATACCACTAGACCTTTACTTTACTACCTAACCTGGTCCTTTACTTACACCCAGGACTCCACATGGTACTTTACTTACACCAGAACTAACTTGTGTCTTTACTTACACCAGACTAACCTGGTCTTTACTTTACACCAGACTAACTGGTCTTTTACGTACACAAGACTAAACTGGTCTTTTATTTACACCAGACTAAACTGGGTCTTTACTTACACCAGACTACACATGGTCTTTACTTACACAGCAACTACCTGGTCTTTATCTACACCAGACTAACCTGGTCTTTATTTAAGTGACACCAGACTCACCTGGCATTTTCTTACACCAGAACTAACCTGGTAGGTGCTTACCTCTCTTACACCCAGACTAACCTGGATCTTTATTTAACACACAGTCTTAACCTGGTCTTTACTTACACCAGACTAAACAACTTTACAAACTAAAACGTAACTGGTCTTTTACTTACACCAGACTAACCTGGTCCTTTTACTTACACATAGACTAACTTGGTCTTTACTTACCACCAGGACTACATTTACATGGTCTTTAATTACACCAGACTAACTTTTTGGTCTTTCCTTACACCAGACTAACCTTGGTCTTTACTTACACCAGACTAACCTTAGTCTTTATTTACACCAGAACTAACCTGGTTCTTTACTTTACACCATGACTAACCTGGTCTTTACTTACACCAGACTAAACCTGGTCTTTTACACTTACACCATACTATACTAACCTGGACTTTACTTACACCAGACTAACCTGGTCTTTACTTACACCAGACTAACCTGGTCTTTACTTACACCAGTCTATAAACTATCCTGGTCTTTACTTACACAGAGACTAACATGGTCTTTAATCTTACACCAGACTAACCTGGTCTTTAACTTACACCAGTACTAACCTTGGTCTTTACTTACACCAGGACTATAACCTGGTCTTTAACTTACACCAGACTAACCTGGTCTTTACCTTACACCAGACTAACCTGGTCTTTTCTTACACCATGACTCTAACCTGGTCTTTACTTACACCAGACTAACCTGGTCTTTTACCGTTACACCAGACTAACCTGGTCTTTACTTACAACCAGAGTACTAACCTGGTCGTTTTACTTACACCTGAACTTTAATGTACCTGGACTTTAACTTACACCAGACTAACCTGGTCCTTTACTTACACCAGACTAACCTGGTCTTTACTTACACCAGACTAACCTGGTCTTTACTTACACCAGACTAACCTGGTCTTTACTTACACCAGACTAACATGGTCTTTACTTACACCAGACTAATATCCTGGTCTTTACTTACACAGACTAACCTGGTCTTTATTACACTCAGACTAACCTGGTCTTTACTTACACCAGACTAACCTTGTCTTTACTTACACCATAGACTAACCCTGGTCTTTACTTACACCAGGACTATAACCTGGTCTTTACTTACCCCAGGACTAACCAGGTCTTTAACTTACACCAGACTAATCTTTGGTCTTTACTTACACCAGACTAACCTGGGCTTCCATTTACTTACCTCCATACTTAAACCTGGTCTTTACTTAACCAGACTAACCTGGTCTTTACTTACACCAGACTAACCTGGTGTTTACTTACACCAGACTAACCTGGGTCTTTACTTACACCACACGACTAACCTGGTCTTTACTTACACCAGACTAACCTGGTCTTTACTTACACCAGACTAACCTGGTCTTTACTTTCTCCAGACTAAACCTGGTCTTTTACTTACACACCAGACTTAACCATGGTCTTTACTTACACACCAGACTAACCTGGTCTTTACTTACACCAGACTAACCTGGTCTTTTACTTACACCAGACTAACACGGTCTTTACTTACACCAGACTAACCTGGTCTTTGTACTTACACCAAGCACTAACCTCGGTCTTTACTTACAAGCCAAACTTAACTACTTGGTTCTTTACTTACACCATTAACTAACCCGGTCTTTTACTCTACACATTCAGACTAACCTGGTCTATTACTTACCTCTACCAGAACTAACTCACTGGTCTTTACTTTACACCAGGACTAACCTGGTCTTTACTTACACCAGACTAAACCTGGTCTTTACTAACACCAGACTTACTTGGTTGTACTTACACCAGACTAACCTTTGTGTTTATTTACACCAGGATTACCTCGCATTTACTTACACCAGACTAACCTCGGACTTTTGACTTACACCAGGACTAATACTGGTCTTTATTTACACCTGACTACACCTGGTCTTTACTTACACCAGACTAACCTGGTCTTTATCTTACCACCAGACTAACCTGGTCTTTACTTACACCAGACTAAACTTGGTCTTTACTTACACCAGACTAACCTCGGTCTTCTTACTTACACCAGACTTAACCTGGTCTTTAACTTACACCAGGCTAAACTGGTCTTTACTTACACCAGTACCTAAACCTGGTCTTTACTTACACCAGACTAACCATGGTCTTTACTTTAAACCAGACTAACACTGGTTCTTTACTTAACACCCAACCTGGTCACCATTTACTAACATGGTCTTTACTTACACCAGACTAACCTGGTCTTCTACACTCTTTACAAACCAGACTAAACCTGGTCTTTTACTTACACAACAGACTAAAAACTGGTCTTTACTTACACCAGAAATAACATGGTCTTTACTTACACCATGACTAAACTGGTCTTTAATTTACACCAGACTAAACTAGCTGGTCTTTTACTTACAACAGACTAACTTGGTCTTTACTTACACCATAGACATAACCTAGGTCTTTAACTTACACCAGACTAACCTTGCGGTCCTTACTTAACACCAGACTAACCTGGTTTTACAACACCGACTACTTACACACCAGACTAAACCTGGTCTTTATCTACATAAACAAGGACTAACCTGGTATGGTTTTACTTAGACACCAGACTAACCTGGAGGTTCTGTTTACTTACACCAGACAAACTATGGTCTTTACTTACAACCAGACTAACCATGGGTCTTTACTTACACCAAACTAACCTGGTCTTTACTTAACACCAGGGACTAACCTGGTCTTTTAGCTTACAACCAGACTATAACCTGGTCTTTTAACTTAAAACCAATACTACCTGGTCTTTACTTTACACCAGACTAACACTGGTCTTTTACTTATACACCAGACTAACCTGGGGTCTTTACTTACACCCAGACTAACCTGGTCCTTTAACTTACACCAGACTAACCTGGTCTTATACTTACACCAGAATAACCTGGTCTTTACTTACACCTGCTAACCACTGGTACTTTACATACTACAAATAATAAACCTGGTCTTTACTTACAACCTAGACTAACCTGGTCCTTTACTTACACCAATGACTAAACCTGTTCTTTACTTACACCAGACTAACCTGGTCTTTACGTACAACAAATACTAAAACCTGCTAAACATAGTACTTACACCAGACTAACCCATGCTCTACGTACACATTACACCAGACTAACCTGGTCTTTACTTTTACACCACTACTAACCAGTCTTTACTTACACCAGACTAACATGGTCTTTACTTACACCAGACTAAACAAAATAGTTACTTTACTTACACCAGACTAACCTGGGACTTTACTTTACACCAGGGAACTAACCTGGTATTTACTTACTCCCCCAGACTAAACATGGTCTTATTCTTACACCAGACTAACCTGGTCTTTACTTACACCAGGCTAAACCTGGTCTTTACTTACACCTGACTAACCCTGGGTATTACTTACACCAGACTAGACATGGTCTTTTCTTACACCAGACTAACCCTGGTCTTTTCTATTACACCCAACTACCTGGTCTTTAATTTACACCAGAGACTAAACCACTGGTGGTCTTTACTTACAACCAGAACACTAACCTGGTCATTTACTTACACCAGACTATACCCTGGTCTTTTCTTACACCAGACTAACCTGGTCTTTACTTATAACCAGACTAAACCTGGTCTTTACTTACACCAGACTAACCTGGTCCTTTTTCTTACACCAGACTAACCCTGTCTTTACTTACACCAATACTAACTCCCTGTTCTTTTACTTACACCAGACTCACCTGGGTCTTTACTTACACAAGTAACCCTAACCTGGTCCTTTACTTACACCAGACTAACCTGGTTCACTTACCCGTACACCAGGTTCTTTTTACATAACCATGCTAACCTGTTCTTTACTTACACCAGAAATATCCTTGGTCTTTACTTACACCAGACTAACCTGGTCTTTACTTACACAAAGACTAATCTGCTTCTTTACGAGTACACCAGACTAGACCCGATCCCTTTTACGTACACCCAGACAACTTGGTCATTACTTACACCAGGACTGACCCTTGGTCTTTACACTTAACACAAGACTCTATTCTGTCTTTCTACAACTTACAACCAGACCAGTACCAGACTAACCCTGGTTTTCTACTTACTCCATTCTACACGAGAACTAACACTTAGTGGCTAAACTCCAAGCAATAAACACGTGTATTGATTTTGAAATACACACATATATTGTAGTATAGTGAAGTATCTTAAATTTCTACACTATTACTGAACCTCTCTCAAACCTTTCACTGGCAACAATACAGACTTAAAAATAAATAAATAGTACTACATAAAAGATAAACCAAAAATATGTATGTACACTATATAACTTCCATTTTCTGAGACACAAAATATATTATTATACTAAATCTTTCAACTAATTACACAAAGAACATGAAAAACACAAATTTTGCTAAAACAGTAGCTGATAAAGTTTATTTTTATGTATTATTTTGAAAAACAAACATTAAGCACAATTACACGAGGTCAAATTGTCTTTTAAATATCAAGGTTATATACAGAAGTACAGGAGGCTGATCCCAGCTTGCTTGTTAATCAATTGCAATTGAAAATCTGCTCCATACGACAACGGCGGACCCTTACCCCCTGGTCGGTATAGAAGAAATTTAGGTAACATCTCTTACCTGTAGACGACTAGCACTTGAATACAATACATCTCGGGTATGGTGTCATCCTGTTTCTTAGGGCTGTGGGATGCCGGACAAAAGAGGGGAGTATAGAAAGGGCATATGCTCTATATGGGACTTACTTAAGCGACAGCACTGTGTGAACTGAGATTTTTACTCATGTACACATTGAATTTTATAGATTAACATGAACTATAAATTACGGAAATCGTAGCGGAAAGATGCTAATATACTCGTATCCGCCCGATACAAAAAACGGTACACACACACACACATTAGCATATATAATAAAGGAGAGTGTTATGCAACAGGCACTTTCTGTAGCCACCAATTTAACTTTTATACATGCCTATACAACTACTCATGTACATATATCTACGTGCAATTTTAAATATGATAAAATATATTTTGGTCTCTTATTTATTGTCGCATGTGTAAACACGATATAAAACAGATCTGGCGACGATGCTACTTAAAATGATCCTTGTCTTGACAACAGGTATTTTATATAAAAACTACTACCACATGTTTTATTAGTAACTACGTAACAACTGTTTGTAAACTGATTTTAGTTACATAATCCCTACTTTACTAAAGGATACACCGACTTGTGCTTTATTTCAATAGAGAATTCACAGCATAATATATACAACTATATAATGATCATATCGCTCAAACTTGCAAAAAATGCTATGAATTAATTCAATTTAAATGTGTACACAGATGCAACCCTATTAGTTCAAATATTATGATAAAATTTTGTACAATGTGCGATGAAACATTTGTTTTATTAACAGAAAGAAATTAAGTATTAGATGTAGAAATCACTGGAAATGAAAGGTACAAGTAGAAATTAGACACCATCATACAAAACACCGGCCGTTTAGAGGACTTGATTTGCGCAAATTTGTGGAATTGACACCGACCGTCCCGATACAGCACTCAGGCTGTGTGCGGTAACTGAACGCACAGCTTTGTCGCGGCGTGAAGGCGTACCCGGAAAACCGCTACAGCTGCGTGCGCACGATATATGCGACATATTATTACCTCAGCGTCCATCTCGCATGTGCGGACGATGTGCACAAGCAGTTTCTTTGGTACACGCATTGTGCTCGGTCATCACAAACTGTATACCTTGCTTGTCGGTACCTTTCGAATTTTGTAAATGTGATAACATTTTTTTTTATAATTATATAAGTAAATTGCATAAGGCCTGGAGCGTACTGTTTTCTCAAAAAACGGCGTGAAATCTAAAAGTATTCGTTACGTACTCATAATATCCACCTTCCGGGACGATAGTTTAAGAGGTGGAGAAATCCAAAAACACAAATACCATTTTCCATATCACATACATAAAACGATAATTCATTATATTATGTTAAAAGCGGGTTTTTGTGCTCCCCGCGAATTTTACCGTTCGCTGTTTATCGTTCAACAAACAAATGACACGCTAAGTGTTTGTAAAACGTTAAAGGAGCTGACTTTAGGTATTTGTGCTCCGAATTTGACATCTGTTTAACTTTTAACTGGAGCTTATCTTTACCCATACAGGTATCATCTCTATCCGTCAAGGGTTAAAAAAAATAAAAAACAAAACACAAAGGGTTAAAGTCTGCTCTTCTATTAGAGACAATCGTGTCGCGGAATTTTCAGTTGTGACAGGTGACGAACAGTGAGCAGTATGGGAACTATATTGAAGAAAATGAATACAGAATCTAATGAAAAAGGTGCGTCTTTTTTAAATTATCTATTCAATGAATTTAAAGAACGGTAGTTTATTTGACTTTGGCGAATGCGCTCCTGGATTAGTATGCTTACGGCGTATTAAAACAGATAAGATACATATAGGATTAGAAGGTTTTATATTTGCGAGTCATTATATTTGCGAACAAAAACTAAAACTTCGCGACAAGTTTCAGAAAATTACATATGAAATGAATAAGAAAATAATAAATTATGTACCTATGTATGATAATGTTATCACATGCATACAACAACCTATATCGAACAATTTTAACATCAAAAAATCAAACAGAGGCCCCCATTTTGTCGCAACGTTCTCAAATCATGACGTAACGTCATTGTTTACTGACGTCAATTCATGACGTCACAATGGATTTCTATCCAATGAAAAACGCTAAAATGTTATATTACACTGTGAAAAACATAACTAAAAACCTAAACAATAGGAATATAACAGTCATGGTGTATTGTATTTAGTACGTATTACAAGGGTTATCTGCAAAGCTCTGACTTATATTATACCACACTTTTCACGAAAACAAACTTTTACTGCGTATACTTACATACATTATGTCCTCATTTTGGAGATATCTATTTTAAATTTTGTTTCATGATTGCAGAGTTACATGTAGCTCCCTTGCGGGTAGGTATCCATTATGACATCATTATTTTGTGGGCGCAATTCACATCATTTTCTTCGAAAAGAATGAAGTTATGCTTGGAAACCCATAAAGTCACAATCAATATCTACCCACACAGGAAGATAACACTGTAATATGCAAATACAGAATATATTTAAGGCCTTGATCTTCACGGGCTCTTCCTCGGGAAATTCCGCTTACATACCCTATACACCCACACGAGGCCATATTCATCTCTATCGTTGGTCAGAGTTTCTACAAACGAGTCTGATAGCTTTAACCATTTGATGCAGAAACATGCTTCACATAGTAAACACAAAAGTAAATATATCGGATGTCATTATCACACAATGGATATTTACAGCTTTGTCACTGTCAAAATCTTTCCCTTTTGTCGATGCCATGTTTTAATTTTAGCAGTACTTGATCCCAATAATATTTTCCTTGTCCAATATTTGCACAAAGCCTGATCCTGGTGAACACCATCTTTGAACAGGTTTCAGTACACCTTCTCTCGTTGATAGGTTTTGTCTCTCCTAAGATTTTAAATTATATCAAGAGATGCTTTGGTAATTCCAGATTGTTTCTGGAATCTACGTTTCTTATCCCTTGGTTCAGTTCCTTTATTCTTAACACAAGGTAATTCTATGTTTCTATATCTGTACTGTTTGGATCTCTATCACACTTGCCCTTATTCCATTGTAGAATTAAATACAGATCCAGTATCTCTACTAAAGTCTTCTTCTTATGATGATCTTCTGTTTCTAACCATCATTCCTACTGATGCAAACTATCAGACGGCTGGGTATTGCTCAAACAGAGTTGTCAACCTTGTTTTGTCAGATCACATGTCCCAGTTCATAACAGAACAGACATTGATCCGCTAAATGTGACAAAATCAGATCCACAGATTGTGCAGTGATTCGACCTCCATTCCATTCCCATTTAATGGTGTCACTGAATATTACATCCACATTTCAGAATTGTTCTCCAACCGAACGCCTTTGCTATCATCATATCACTATGATAAGTTTTTGTGCTGGGTCATCGCCGATAGTTACACTTTTAAGTCTTTTCTAAACTAGATAGGGTGATCTTAAGTCGGACACGATCTAGAGTCGGACATTTTTAACACGTCTTACCGCCCTTATTCCGGTTACCACGTTACAAAAAAACGCTGTCTACATGCTAAATGAAGTATTGACTTTCTAGAGTTGTCTCCCGTTGATAACTTTCTCGTTTACATATTTTGCCAAGTCCGATCGCGAATAGTAGCAAAAGCGGTACATTTCACTGTGAGAGGGGTAAAGTTTTGTGATTTCAAACTGATATGAGAAGTCATTTCTTTTGATTATTACGGGCATGCAACTTAAAGCTGAAGTTTAGCTGTAAGATTTGTGTAAAACAAATGCAGAATTATCTTCAATTTGCCGATAGACACAGCATTTTATCTGATAATTTGGTTAAAAGTCGCAAACGTGATTTGATCTTGAGTCGGACACCAAAAATGTCCAAAACGATCATAAGTCGGACAGTGAATTTTAACATTATACCAGTGAATATATGTGATATATAGACATAAAGAGGTGCTGTAATTACCCTTTTTTCATCATATAAGTTTGAAACTTTCATCCCTTATTTTTTTTATAAATATTTCTTATCTATTTTTTATTTTCTAATCAGTCTTCTAACATTGATAATTTTTCCCTGGAATCTTAGAAATAACTGAATATACTTTCAAGGAACATCTTATGTTAAAACATATAACAACCCAATTTCAAGCATTGTATGAAACAAAACCAATATACATTCCCTTATTAAAATTGACCGCAGTTTCTTTCGTTTTTCAGTCCATGAAATATCTACAACTATTTCGTCAGGCTCATTTGTTATACAAGCTATATTTATTGATTTCCCAGAGATACACTGTATGTAAGGTGGAAACATTTTAAAGTGAAGTATATAGCCACATCTCGTGCCCGCAAACGCACGTGTATCTATTCAATGTCGGAGCAAATGTAATGTTGTAGCATACACAATACAAAATGCATTTTTAGTCATGTGCAGTTTGCTTGACAACTGGCGATATGTCAATTACCGAAAGTAATATGAACAACAAATTTCTTATTTAATGATAAATGACTAATATTTTTGATTCAGAATTGTATAAAATGTTAACTTAATCCGATTGTCCGACGTAATATCAAAGCAATCTGGACTGTCCGACTCATAGTCAAATGCGTCCGACTCTCGATCGAATTGCAGGTTAGGTACTTTATTTGCTCTGTATTGTATTGTAAGGTAAAAAACGAGAGTATCGAAATGGAAATATGATGCAGAAAGTGTGCTCTCTCGGACGGTACCCATTAGATTAATAGTGGTCTTCATATCTCGACGTACTGCTGTTCTGAACACAAAGGGTGTCCGACTTACGATCACTTTACCCTACTTCTTTATTTTAGAAACGTTAATTTATTCAATGTTAGTCTTTAACTATTTATAAATGTTTGTTTAATAATATAGCTCGGCTTCTTTTTTCGATTTACACATTCGGTTTTACCGCAACGGCACCCGCCATTTTGGATTAAGTGACTCGTCGAGTGACAGTTCAAAGTTCAAAAAATTTTACCGAGCTCGAATAAGAAAGTTCTTTTTACAAATGTTTTCCTATGTGGTCCAATAAGCTTGTTCCTATTCACATATGTTTTACTATGTTCCAATAATGTTGATATGGAATATACTAAGTAGGCCTATGCGCCGGTGGATACGTTTGAAATTCACGTATCGAAATGGTCTCTCACCCCATGGGACTGTAACCGTGTTTATAATTATAGGGCGAGCTATGCGACCTTGGAATTCATTTTCCGGCTCCGAGCACATGTCTTCATCCCCTGTAAATATGAATATATTTGTTACGGAATAGTATATGTTCACACCTGCAATAATAGGGGTCACGTTTTGGAAAATGGTGTGTTGACACGAGTCCACACTCTATGGGACTGTCTGATATTGTATGTAATTATAAGACGAGCTAAAGCACAAATTAACATAGAACTCCACTTTCCGAGATTTTTTCAGTTGGAAAAAAATCATGACCAAATATGATTTTGTATGACTTTCCATATAACATACAGAAACCCCAATTGATTTAAATACGCATAACGCGATAGTTGTACTCCAAATTTACCTTATATTTAGCTTATCTTATCTTGGCTATTTTTTAAGTATTATTAAGTGTTAACTACTTGGACACTAAGAGTAAAAGGCAGGTGTCGTAGTAGACGTAATTACAAACAATCGTGGCAGGAAATAATCAGTTGTGGCAAAACTTTGTCGGACAAGTTGCGATCAGTAATGGAAATACATTGAAAAAAATGGCGACAGAATGTTCTAAAAAAGGTGCGTCACTTTAAAATTGTCTTTCAATCGAATTTAAAGAATGGCGTAAACGTTCCTAGATTAGTTTGATTTTGGCGTGCCAAACAGGTAAGATATATATAAGGTTTTTTATGATTGATAATTTCATATGTATTTATAAAAAGCGAGTCTTAAGACGTTTGTATTATTGTGAGCATTTGGCAACCAAACATTAAAACGTTAAGACAAGTTTTATCAAATATCGTATAAAATGAACAGACATAAATGATATTTCTATCACATAACTACGACAACCTATATTTCGAATAATTTTAACGTCAACATGTCTGGCACTAGTAACATAAGCAAAGCATTACACAGGATATCCGACGGATTATGTGAAAATCTAAACAATAGGAACATAATAGTCATGTTATATTGAATTTAGCGCACAATACGACATCTATAGAGACTATAGATTTCCTAAAAAAGTAGTGCTATATTTACATTAGTTGCTCATTTTAGAGGTATACATTAAAAAGTTCGCCCAAACAAACGTCTTATTAATTATTATTTAATCCTAAGAAGGAACAGTCATTTTGACGATTATAAGTTGACGTGTCCACGTCAACAATAGTGACGTCATAATGGTCACGTTTGAATGTCATTTATAACTCCATAAACTTCATCTGAACTTGGTTAAGTGATATACATATATATAATAGTAGTTGTAACAAGCTAATGTAAAAAAGATGCATTTATAATCTATGTTTTGTGAATTATTTATACAATGCGTTCACTAATCTGATAACAATGAATTTATTACTTTTGACGGATAACGACGGATATTTCGGTGAAATAGGGATATAATGGATTTAAGGCATGTCTGACATGATGGTTGGTATCCTTTTCAAAAGTCTCTGTTGCATAGTAACGAACCAATTATTACAATTAGTACTTAGAATTCGATAAGGTATACACACTACTGTAAGAGCGATTTGAGCAGATCTAGACAAAAGTTGCATTACTCCACTGATAAGGGCCAGGGTTCGGCAAACAAGACGTGGACATACGGCGAACAAAGAGAGAATTTGAACATTTCTCATTCATGTTAGCACAATGGTCTTTTCTGGCATATCACAGTAATACCAACTACTATAACATCCATAAGAAATGGTTTGTTTCCGATAGATATGCAAATTAAGACTGAAATGTCCCTTTAACATAGTATGAGTATGTACCTTAACGTAACATATTATAATAATTAACGTATTGTCAATACACATAAACTACAAGGTAAACTACGTTAATAACACGTTATTGGACGCTGAGGCTCATTGATGTACAATATGTCACGTTCCCCGTCAGGAAAGCTTATAATAGCTCACATTTACTTTACCCTGTCTTAAAGTTTAATTACATCAAACTCATAAAACATACTTACATATATATGAAAACACCAAATATATGACATAGCGTAATGTCGCATGAAATATCACATTTTGAAAGAACCGCACAGCAACGCATGTTTCAAACGTCTGATTAAATCGGAACCTCCGAGCCGTGATCACGCGCTCAATATCGGCAATACACAGATACGGAATATCGGACATTTCCAATTTTCGTTAAAGATTTTTTTTTTTTACTTTTAAATTAAAAATACTTCCAGTGCTGCAACTTTATAAAAAGTGGTAAAATAAGAAAGTTTAAACCTCGGACAGACGAGAAAATTGTGTATAACACTAAAGAGTTTTCACTATGACAAAAAGAGCGAAAGTGATAGACCATACTTTAATGGATAATCAGACAAACAATATATTACAATTTTCCAGTGAAATATAAGGTTTTACAGTGAATTTCAAAGCACAAATCCATGAAAAATTTGCCTAGCTAAATTTCAGAATTGACAGTAAAAATATAATTTTGATTGTTACGTCATTGTTTGTACACAAAAGTGACGTTATATTTTTGTGTATAAAGAAGTCGTTATGCTCACAAAAACACGACGTAACAATCGCAAGGGCAATTAACTACATGTTTTTTTATGTACAATACAATTGCGAATTAACCTTTGGTGGAACTAGTAGTGATGGTCTTCTCTAAATGGAAGCGAGAAAACAAATGTAACCAATGCTTCGCACTCGTGCAAAATATCAAAGTTCCACCTCATGCGATGAAATATAACTGGTATTCATCAAGACATAATGAATATCCACTATATATTTGTGTTTAATTTTTTAACATTACATATTTTATTTTTGTTCAGAACTGCTTTCCAAAAGGGCACAACAAACCGCCAAAGAAGATTTTGTTTCAGCTTACTTTATGAAGGCATCAACAAATAGCTTTGATAACAACACAAATCCTCAGGTAATTAAAAGATAAACAAATAAGATAAATATAAAATTTAAAATAATAAATAATTTAAATAAATACTTAAAATGGGGCAAAACTGTAAGCACACGGACCCTTACCTTTTTTCTGCCTTATTAAGAAAGAGCAGCCTATTTCCTGTTAATATGCAAACAATTTAAATGCTTAATACCACAATTTTGTCTGTTATGTCTTATTTATCAATTTTGTCTGTTATGTCTTATTTATCATAACTGATATATTTTTAAAGAAGTCCAAACATCCATACATATCAAACACCTCATTAGAAAAATATGGTTTTAATATATGGTGTTTATGGTTAAACCGGTAAAATTCCCATAAAATCCAATGTTTTGTCAATTTCGTATCTTTGATTGACTATTAATAGCTCAAAAATGAGCACAATGTCATATGTCTTTCTTCATTTTATTTTAGGGTATGAAATCCTATTTTGACAAAAAACTGTTGACTTCACTGAGGTCTGCATCTTCAGTTTGTGTATGGATGAAAACCAACAATTCATTCACGCACTACTAATGCATGTATTTTTTTTAGCGAATGGGGGTCAAAACGGCAAAAACCTATATTGTCCTTGCTATACTTTATTCCGTCCTTGGATATTACCTCCCTTATGAGTAGGAATCCATTATGACGTCATTATTCACATTGTTATCTCAAAAATATGACATTACTCTTGCATGACGTCACAATCAATACCAACCCGCAATGAGAGATAACTCTAATATGCAAATACAGAATAACAGTCGTTTAAACTCTTAAAACCAGAAGATGTTTATATTACATGTTTATGATTAAATTGTATTTTGTTTTTCGTGCTGAATTGATATATTCACTATATTTATTATTCAGTTTGTGATTACAATTTGTGTTTTGCATAGGGATATGTCAATCTCGGAACGGCTAAAAACAAAGTATGTGAAGACTTATGGTTAGCCAAGGTATGTTTCGCCTTTTTATTTTTCTATGTATACACCGTGTTAATTATGACCGGGTGGAGTGTGCTGCTCGATGTCTATAGTGGTATGCTTCAGTGAGATAGCACTATTATAATGGCAAGAATTTCACTTTTACAAAGAGACACAACGTGAATACACCGCAATCAAAAATCATACAGACGTTTACACATAGCCCACATGATCCTTGATATTAATATATAGGACGTTCGGAGGAATAATCCAAATTAAACGAAAGGAAGTATTCACCAATGGACAATATTTAAACAAAAGTGTGATACAATAGCATGATCACCTCTTGTATATGGTGATTGATATTCAAATTAAGTAATGAATCAATAAGTTACAAAACAAAATAATAAAAATTAAATAATGCTAAACAAAATAGAGAAAAAATATATATATATAGATAAGTAAATAAAATTCAAAAAATAATAAATTAATAAAAAAGATGAAAATATAATAACAATGATAAGAGAAAAAATTCTAGATATCAATAAAAATTAAAAAAAAACGGTGGAGAACTTCCATTATGGGAAAGGTTACAAATTGCTGAATATATAATTGTAATCTTGATTGCAGGTTATTACTGGACGATATTTTCCATTTACAATGTGTCGATATGGTTTTTTAATGTTTTGATAATAATAATAAAAGATTGTACTTTCATTCGATTGCACATTGAGTCAAGGAATCTTCTGTCATGTGGACGAACACATAAAATGTACAGTATTTACAGCATAGTAATATACATAAAGTAATTATAAAAAAAATGAAATAAAACATATCACAGAAATAGTCAATCATATCACAGAATAAATTATCAAATCACAAAGTAAAATCATAATATCACAGCGAAATACAGAAAATTGCCATAAGTGTACACATAAAAGTCATGTTGCAATAAGTGATAATGAAATAATAAACACAAATATGTGTCTTAATGTATATCCCACTGATAGCCTATGTGTTAATACAAACCGTTGATTCCAGATCTCCGAGGTTGTTGGCACGCCTGGTTATGTTGGTAAACACCTACTCTTCTACTTCCCATTTCACGGGTTGAAATGGTAAATATATCTAAGATTTCTCAACAGTATATGGGAATTGATCAGTTTTTGAATATGTAAAGTCTCTTCTTATAAGTCAGAGGTGTGTCACGTGATGGTTTATAAATACTGGCATTGCCATAAGTGTGTGAATACAAATGTATATATGTATATATATATGCATGTATATTGGTGCGTGCTACACGTAACGTGACGTCAATCTATAATGATTTCGCTTGGTAAACGGCAGTATTTGTGTACGCTTAAACAATATGGTTATGGTCGATTCTAATCTTACACAGCACGTACATCTTAGCAATTTTCATAAAGATTTTTCATCAGAATTCTGTATAGAAAGTAAGACAGTTCCGTCAATTTCGACTGAAACTCGCAGGGGTCGTCAGCATTATATGAATCATCTGGTACCACTGGTAAAATAACTCTACAAGCTTCATCTATGGAACTGAAAACATGCCTTACCATGAAAATGCATTATAAAAACTCATTTTATACTGTGTTTTAAAACGTTCGAAGAAGTTGTGGAAATAATTATTAAGTTTAAAAATGTTTTTTTTGTAGATCTACATAAAACTTTGTAGGTAATAAAACAATTAATGTATCTGGATTCGACACCGAAAACATCGTCGGTCAATATTATTTTCTGTGATCAATTAATCAAGCTATAGACATCAGACAAATGCTTTAATTGCATAACAGGCAGTAAGGTATGACCTGGAACTGTGGATTAAGCAAACAATACAATGTGTAATATAGTGAAGGGTAACAAAGGCATTAGACAACATCATGTTTTAAAAATAAAAAAATAAAAAAACACGTCACAAACTAATGACGTCACAGTATTTACCTACATCAAAGGGCAGTTAACTCTGTAATGTGCTAATTTTACAGAATCACACTATATGTTTTTATTTCAGCGTACGTAAAACAGTTGCCAACTTTATAGAAGAGCGTTTCAACAGCAAAGAAAGAATTGAAGAAGAAAAGGTAAGATTTGCCTTAAGTTATCGGGATACTCAATCTAATTAAAATTAGTCTTGTAATTCCGCTCCCACTACGATACTCTACGTTACGATTCAATACATGTATTGAAGCGTAACGTAGAGTATCGTAGTGGGAGCGGAATTAATCGTAGTGGGAGCGGAATTACAAGTCTAATTTTAATTAGATTGTAAGTATAGGTAAACGGTCGTCATAGAGACGAAGGCAAGTATAGGTAACGATCTGGTCGTCATATAGACAAGGATTTGTATAGGTAACCGGTCGTCATAGAGAGAAGGATAAGTTTAGGTAATCGGTCGTCTTAGAGACGAGGGTTTGTATAGGTAACCGATTGTCATAGAGACGTGGATAAGTATAGGTAATCGGTCGTCATAGAGACGAGGGTAGGTATAGGTAACCGGTCGTCATAGAGACAATCGGCACATGATGGAATGTAAAATACATACCATATTTGACCCAATAAGTGGCAAGGTTACTTAATTCATTTTTTTTTAAAAAGGGTGCGCTTAACCAAATTTGAACTGATCTCTTATAGATTTATTACATAAGAGTAAGCCATAAATCACTTTACAAAAGAAATCCAATAAAGAAACCTCAACGGTTTTCATATTTTCAGTCTGCATTTTATTTGAGGTATAAAGTGAAATTGACAATCAAAAAAGGGAGGAGCACTTATAAGGATGAAGGCACTTATTGAGTCAAGTCCATCATTTCTGGGTTTCAAATATGAAGCCCACATGGGACAGTTGCCAGGTACAGACTGCTGGTCTCTGGGTTTTAGCTTACCTGCCCGAAGAGCAAGTGATCTTATGCCGTGCTGCGGCAGCCCTCCGTCGACCTGCCAGCCGTCCGTCCAATCGTTTCACCCATATATTCTCTGGTCCCTGACCTTGTGTCATCTGACCCATGACCCTGTGTCATCTGACCTATAACTCTGTATATTTTGTACTAGGTGTTGGCTCGGTGGAGGGTTTGGCGTATGACGGTTTTGAGAATTACCTATACTGGACCAGCTACACCAACTCTTCAATTAGTCGTGCCCGAATCTCCGACAAGGACGAGCCTCAACGCAATACAACTGTGGAGAAAATCATACAATTCAATTCAATTCAATTCATTTATTTGCATTTTTACATCCACAAACAAGGATCGATAGCAAATTACAAAGATAACATTACATGTATAACACAACAATAATAAAACAAGAACAGCTTATGCATTCAGCAAGCCCGCTTTCCTCAGTTCAAACGACTTTTTAATGAAGAGGCCCAAATCCTGCAGAAGTTGTGGTTCATTAGATGACAATAACATTATTAAATTTTCATAGTCTGTGAACATAGAATTAATATTGTATTTAGATAGGAAACTTTTTCTTTCAGTAGAATTTACTGTACACTTGAGGATGAAGTGAGCTTCATCCTCTACAATATTGCAAAATTTGCATAACCGGTGCTGGCGAGGTATCTTTTTTGTCCTACCAGCTTCAATTTCTAGGTTGTGATTGCTGATCCGAAGTTTTGTCAACAATTTTCGATATTCAAAATTTTGCAAAGAAAGATAATATTCCTCTTTATAGTTTTGTTTAAGTTTTTATATAGAAATAGCTTATTACTACAATCTAAAAGCTGCATTTTGCTCGAGAAAATAATGTCAAATCTGCCATGTATGAATCTTTTTAACGACCGTTTTAATCTGGCCTGTGCCTTCCTACTGAAGTTTCCCCTTTTAATGTCAAATGTGATGTTATTTTCGTTGATAATACTTGATACGTATGAATACCACGAATATGATCCACTTTCATGAATATTTTGACTGACCTTCAAAGCTTCTTTTACAAGATTATTAATGTCATCTTGTGATATTCTAGCCAAATAACACAATGCTTGAGTATTAATGAAACAGTCTAGTGTATATTGTCCTAATTCAGCCCTGGAAGCAGCATTTACTGCATATTTTCCAACCCCAAGGGCCATTTTGCAAAATTTTAAATTTATTTGTTCAAATGGCGTTTTATCTATTATTGAAAATTTGTCAAATGTTGAATTATTCACACGTGCTCTTTACTACTTGGTGTGTTTGATCATCCTCGTGCGATTGCTGTGGACAGCTGCTCCGAGTATGTATTCACTTCACTGCCTCACCTGCTGATAAATACAGATACAGAAGACATTTTAGAAAATAATTTTATCGTTAGTTTAGTGTATTAATAACATGTTGCTTTTGAATGAATCAGGAATGAGTTGATACACTGTTATGTCTTTTTTTACCTGAAATTTAGTTAGATAAGGAATTTATAGGTAAACTGGTGTTTGTTGTTTTAGTCGTATGTTTTGGACTATAGGTAAACACTTGTTTGTTGTTTTAGTCGGATGTTTTGGACTATATGTAAACATGTGTTTGTTGTTTTAGTCGTATGTTTTGGACTATAGGTAAACACTTGTGTTTGTTGTTTTAGTTTTATATTTTGGGCTGTAGGTAAACACATGTTTGTTGTTTTAGTCGTATGTTTTGGACTATAGGTAAACACTTGTTTGTTGTTTTAGTCGGATGTTTTGGACTATAGGTAAACACTTGTTTTGTTGTTTTAGTCGGATGTTTTGGACTATAGGTAAAACACTTGATTGTTGTTTTAGTCGTATGTTTTGGACTATAGGTAAACACTTGTTTGTTGTTTTAGTCGGATGTTTTGGACTATATGTAAACATGTGTTTTTGTTAGTTGTTTTAGTCGTATGTTTTGGACTATAGGTAAACACTTGTTTATTGTTTTAGTCGGATGTTTTGGACTATAGGTAAACACTTGTTTGTTGTTTTAGATGTATGTTTTGGGCTATAGGTAAACTCGTGTTTGTTGTTTTAGTCGTATGTTTTGGGCTATAGGTAAACACGTGTTTGTTGTTTTAGTCGTATGTTTAAGACTATAGATCAATATGTGTTTGTTGTTTTAGTCGCATGTTTTGGACAAACTGGCATGATGAACAGCCTAAGATCCAGCGTTCCTTCCTCAATGGCTACAAACCCGAGTCTATCGATCATCACCGAAGAGATTTGGACCCCCAACGGACTAACCATTGATCACATAGAACAACAGCTGTACCGGTCTGACGCCAGACTCGACAAAATCGAGAGATGTGACTTTGACGGCAAAAATAGGAAGGTGAGTCTAGTGTTGCATGATAAAGAGCAGTGGAGGAATGGTACGTACCCCCCATTTAATTTTAGTTAAAATCAGTAGTATGTAAAAGCTATTGTAATATTGTTTTTATGGGATTAGAACCACGCCTCAATATCTTAGATGTATCAAGTTGGAATATACATGTCAGTATCTTCATTTCAAGTAAAACATTGAACATATTATGATATAACTAAATATTGCTTATACAATTACAGATGAAGTGTTTCTATATTTAAAATGATTGTAATCTTTGTTATAATATGGTGGTTTCTAAATCGCCCTTGACCTTTGTTGTTATGTCGTGGTGAAGGCTATGCCTGGGCACCATTTCACCCTGTTCTATATTTAACTTGACCTTGACCTTTGTTGTTAGGTCGTGGTGAAGGCTATGCTGAGCACTCTTTCACCCTGTTCTATATTTAACTTGACCTTGACCTTTGTTATTAGGTCGTGGTGAAGGCTATGCCCGAGCACCCTTTCAGCCTGTTCTATATTTAACTTGACCTTGACCTTTGTTGTTAGGTCATGGTGAAGGCTATGCTGAGCACTCTTTCACCCTGTTCTATGTTTAACTTGACCTTGACCTTTGTTATTAGGTCGTGGTGAAGGCTATGCCCGAGCACCCTTTCAGCCTAGCTGTGTATGGACAGTACATCTACTGGACTGACTGGATCCGTCGTGCCGTGATGAGATCCAATAAGTATGATGGCAGCAGTATATTCTGGATGAAAAAGAACCTGGAGCGACAGCCAATGGGGATAACAGTCGTGGCTGAGGACGCCAATAATTGTTAGTCACGTTTTTAATAATTTGTTTCATGGATGTTTTGAGTACTAATTTCATTTATAAAGAAAGACACTCTCTTTAATGCTAGGTTCTCAGTATTTAATGCCTTCTCCTCGTTAGAGGTTTGATTGAATGTCTGAGATAGTCAAGTTGCTGTTCACTTGTCTACTGTAGTGTTTGTTTGTGTCAGGTACCATGAGTCGCTTGTACCGTAGAATCTAATACTCCTTTCTCGCGCGTCATGGCCACCGAACTGGAAACGAGGCTGTGGGCGCACCACCAGCGCCACCTACCAGTGCAAACATGGCCGCCAAGCACTGTTGTGTACCACTGTGCAGTAACGATTCAAGGAAATGTCAGCCTGTATCGTTTCATTTTTTTCCGAAAAACGAAATAAGAAGAAGGAGATGGATCGTGAATATCAGACGAGACGAGGGTGATTTTTTCAAGGCATGGCACAGTATTATATCAAAGCAGATCTAAAGTTTACGTAGGGCACAGGGCCTCGTTACTATTGATGATATATATAAGATAGGTCACGTCTGTTTACATACAAGTAATGTATGTAAACAGACGTGACCTATCTTATATATATCATCAATAGTAACGAGGCCTGTAAACAGAC
This sequence comes from Argopecten irradians, assembly GCF_041381155.1. Lineage (NCBI taxonomy): Eukaryota > Metazoa > Mollusca > Bivalvia > Pectinida > Pectinidae > Argopecten > Argopecten irradians. The sequence continues at coordinate 19,465,264 of NC_091149.1, read as the reverse complement.
GTGACCTATCTTATATATATCATCAATAGTAACGAGGCCCTGTGCGTAGGGCCTACTGTTGACCAGTTCTCGCTGAAGTACCAATTCTCGCCATCGCATAATTAATATAATCACAAACGAATTTTTGGACAATTTTTTATGGAAATCAGCTTGAAAGTGTCTTTTATCAGAAGAAGGCTTCATAGAGATATAGATGCGATGGCGAGAACTGGTCGCCTGCCAGTAGTGTAACGTTATAAACACGGCACACATATTGATCACAGGAGTTTGACGTTCTGTCAATAATATATAGTAAAATTATATATAAAAAAAATACCACTATATACTACAAAGGGGTATTTCTTATATAATTTTACAATATATTATTGACAGAAATTCAAACTCCTGTGCATTGATTATGTATGGTATTAGCTAGACACGTAATATTACAATTGCAGACTTATTAGGCTAGTCTATGGTTAGTCCTTTTAAATTGTTGCTCCTTACGGAGCTGAATAAGATCAATAATAATACACATATGTGTGTCCCTGTCGACTCGTATGACAGTACTATGTACTGTTAATATTGTTGCTGTCTGTACTGCGGACTGAATCCAACTACATTTGTATGTACATGTCTTTTTGTTCGACGATGAGAAACTTTTTTATGGGCATTTTATATATATATATATATCAGTGACATCTATGGGAAGCAGATATCGTCGTCTAAACTTGTGTAATCAGCATTTATCTAAAATTTTAATACATACTGTAGGCCTTATATATACTACATGTTGCTGTTAATTATAATGCAACAAAGACCAACTACACCCCTCTCCCCCATACATGCCAAAGGACGACGTCATATGTACTTACATGTATATAAATAGTACTTCATTGTATGCATCTGTACAGGTAGAACAAATATACGTTCCCGGCCGGGTACGTCTACGAAATGGTCCCTATATATTGTAATGGAGCACTGCCTTAGAAAGTCACTCGGGCAGTTTTCTATACATGTACTTTGTTGTAGGTTCGCAATTATTTTAAGCGTATGCATGCATCTCATTTCATGATTAGTGTCCGTACCGATATCACGTCATCCGAGTTCTTTTCTCTGGGTTTTAGTGTTGACATATCTGATTTGACTTCCGGTATGGATGATAATAGTTTCAAATGCACAGTACATGCAGCAGGTAACATATTATATATGTCTACAGTATAAAGGACAGGATAAAACAGAAATTAATCGTTGTTAACATCGCTAGAACTGTGAGTGCAATATAAATATTGTCATATAAAATATAAGCACATTGTATTATATAACCTCAATGCATGATATGCTGATTAAGATAAAAATACTTTATTTTCCGTTTAGAGTCAGCTGGTCACATATATGGGACATAATATACAGATAATCCCCCGACATATGGGTATGATGGGACAAAATTCACAAAACAGAGATAGTATTCCTAAAATTGCTTAACAACGTTATAAGATACAGTAACTAAATAAAACAAGACACTAATTTTTATTTAGCTCACCTGGCCCGAAGGGCCGGTGAGCTTATGTCATGGCGCGGCGTCCGTCGTCGTCAAAGTCCGTCCGTCCCGTCGTCCGTCCGTCCGTCCGTCCGTCAACATTTCCTTTAAATCGCTACTAGTCATAGAGTTCTGCATGGATTGTAACCAAATTTGGCCACAAACATCCTTGGGGGAGGGGGAACAGAACTTGTATAAATTTTGGCCCTGGTCCCCCGGGGGCAGGAGGGGCGGGGCCCAATAGGGGAAATAGAGGTAAATCCTTTAAATCGCTACTAGTCATAGAGTTCTACATGAATTGTAACCAAATTTGACCACAAACATCCTTGGGGGAAGGGAAACAGAACTTGTATAAATTTTGGCTCTGGTCCCCCAGGGGCAGGAGGGGCGGGGCCCAATAGGGGAAATAGAGGTAAATCCTTTAAATCGCTACTCTTCCTAGAGTTCTGCATGGATTGTAACCAAAATTAGCTACAAACATCCTTGGGGGAAGGGGAACAGAACTTGTATAAATTTTGGCTCTGGTCCCCCGGGGGCAGAAGGGGCGGGGCCCAATAGGGGTAATAGAGGTAAATCCTTTAAATCGCTACTAGTCATAGAGTTTTGAATGGAATGTAACCAAATTTGGCCACAAACATCCTTGGGGGAGGGGGAACAGACCTTGTATAAAATTTTGGCTCTGACCCCCCGGGGGCAGGAAGGGGCGGGGCCCAATAGGGGTAAATAGAGGTAAATCCTTTAAATCGCTACTTGTCCTAGAGTTCTGCATGGATTGTAACCAAATTTGACCACAAACATCCTTGGGGGAGGGGAAACAGAACTTGTATAAATTTTGGCTCTGGTCCCCCGGGGGCAGGAGGGGCGGGGCCCAATAGGGGAAATAGAGGTAAATCCTTTAAATCGCTACTAGTCATAGAGTTCTGCATGGAATTGTAACCAAATTTGACCACAAACATCCTTGGGGGAGGGGAAACAGAACTTGTATAAATTTTGGCTCTGGTCCCCCGGGGCAGGAGGGGCGGGGCCCAATAGGGGAAATAGAGGTAAATCCTTTAAATCGCTACTAGTCATAGAGTTCTGAATGGAATTGTAACCAAAATTTGGCCACAAACATCCTTGGGGGAAGGGGAACAGACCTTGTATAAATTTTGGCTCTGACCCCCGGGGGCAGAAGGGGCGGGGCCCAATAGGGGTAATAGAGGTAAATCCTATAAATCGCTACTTGTCCTAGAGTTCTGCATGGATTGTAACCAAATTTGACCACAAACATCCTTGGGGGAGGGGAAACAGAACTTGTATAAATTTTGGCCCTGGTCCCCCGGGGGCAGGAGGGGCGGGGCCCAATAGGGGAAATAGAGGTAAATCCTTTAAATCGCTACTAGTCATAGAGTTCTACATGAATTGTAACCAAATTTGACCACAAACATCCTTGGGGGAGGGGAAACAGAACTTGTATAAATTTTGGCTCTGGTCCCCCAGGGGCAGGAGGGGCGGGGCCCAATAGGGGAAATAGAGGTAAATCCTTTAAATCGCTACTCGTCCTAGAGTTCTGCATGGATTGTAACCAAAATTAGCCACAAACATCCTTGGGGGAAGGGGAACAGAACTTGTATAAATTTTGGCTCTGGTCCCCCGGGGGCAGGAGGGGCGGGGCCCAATAGGGGTAATAGAGGTAAATCCTTTAAATCGCTACTAGTCATAGAGTTCTGAATGGAATGTAACCAAATTTGGCCACAAACATCCTTGGGGGAGGGGGAACAGACCTTGTATAAATTTTGGCTCTGACCCCCCGGGGGCAGAAGGGGCGGGGCCCAATAGGGGAAATAGAGGTAAATCCTTTAAATCTCTACTTGTCCTAGAGCTCTACATGGATTGTAACCAAATTTGGCCACAAACATCCTTGGGGGAAGGGGAACAGAACTTGTATAAATTTTGGCTCTGATCCCCAAGGGGCAGGAGGGGTGGGGCCCAATAGGGGAAATAGAGGTAAATCCTTTAAATCGCTACTTGTCATAGAGTTCTGAATGGAATGTAACCAAATTTGGCCATCAACATCCTTTGGGGAAGGGGAAGAGAATTTGTATAAATTTTGGCTCTAGTCCCCCGGGGGCAGGAGGGGCGGGGCCCAATAGGGGTAATAGAGGTAAATCCTTTAAATCGCTACTAGTCATAGAGTTCTGAATGGAATGTAACCAAATTTGGCCACAAGCATCCTTTGGGGAAGGGGAACAGAACTTGTTTAAATTTTGGCTCTGGTCCCCCGGGGGCAGGAGGGGCGGGGCCCAATAGGGGAAATAGAGGTAAATCCTTTAAATCGCTACTAGTCATAGAGTTCTACATGAATTGTAACCAAATTTGGCCACAAACATCCTTGGGGGAAGGGGAACAGAACTTGTATAAATTTTGACTCTGGCCCCCCGAGGACAGGACGGGGTGGGGCCCATTAGGGGAAATAGAGGTAAATCCTATAAATCACTTCTTGTCCTAGAGTTTTGCTTGGATTGTGACCAAATTTGGCCATAAACATCCTTGGGGGAAGGGGAACAGAACTTGTATAAATTTTGGCTCTGACCTCCTGGGGGCGGGAGGGGTGGGGCCCAATAGGGGATTTAGAGGTTAATATTAAGATTCCTTCAGAAAAGAAACAATGAACCTGTATTCAGAACATTACTTGGCATTACAAACCAGGTGAGCGATACAGGCCCTCTGGGCCTCTTGTTATAAATTGTGATAATACCTATACACCAGCTGTCCTGATTGTTCAAAAGGTGATTACCGGTAACTCAAATCATTCCATAATATATTTTTTCACTTCTCCTCTGCTGCAAAGCTGCAAAACTTGTATTTATATTTCAGCGAGCATGAAAGGAATGGAGTTTAAAAATAATATATTGTGTAAAGTTAATATTTTATATTAAAAGAAATTTGAATATGAACAATGTTGTTATAGACTCTGAATTTGAGAATTTGATAATTAGCATATAATCACCTTTTGAACAAGCTAAGTAGGCCCTGAACATTATAAAAAATACCCCATATTTGACCCAATAAAAAATTGAAGCAAATAGGGTCCGGGGCACTGAATAAATACAAATTTGGACTAGCCTTTGATGCATTGTTTTTACAAAGTAAATTAATCAATTTTCAAAAATATAATCAGTTAGCAAACCAACAGAGTTCTCATATTTTCACTCTGCATTTAATTCAAAGTAAGTGAAATTGAAGTCCAAAAAAAGACAGAGGGGCACTTGCTGGGTTGAATATGGTATAATTACAACTGAACATACACATAAAATACATGTACACGATATGTGTACCAGTACGTACAAATCATTTTATTCTCTTAAGACTCTTAAGAATCTTTACACTGAAACCTGTGTTATTTCTGATTTTCATGTGCCGTTATATAGCATTCATTTATTTACAGATAACGGGGTCAACATTTGTGTGTTCGGAGCATTTTACCGCGGATGACTTTCAGAGGACCCTCACTGGAATGAAGAAATTGAGGGAGGGAGCAGTTCCAACTGTTTTTGTATGGAATAAAACCAGGTCGGAGAGAGCACCTCCTAAAAAGCGTCCATTCATTGAATTGTAAGGAGAGTTAATGCATGATATATTTGAAATTTCTAACATACACAGTTTGTGTTGATAACTCCATTTAGTTTTTCTTTTTTATCTAATTTTACTAGTTTCATTTCACTCTTAAAACATTTCGAGAAAAAACACTACATTTTATACGAAGCAAATTTGTTCAGCTTTTAATAAAGTTATTATACATATTATACATAATATATTATTTTCCATTTTCCCTTGAAATATGGTTTTTACATATTAGTTTTCTTAAATTTAATCTGACTTATTTAATACAGGTTGTTGATATAATATTGAAGGTCTTGCTGAAGTTTTCAATTGCTGTACATTGGACCTAGACAGAAAATCCTTTTGGATTTATTTAACGTCCTATTTACAGCCAGGGTCATGTAAGGACGTGTCAGGTTTGTTGGTGGAGGAAAGCAGGAGAACCAGGAGAAAAACCACCGACAGCCAGTCAGTACCTGGCAATGGCCCCGGGATTCCAATCTGCATGCCAGAGGTTGAGGGCTTATGGTAATATGTTGGGACATCTTTACCACTCGGCCACCGCGGCCCCACAGACAATCGTCATGAGGAATATTGTGTATCGAAACATAAACCCCTGTTTGTATAAGTATAATACTTAAAATATTATACAGGTAATTGTATATCAAATGAAAAAGTACATATAAATCTTATACATATAGAGCATACATCACACCTAAACTATGTTTCTATGGATTGTGTTGTGAGTTTGATACAGTGTTGGTTTTTCGATGTGTTTGTATTCAGAGTTTTGTATTTTGGTACCATCCATTTGTTTTGGATGCTGGGTTCGAGTCCCAGAGGACTCCTACATACATTCGAAAAACTTACTTTTACACAATAGAAATAGAATATTTCTGTCAGAAATTTGATATGCATTTTATAATGGGCATTTCATTATCTTCAATAACTGTTAAAAAATCTTCTCTTTATTCACATATAAAGAATCCTCAATTTGAAAAGAACTTCATACGTCGGAAGAATTTAACTAAGAAACAAATATTTTGATATGAACGTGTTAATATTTACTTAAGCTTGTGTCAGTGAAAATGATACTTCATAATTTTCTATGTCTTATGAAATATTTTTTCTGTAAACAAATGAAGGGAAATAGTATGTTCTTTTTAAATGGACAGAGAGAATCCAAGTCTAGATGTTGAAGTGAAGCCTGTCGATCCAGACAACAGTCACCAGCCCCTCCCAAGCCAGGATCATGACTATGTGCCAACTCAGCTGAGTGATAGTGAGAAATTGGAACTGGCCAGACAGCACATAGCATCATTAGAAGCTAAGTTGGAGGCACAAACAGTTCAGAGGTTTTGTGTTGAAAAATTTGCTGGAGATGACAATACATTATGTATGTATACTGGTTTTAAAACCTATTCTTGTTTTAAGGCTGTGTTTCAAAGTATTCAGCCAACAGCCACCTCTATGACACGTTGGAGTCAGATTCAGCGCCAGAGAGTAGGAGTTGATAGCAAGGAAGATCCTTTTAGATCTGAAAGTCTTCCTCTTATTGACCAGTTTTTTATGTGTTTATGTCGTATTCGACAGGGGCATAATGAGCATGACCTTGGGGTTCGTTTCAATATTTCAACAAGCACTGTTAGCAGACTGTTGATCACATGGATTAATTACCTATATTTCATGTTAGGCTCTTTGCCTATTTGGCCTTCTCGACAAGTTGTAAATGCCAACATGCCAGTTTGTTTCAGAATGACATATCCTAACACTAGGGTTGTGATCGACTGCACAGAGTTGCGTGCTCAGACCCTAAGTGCTAAGGTTTTGAATTCTGAAACATACTCGGTGTACGTGTGGACCCGGCCTCTTCCTGTTACCTGATGGCAGACGCTGTGGACGTAAGCATCAGAGATATGATATATTTACATATTACATGTTCAGTGTAATTCTGTAAACAATTTTGATTGGAGTAAATAAACTCATTCCCTTAATTTGTTCGAATTGTTCAAATAAGGTCAATTCTGAAAAAAAAGTTATCAAATGTGTGACTGTGTTACTCGAATTCTGAAAAATTTGGAAAGTAACCATTTGACTTTAAAGAAGTATCCTACATTATTTTAACCTTTGACTTTTGACCTTGACACAATACTGATGTGTTAACCTTTGACCTTTATAGAATGCCAATATAATAACTTTTGATCTTGATGATATAATACCAATGTGATTAGATAACCATGGATTGAAATAATGATGATTTGTTGACCTTTGACCTTTTAGCTGCGAACACGTCCTGTGGCCTGACAGACTTTATGTGTCATGATAAGAAGGCATGCATCTCGATTGAGCGGCGATGTAATAGTGTCAACGATTGTTTAGACGGCAGTGATGAGCACTCCGATGTCTGCAGTGAGTACTTATCTTCTCAATGCCAGTCTTCTTCAGTCTTTTGTAAAATAATATAAAATATTTTGTCATCATAAAAATTAAACCACAATTCTTATGTTTACTGTATAATATATTGTTGAAACTTTTATTAAATATTTTTTGTGGTATTCATGGAATCACAAATGTGAAAACAGTGAAGTTTGTTTGATAAATTACCAAGTACAATACCATAATGTATTTGTTGTTGGTGAGTATTTCAGTGTCTTTGATTACAGCTAACAAGACATGTGCCCCTGGCCTATTTACCTGCTCCAACTTTGTGTGTACACATTGAGAAATTCTGTGATGGCACGCCCGACCGTAGCGACCTGTCGGACGAAGCCAACTGTATGTGCGACACGTCCCAGTTCCAGTGTAAGAGCGGCCTCTGTATCGCCCGACAATTCCGCTGTGACCGCGACATGGACTGTCCAGACTGGGATGATGAAGTTGGCTGTAGTAAGTATCAACTTCTTAACCTCTAAAGTACAATAAAACCACGTTAACTCAAACTGCAGGGGATCCAGTTATAGTGAAAGATATACAGGGTATTCAAGTCATCAAGGGTTGTCATCGATAGTCAAAAAAAAAGAAGATATTTAAAAAACCATGCATATGTCAATGACATTTAACATTTTGTTTTACACTTATAAAAGTTGTGATAATAATATTGGATAGAAATGGATAGAAATGCTGTAGATTAACAAATCTAAAGAACCAAACAACTCTTCGATGAATAGTAATGGTGTAATTCTATGAAAGAAAGGGGTTATATTTGTATGTAAGGAATAAGGGGTATTATGGAAACATTGTTCAGGTTTTTAACATTTTATCATGTAATCATTTTGTACTCATAACTGCCCATCCTAAATTTTCTGTAATTAATTATTATAAAATTCATAATTTAATAAGAAAATGATGAAAATTAAACACCCCTAACAACAGATTCTAGTAACCAAAACCAATCTTCACATCTTTGATGAACCATACACCGATTGTATTGGCATTCCTTATTGTTAGTGACCGTGGTGGCCGAGTGGTTAAGATGTTTCGACATATTACCACAAGCCATCCACCTCTGCTTCATTAGTTCAATCTCATGTGGGGCAGTTGTCAGGTACTGGCCGCTGGTGGGTGGTTTTTCCCTGGGTACTTTGTCATTCTGGTACCAACAAACCTGGCACATCCTTACATGACCCTGGCTGTTAATAGGATGTTAAACTAATAAAATCCAATCTCCTGATTGTGAACTCCTTTACATCACAGACATGACGTGCGATAACCTGGAAATGTTTCCATACGAGGAAGACGTCGTACCCTGTAACACCACTTCTCAATGTATCCTGTCCTCATGGAAATGTGACGGAAACAAAGACTGCTGGGACGGTAGTGATGAAAATTACTGTGACAACTCATCAAAAGGTGAGATTTTATTATGTTAATGAAATGAAAACGATTCCTGTTTCTTCTTATATATAGTATTTAAGTAATAACCCATGGCCAAACGTCTTCTCCAAAGGTAATTCTCAGGCTTTCCTACTTTTAACTAGTCAAAAGGGGCATATCTTTAGCTAATTAAATGTATTAGGGGCTACTCAGTTTAATGTATTTTGTACAATCAAGAAATACACTGAAACAAACTTTCTACTGATATCTTTCTTTCTAATAACAATTTTTGCCTACAGATGGTGCTTGTGATGACGGAGGATTTAGATGTAAGTCTTCTGGTGCCTGTATCCCTCACCAGTGGGAGTGTGATACCGACAACGACTGTGGCGACAACTCCGATGAGAAACAGTGCAGTAAGTGATCAAGTCTCCCCAGGCATAGGTTTATGTCATAATGAAATTCACTGTAAACAACCTTTCTCAAGGAGCTTCCTCTGGGAGCTTCCTCAGAGAGCTTCTTCAGAGACCTGCCTCTAAGGCCTTCCTCCGAGAACATCGTCAGAGAACTTCCTCAGAGAGCTAAGAGAGCTTTCTCATTGAGCTTCTTCAGGGAGCTTCCTCAGAGAGCTTCTTTAGAGAGCTTTCTCAGGGAGCTTCCTCAGATAGCTTCCTCAAGGAGCTTCCTCAGAGATCTTCCTCAAGGAGTTTTCTCAGAGCCTCCAAAGGGAACATCCTCAAAGAGCTTCCTCCTGACTTGATTAAGACACCATTTTGTCTATATACCATTTCCCATAAACTAACCATTATTTTGCTTCTTTGAATTTTTCAGATTACACATGTGAGAGTCACATGTTCCAGTGTAACTTATCCAAGCTGTGTCTGCCGCGGTCCTGGGAATGTGACGGTCATTCTGACTGTGCCAATTATAGTGATGAGGGTGACCACTGCAGTAAGCTAAACATTCTACAAATATTAGCCTTTTATTTTGTAAAGACAGCTAAACAAAATGTATTCTCCCGAAATTAGGTCAATTAACGTTTTTGTTATTACATTACAATATGAATGGTTACAGATTAAACTCAGACACTGAACCAAAGTGTTTAAATTGTTGTCCAGAATAACTACTTCAATGAGCAAGTGATGGTGCATTATGTTTCTGATTGGTCGAAATTGTGGTACAAGATATTTGATGTTAACAGACGTCTTTGAGTGTCTTTATGGGTCGCTGAACTGTTGAGTTTTGTTGTGGATGTTATATACAGATCGGTCCATTAAAATTATCGAAATGTCTCGCTGTCTCCGCGTCGGCTTATCTCTCAAGGGGGACAATCGCGGTGACATGTCACCATGAATCGTCACCGAGAATCTTCAAAGCGGCGTCTCCGCGACCCATCGTGATCACGGTGATCCGCCATGTCACCATGATCCGCGGCGATCGTTTCATCGCGGATCTTCAAAGCGGGCGGTCCTCCGCGGATCGCGGTAGCACAGTCCTTGAGTGTCACGGTCTCAGTGTTACGCTGGCAAAGATTACCTGGGATATGTGTTCCGTCGGCAGACGGTGAAACGTTGAGTCATATCGAAAATATAGAACAGTTCATTATAGAATACGATATGAAATATAAATAATTGATAATCTTTTTCATATTTTAATGTGATCGTAAGATACGTTTTCAATCAGAAATTTCCAATGTTTTTAAAGCTTTTGTTTTTCTCTAACACAAGTGACCGATAACTTGGACACGCTTGTTCATTGGTGGGCAATTTTATGAATATTAATCCAGCAAAACTTGCAATATTTATTTAGCAGAACCTGTAACGGTAAATAACTTCTGTCACTAAAAAGATTCCCCGTCTTCTGGCATATTTTGTAACGACATTGAGAATGAAACCAACTTCATTTTAAGCGAACCGTTAACTTTACAGCGAGAAAAATTCTTTTAAAATTTGGAACGACTTTTGTCTTCTAATGATCTACAATTTCTACAGGATTTAGGCCTCTTTATTAAAAACTCTGAGGAAAGCGGCCTTGATAATTGTTTAACTTGTTGTTTAAATATACTGTGTGTTCTGTATGTTTTTCACTGCCCTTTTGTATGAATGGTTAAGGGTTAACCTAATCCTAACCCTAACCCTAGAAAATAATAAAGCTGTTTTTATGTCCCACACTGATCGGTGACACTCAGTGGAAAACATTTTTTTTATGATTGGCTGACCAAAGCAAATCCTCTGTCGATAGAAAGCGTTGCTGTAACATGAATATATGTTTTTCAAAATCTCTTTTTTATTAATCAATGTATTCAAGAGTCATAAAAACGTATTCATATACGTATAAAAAGACAATCGTACAAGTATTTGCTTGTCTCATGAAATACATACATGTTTAGAGTATTTAAGGTGAATAATCGACTTTCTACATTTGTATGTTACCGTACTGCATAGCTGTCCTAATTCGAATACAGCGTTGATAAAATAACTACCGCATTGTTTACATTAAAGTTTTTTTTTACTTAGCGATGGGTTTAATTTCAATGTGGCTTATCTGAATGATCTTGAATTTTATAAGAAACCGAGGATAAGAGATATGAAGCTTCAGATAAATGTGTTATAGATGTAAAATTGTAGTATTTAGCCGCTAATGCTTCATATAGTTAGCGATGCATATGCCGTAAATCTCTAAATATTTATTATTATAAATATTTCAGGCAAAATGGATATATAATAATTTCAGGATTGTAAGATTTTCATTATATAAGATGTGGGAAATCAAGTTACGAATATTTTTGGTATAATAGATATGCATGTTGATAATGTGATTTTGAAAAGAAAATGTAATAAAAAAAAAAGGTCAAAAGAAGAGTACTAAATGTACTTGCTGTGACTTTATCGCACAGGTGTTTCACTGGTAAATCGTTTTCTAAAACAGACTATAACTTACCTGTAATTAGCCCCTATTGTTCTCTATTCGTCCTTATTAAAATAGGATATAGCTCGTCATTTACCTGTACAACATCGATCACCATGGGATGTGTTAATTACACGCGTCCTAACACCCCTTCCTCCTCCCGACAGAAATAATAAATGTATTAATTATCAAAACTACAAAACTTAATGTGATTTTCACTTTTTTATTATTATTATCAGAAGCATATATCATATATGTATATATGTTTCTGTTATTATTATTTCTGCGAAATCAATTCAAATATTAACGAAACTGTCTTACAGAACATTAATGTCCAAAGCATTTTTTTAGAAAAAAATCCACGACAATTGAAAGATTACTCACGAAAATAGCTAAAACAGATAATAAAAATATAAAAACGATATTACAGACACGCTGGGTAATATTGTTCTCGTTATGTTGAAAATTATCAACGTACGAAGAACGCAACTCGGGAGATTTGTAAATAAATTCGTGAAGTTTAAAAATCATTAACATGACGAGTTTGAACACGGAAAGAGGTGAGATTTGGCATCTACATGTAAATATTTTTAAACGCAATTATTTATATATTAGTACTTGTATTTATATGAAAATGGAAAAGGGAATAAAAAGATGTAAACGTTTGCATTTCTTCAGATACAAGAATGTCCGTAATGTACGAGTATACCTACATCTACATGTAGAACACGTGTTCAGAATTCGAACTGAGCAGGTACGTTATATTGTAAGCCTTCACACGTACTGTGTACATACGCGTGTCAAATCAGACACGGATATACGTTTTTGTTCATATCAATAAAAAAAACCTGGACAATTAACTTCTCACACGTGTTCGTTGTTATTTGTACCTTGAATCTCTTCAATTCCCAGCGTGACGCGCACGGGTATTTTACCTGTACAGGTATAAAGGTCACGACAGGTGTTACCTTGTGTCGACCCTCTGTCGCTGGCCACGGGCGGAGTTCACCTGTAATTAACACCTTCTTGGGAGGGAGATTAACTCTATACCCAACTTACCTGTGCCCCGTACAATGTGACAGTACATTTCACGTACTGTCGTAATTCAAAGTTTTGATGTTTACAATATGCTTTCTTATAGATTACGTTGGAATGAATTAGCTTATTACACTTATACATTGTATGAATAATTATTTGTTTGTAACTGTAAATTGCAGAGTTGCTTGATGTGATATGTGATCAAATAACTTTGTTTCTTACACCGGTTACAAATATACGTAGAAAATTGTCGCAATGCAATTTTACAGTAATCTTCAGTGTACATCTGCATCACTATCTTCATCGTTGTTGTCATCATTGATTTTGCATAATTGACTTAATTTGAATATAGATAACTGGAAGGGGAATATTTTCATTCTTTATATCTTGACTATATGCATGAACTATATAATGAGAGAACTGCAAATGGCGAAATACGAATTCAAATGTTTAATCTTTATTACAGTAGCTGTACTGTGGCGTACATGTATGTACATGTAGTACGTACATTTTTAAATGTACATGTGCGATCCTAAAATCGATGCCTAGTCAATTGTAAGCAATGAACTTTTATGTACACATATACTGTATATCTATAATTATAAATGCACACCCTAGTAATACAATGTATAATCCTTTATGAAAAATATTCCGAGAATACGTTTTCCATGGTAAGCGGAAGAGCCTTTCGACAATCTGAAAAATAAAACAAACGCAAACTTGTGATTGATGCGGGAAACACTATAAAATGTTACTTATTACAATTGTTGAGTTATGAAATATCGATAATAGAAATCAAGCATATAGATGGAAATTTGATGTACTAATAATGCATTTTAAATGTGTTTGTGTGAAAATCGTTTATTCGTCATTTCAATACCATGATACTATTTAAAGTACCGGTATACGCCTGATCGCTTCACTAAAATTATGACATTGTGACGATAATATTATCAATAAAGTGTTGTTGTAACAATTTGTTTGTTATTTCTTAAAATATCGGATAAATATGACCCTTGCAATAATACAATTCTCTCTTAATACATACGGTTGTACACGTAATTTGTAAACGTACACATGTACGTGTAAAGTGGAAACTTCATATCGAGTTCAGTCGTTTTTTACTTCATTGTGTTATTATCAGTAAAGTGATGTTGTAATAATTTGTTATTCTTAAAATATCGGGTGAATGAGACACTTTAGAATAATACCATTCTTTCTTAATACATACAGTTGCACATGTAATTCATTTTGTAAACGTACATTTTGTACCTGTAAAGAGGAAACTTCGTATTGAGTGCTGTCGTCTTTGACCTCATCGTGTCCATATAGTTTTCATAGGCAAATGTTTATATGGTATACAGAAATTTTAATCCTAAACATACTCCCGTTTTTTATACTTTCGTTTGTATTTCAGAACGTCAAGATCCGTAATTTATTTACCGTCAAGCCATTTCCGTGATTATAACAATGGTATTTCCGGTCTATGCTTGCCGATCGTTTAGCGTTTTGCGTAAATCGTTATTGCGTTAATCGTTAATCGTTAGCAATCGTTAGCGTTAGCTAACGGACGGATTTTTTGAGTTACGTTTGCGTTAGGCTGGGAACGTTAAACGGTTCAGGTACTGTAACTATCTATGCAGAAATGTCAGTAAAACTTGGAAGACAGCATTGGAAAGGGAATAATCCAATCTCCATTTTGTTGTATGACATTTAGGATCGGTCGGTAAATAAAGAAGAAATCGTGAATTAAAAACTTTTTACTTTACGATTGCGCTTCTCAATTTTATAAGTTATTATTTTAAAATGAATCTTTCCGTCCTTTTGTATGGGCGCTGCTTAAGCATTCCGTGTAAAATGGAATATTTCATACTATTGATTTTGATTGATACATAACTCTATTTACCATATACGTATCGTATAGATTATAGATACCATATATCACCATGGGATGTGTTAATTACACGTGTTTCCTAACACCCCTTCCTCCTTCCGCGGTGAGTTATGTACCTGTATATACTTCACAGCTGGTTGCATGTGTGGAGAGTAGAGCCATATAGTGAGGAAAATACAGGTAAGTTGATAACTATCGATACAGAAATGTCAGCAAAAATTGGAAGACAGCATTGGAAAGGGAATAATCCAATCTCAATGTTGGTGTATGATATTTAGGAAAGATCGGGAAATAAAGAAGAAATCGTGAATTAAAAACTTTTTACTTTACGAATGCGCTTCTCAATTTTATAAGTTATTATTTTAAAATGAATCTTTCCGTCCTTTTGTATGGGTGCTGCTTAAGCATTCCGTATAAAATGGAATATTTCATAGTATTGATTTTGATTGATACATAACTATATTTACCATATACGTATCGTATAGATACCATATATGTACCTCACAAATTACGCAGTGTTTGTGTGAGCATATACACTTAAACACAATACAAAGTACTATTTTTTTTCTTCGATTTGGTCTTTTATTTATGGAAAATTGATCTAATAATTCTGAACAAAATTGTCTAGAAATACATGCCATAGTTCGTGTACTAATTCCCAAACCCCCTATTTTTTGATGACATCAGTCTATATAGAGACCGTCTTATTTAAGACTTCGTGTCTAATTTGGTGACCGAGTCGAATATTGCAGCGGTGATCTAATTTTCAGTGACGAGTCTAATTTTTAGCGACTGGGTCAAATTGTGATGGCTCAGTCTCAGTGACGAGTCTAATTTTTAGCGACTGGGTCAAATTGTGATGGCTCAGTCTAATAATATTACAGCAATTATCTAATTTTAACGACCGGGTCGAATTTTGATGACCTCAGTCTAATTTTATAGTGGTGGCCAAATTTTCAGCGACCGGGACTAATGTTGGTGACATCAGTCAAATATCATAGAGACGGCCTTGGGTCAAATATTGAAGGTTCAAAGGAGTTCACTGACATGTCCTTATTTTGTGTTTTAAAAGTTTCTCTACTAGTTTGAATTTTGACACCATTTTCTAAAAAAAAATATCACTTATTATCTATGTCATAAATTTTATTCGACGGCCGAATTACGACGACCTTATCTAAACTTGCCATCACTAGCTAGTATAGTCTATTTCATCGTGCACCTGTCTTAAATTATAGCCAGGTCTAAAGAAAATGGTTTGAGGTCGATAACTAATAGAACGGTCTTGTGTATGTATAGTGTATCGTCTCTAATGTAGCTTACGACCGCTTTATAGCTATACCAATATACTTCCAAGAATTCATGTTTACAAGGATTGATGTTTACAATAAGAACTTAAAATAAAAATCGGTTTCTAAATATAAATTTCATACACATTGTGAAATGAAGATGACTTTTATATTAAGATAAATGTGTGCAACCCGAGTTGGACAAAAGCCCCCCTGGACAAAAGCCCCCCCGGACATAAGCCCCTAGTGCAAAAGCCCCTTAGGATAAAAGCCCCTCCGGACAAAAGCCCCTTCTTTATAAAATAATGTATTTTTTTCGTCCTTGATATTATCAATATCGGTGAGTATTATTTCGTATTATTTACAATAATAAAATTAACCAAACCTTGTATACAGGCGGAGGGAAACTTTCAAGCTGTGACTATGATTGTATTTTCATACATGTAAACATACCGTTGTGGAAATATTACGAACTTATTTTTTCCTGATACGATCGTGGTAAATTAAGGGAAAAATTCAATTGTTTTCTGTAATCTAAAGTGAATTATTATATCTTTGGTTTAAATTCATATTCCAGTGACTACAGAGACACATGAATTTGTATCTTCTCGTGGACTGATACAGTACTTCATTTTGTTACCAAGACCCAACGCCGGTATAAGCTGACGTCTCCTTGTTCTTTCAGGATACCGGGCATGATTCTAAACAGAAACGTTTTGTATATAAGTAATTAATGTCTAACATGATAATCTTGAAGAGCAGATTTATTCATTTCGTGAATTGGCGGCTTTAATTATACATATAAAGTTTTGAGAACCGCACATAACACAAATAAATATGTGTATCATTTAGTGAGTGGATTATTCGATTCAATTTTTTCTGACGAAAAAACACATTCAGCTTTCATTTATTGTACTTGACTTGTTATATTTTGCTGAAATTCATCTATTAAATTAGTGTCTTTATTTATTATAAAAAAGATTCATGCACGTATATTCTGGATAATACCACATGTACAATAAACCGTTACTAAAGTTTGGATCTTCTATCGAAAACCAATTGTACCATAACTGACAGCACGCGCTTCATTTTGGAAAAATGTCTACAGGTAAACGCCTGTGGCTATGATCTGGGGCAGCCGTCGCCTATGACACACATAAGTGTCAAGCTACAGTGTCCAGGCTGGTTATATTTGGACATTTTTCGGCACGTGGCGAATACGTCCTTGCTTCGATGACCAGTATAGCCGGCCGAACTCACAGGAAAATTATGTCTATACAGCCCGGATGCTGAAGAGTTTTCAGTATGCGGATCAGTGTTGCACAATTTTATCTTTAAATAACGGTAATCTTCATTACAAATGAGTATTGGAGAAACCGATTAACGTTCTTGTTGTTCACATATAGCACCGTTAATTAGACTTACTAAAACTTCAATGTCCAACCTCTGACACTGGCACGTCTTAACGCAACCGATTACATAAAGGAATTTGTGGGGTAATTGAAACTTTATTAATGGCCAGTGTACTGCTATCTTTTTTATCGCCTTTATGAATAAACATTAGTTGTCAAATTGATTTCGTGGAGAATTTAGGAGGGTAATTATTTGGTCACAAATCTAAATGATAATAGTATTTTATTTCGTAATTGACAGAAAAAATTAAATCTAATAGGTTTTACAATAGTTTACATAGAATTGTAACAGCATTCTACCCTTGAGAATTATGTAACACTAGTTACAAATACATGTACTGTTGAACTTAGTAGAATACCTGTGTTTCAATCGAGTGTAGTTTTGTAATAGCCAAAAGAC
The DNA here is from genome assembly GCF_041381155.1 of Argopecten irradians. NCBI lineage: Eukaryota > Metazoa > Mollusca > Bivalvia > Pectinida > Pectinidae > Argopecten > Argopecten irradians. The sequence goes on along the minus strand of NC_091149.1, from coordinate 19,447,413 downwards.
GATCTTTTTCTCACTGGGCGAATGTGGGTTGGAAATCATCTCTTTTTGTAATTTAAAGTATATTTGAAATGTTGTACATTTGCACTTTGGACCGTAAGGTCCACAGGAATAAATTGATAAATAGGAGAATTGAAAAGGAGAATTAGTGCTTATTAGTGGTCGGTTGGGAAGATGTTTCGATATTTCGGTAATATTAACGCCAATATAAAATTCAGATACAATGCAAAATATTTTCAGATTTTCTTTTACTCCGAACATTACGATAGCAATATTTATGCACTCAGAATCCAGCGACAAAGCGGGAAACCCATTTCGATCGTAAACAATCGTTAAGCAAGATGAATAACTTATAATCTTTTGAAATTCTCTGTAATGTGCACAACTTTTATGACATACATGTTAATACAGAAACAAGACCCGAGTGTGCTTGTATTACAATGGAACACATTTTGTCAACATCGCTTATAAATGTACAGTTAATATTTGAAATTAAGAAATACAATTCACTTATAGTTATAATAATATGCATATTCAGTACATGTATTTAGAACCATGCATACCGGTAAATATTTTGTTCAATCTACTATACATTTTGTGGATTTAACTCGGTATATTCATTTGTTCACAGCACGTTTCTATGTCATCATCTGTAAATATTTTACGATGATTGGATAAGACGTCATAAGTTGTAATATCTTGTGCCTAATCCCTTTGTATTTATCAAGGTAATACAAAATATGTAATTCCTCTGTACACCAGAGCGAAATTCACAAATAATTACAAATGTATTCATCTTTCAGTTTCTTATAATTAAAGTATCATTTTGTTGGCTGCTACTGTATAGGATGCCGAATTTACGGCAGTGTCTAACTGAAAATCGAAAATCAAATAATAGATTTAAAAACAATATACCGTATTTCTGTATTATCTGTTACCTAGTAAATGGACAAAAACGAACGATCAGTAAGAAAATGTCAGTACAGATTCAGCTCAGGGAGGTTGACACGTGCAGTAAAAACTTATTTCTGCCATTATAACACACATACACACACACATATATATATACATTAATAATTTATTTAGGTCAGTCAACAAACATTTTTGACAGAAATTATAACAAACAGTATCTCAAATGAATCAATACCTTGCCAAAACAAAAACAAAAAACAGTTACAAATCAGCGAACATACGACCGCTGCCGACAACCAACTTTACAGGTAAATTTTAGCCATTCGCCATGATCCCTGCTGACACTCGGTGACCGATCGTGCTACGATCGCGGGGGATCGCGGAGGTCATCGCAACACGCGATGGTCACGAGGATACTCGGTGACGGAACCTCGGTGATACATCGGCCCATCGCGGGGGATCATCGATGTTGATAAGTGATCCATCTAAGGGAGGACTCGTGGCGACATAAAATCTTGTCCATGAGAAATTGTCATATCATACACTGGAAGTTATAGACCGTTTATGGTTCAAGTTTTTAGTACTGCATATTAGGTGGAATAATTTAACTTTTTCCACTTAAAGGATTTAGGACCTTTACTAAATTTTAAACTTGAGACTGTAAAGCACCTGATGTACAGGAATTTGTGGTAATGACGGTTGCGAAGTGGGTGAAATATATCTTAAGCTCGCTAAAGGTATGAATCAGATACTTGTCCTTGATTTCGTTGTTGAAATGAGCATACTGGTGTATTTATCTTACCAGTTGTTACAAATCTAAAGGTAACATGTTTATTACTTAATTCAGCATAATTCCATCTGTATTAAACTGAACTAAAATGTATCTCAATTTGGCACTGACCCCAGGCAATTGGCAGAATATGATTATGTTGTAAAAGTTATTGGGTTATATGATTAGAAAGTCATGTTTTACTGTTAACATAGTTCATACTCTTCATGGGAAATGCAATACTTTATAACCACAGACCAAGTCAGAGCTATGTTTGAGTCAACTGTCGTACCATGTATGAATTACAACAAGTGTAATGCTATTTAGCTCAACCTTAATATAAAGGCACGGATGACAAGTTGGATGTATTTTTTTGTTTAAATTCTAATCAGGTAACCATAAAATTGCATTCGATTCTTACAAAAGTAAAAATTAACTTCATTTTATAAATAGAGATAATTACTCACTGTTTTACTGGGGATATGTAATGCCTGAAGGACAAATCGACTTTCAATGTTTTACATACGCATTAGCAAATCAGAACAAATGTGTAGAATTTGTTCGTTATATACTGTTGCAATGTTATTTGTGCACGCAATCCTTGAGGACAAAGTGGGAATCAGTTAACCATAATTAAAGGTCAAGGTCAAATAATGCATTGACATGATCAAGTATGTAATTTGCTGTGTATTTGGCCGTGGGTATTACTGCTTAATAGAATACATTAACCTTACACCGATGTTCCAGTTGCAAGTATTTTGTCAGATGGATGATATATCATGGCTTAACATTCACAATCGTTTCAATTTCGTGAACAGAAAATTGATCAAATTTCCTACATACAATGCGTCACCACAGTTATAGATAAATTTGTTTTTTCTTGGATTTTTTTTAGCAAGGATTTAAATAATCTGGTAGGTCACCACTATGTACAAATTGGGTTTTAAGACGAGTATGTACAATATTGGTTTTTCACCAATTTACCAAGATCAGCTGTCTGAAAACGCTACATTTTAACTAAGTTACCAGTTGTAAAATTGCATGATGTTATTTTGATTGTGAATCATACCTTATTTATGAACACCACAGGTCAAGTAAAGTCTTTGGGTTAAATTTGGCAATTTTACGGAACACGTGCACAATGTCAATCATAATGTATAAAGATTCCATCTTGCTTAATATTTAAATCAGAAAAACATAGGCTTGCTTTGGAGTAGGATGGGTACTCAACTATTTGGCAGAATAACTTAAAATGGTCAGAAGGATATCTCAATAATTTATTTAAAAACCGAATGGTAATTTTTGGTTGTTCAATATGGTACCATAACCATTAAGTCACAAATAACGATACGAGAACGACTTAATCAAGTACTTCACTAGTGACAATATTCAGAATTATGCTATGGGGACCACAGACCATTAACAAAGCAAGCCATATAGCAGACGTCACTTAAAAGGAACTTTTTTTACAAAGGGTGAACGCCACAAAAGTGTAAAACAACACCAAAATAACAAGCCTATTACCCTTGACAGTATATCAAATTGATCAATAACTTGCCACTAGATAAAAATCATCAAAACAATTGTAACTCCCGCGAGTTGGATGCTGACCATTTTAAATTACAATTTAATTTCTTTCAAATGGGGTACCTGCTCGGGACCTCTTTTAATCTGCCAAAGAGTTTTTGGAGCCTTATCGGAGCATCGTAAAGCATGGTTTGTTTTATGACTATGGGTGTATAGAAAAACATGTTTTAAACTATATAAACTATGTTTCAATCGATTTTGTTAAAAGCAATTACCTTATGAAATACCTAGCGACGCAAACATAGTCAAATCAGTGTGGGATAAAAGTTATTGTGAAATGTTACTGTAATTTAGCTGTACCTAAAGTCAACGGATATTAAATGGAGAGTTGAAATATTTGAAAACAATCTTAATCCTGTAGGTCATATTGGGCGGGGGGGGGGATGGAATTACGTATTTTACGAAAAACATCTTTACTGCCAATTAGTAACAAATATACTACAAAATATTGACCAAATGACACTTAAGCCATTACATGAGCACGATATTGGTTTCAGGTTCAATCATCTCACAACGGTGGAAACTTACTGTTATCGTAAACTCGTTAAACACAGATAAAAATAAAATGTCGATGAAGTTTTTTTTTCAAACATTGCTTAACTTTTAAGTTATTTTTAACAAATCAAAAACAGAACAGACATTAGACCGTAACATCCACAATGATTCAATTAATATGTCTACATTTTGGCGATTATAAATGGTACAAATTTCTCTAATTCACGTGAACCTCTGTAGCAGAACAATCCTTATCCAGTTCTGCACAAAAGAAGATCAACATTCAGTTACATTGCCATGTGGAAGTAGACCAACATCAGCAAAATGAGGTTCTCTATGAAAAAATTGTTGGATTCAACATGGATAACTTGCTCATTTGTGATGGAACGTGCTTATGTCATCATCTGAAAAATTGGGGATGAGTGATAAGATCAATTAATGTCACCATTCCCTTGCAAAAAATCCCTATCAAAACAAGGTAAAAAAAAGGATCTTTTCTTCAATGGGTTTTTTTTTTGAAAGTTACAATATAATATACTTAGATGTATTCAAACCCAATTCAGCTTGTACAGATTGTAGGTTTAAAAAGTACATTTACCAGCCGAATATAAGTAATGTGAAAGATATTGAATTTGCAAAAATTTAGACTTGAAAAAGAAACTTGAATAAAGTTAATGACAAAATTTGCTGGTATAAACACATATTATTAACGGTATGCATAACCCGGTTTCGGAAATAATTGTTATGTAAATGATTTCTAAAATTTAATAAAATATTCAAATACTACAAGATAAAAATCAGTTAAAACGTATTTCTTCCAATGACATTGGTAAAAGGGATATTGCCGCTGTTTTATCAGCCTTCCTTAAACTAATTGCTTTAAGATGTCATTAACAATCCATACAGTGACATTATGTTGCCTAAATGTCAAGTACTTTATTATATATTAAATTGTGGTTTTCTTTACCAAAAGAAAATTTAAAAACCACTGTATCAAATGCTATACAAGTTATTCATTTATACTGAAGGTGACCGCTATATCCCCAATGGTAACAGCTAAGATTTATAGCCAAAATTTCAATTGTATCAACGGGAGATCACAAAGATAAAGACAGTTTTCATGTATGCAACATGCGTTGGTCATATCCAAGTGACAAAACAGATCGAAGCTTGTTGTACATACATCATGTTCCCCCTTTGAAGTTGTCAGAAAGTTGATTAAGGGCGTTTATGGGATTGAATTATTGTTTGTTTTACAACATATTAGATATCATAACTAAAACATGTAATCAAATCTAAGTAATTTAAAAATAATCCCTGAACGTGATTTTGTAGAAACAATTAAATTTTTCAAAATTTGTAGGTTTCAATAATTTAATATAAGAGTCAAAAAACAATACGGTTGATAAACACATAGTATAATAATGAACTCTATCAAATACTAATATGTATGTTAAAACCACCATTTGGTATGCTATTAATCATTTGCATTAGAGAGTTACTTACAAATCAAATTAAAAGATAATTGTGATGTGCGAATGAACTGCGGATAATACTTTTGGTAAATTTATTTATTACCAAGCATTATGCTTACTTTGAATAGAAAAACTAAACATGTACTAGAATCAGAGACAAATTAAATATATTTTTGACAAATTCTGTGTACACATCGGGAAGAGACATTAAAATCCAAAAATTGATCGTCACATATTTTTAATGGTGGAATTTCTCAGGAAGCAAAATTACTTCAATTAAAGTAATTTTTTCTTCATAAATAATTTTAAATTTTCGTAATTATGCCAAACGTATTTCATTTTGATTGTAATTATTATTTCTAAATAGAAATTTAAAATTATTCAATTATGGTTGAGTTATAGTTATAAAAACATTCCTACTGCTGGTATAAATAATTTACATCATATGTAATTAAGCTGTTAAAGACTTGTCAAAAAAAATAATTTATGCTTTAGACATATTTTCTCACTTTCATTAAAGTTAATAATTTTTGTTTGTTTCAATTTAAGGCGGAAATTGTATTACGCCTTCTAACCTTCCGACATCAGGGCAGCTCTACAGGCCTGCACTGAGGCGTATCCTTAAAAAATGATTTTTGAAGAATGGAAGTTATGCAGATTAGATAGAAACAGGAAGCTTACAGTGCACAAAACGGTCACAAAGTTAATCTGACCGTGAGAAGTCATTCGTTGACATTGAAGAATGGACGATACGAACTATTAGGTGAAAAGCACGAACGTAACAAGACTGCCATGATTTCTGAATGAACACTTGTTAAGTTCTAACATGTCAGAGGATTCATGATTTGCAGATTAAGCAAGTCGTAAGTTTACTATAGGGCTTGAAAATAAGAAAAGCGAATATTCAATTGAGCAAAATACATCAAGGTACAGTAAAAAACGTGGTCAATTGCGAGTTATGAAAATAGATGTGAAGAATTACCAGATGCTCTTTGACCTACAGCCGAAAATCGTTGATTACCCAGCCAAAATTTACTTCATCATTGCTTGGATAGTAATTCTAGCACACTGAAAAATGAAACAATTCATTGGAACATACCCTTTTTATGCATAACTCCACGAGCATAGACACTTCCAGTTGTAGGATGCAATTAAGATTGCTCTGTGGCCCCCATGTGGAAGAACGTCCTAACTGATATAAGTGCCATCCAAGTACCACACACAGTATCATTTCTATCGTTTGCAACAGACGATTACGTCACATGCTGCTAGAAGTCATTACCCATCTTGGATCAATTTAATCCCAGTATTCACCTTTATGCTATATTATATGTGACTGTGTCTTGTAATTGGGAATTGTTAACGATAATGAGATTGAACCTAAACCCCTGAAATATTTTTTTTGAATATTGTCCGGAATTATCTTGAGATGGTCTACTAAAAAATGAAGTCATTGACCTGGAAAATACAATTTTCTGATCTGTCGATGACATAATCGCAAGCCTAACGAAGTACTCTTCCAGCATTTGGACTAAGTTCTCACAATACAGCAGTCTGAATACCAACATACTTTGGGTTTGATATCTACACATGAATTTACCAATCAAACACTATCAAGGACGTAGGCATATTATATATACACTAAGTCTGAATTAAACGCCTCTGCAATATGAAAACATCACTGGACATTGGTCTGGAGCAAATTGCGAATAAACTAAAAATTAACAATTCCGACTGATAATTCTTCATGTGTGTACAGAATCCAAGCAGAAAATTGTATAGAAGAACAGAACCAGTGGACGAACATAATAACTTTTCCTTCCTACAAAATACATATTATTATTCTTTCAAAAATTCCAGAGACGGCAGATGATACTATCCTAACTAACCGAAGGCCTGCTCCACGAGAGCTTGGTCGTCTCTCGCGTCTGGTCGAAAATCCCAACCTATGTGAAATTTTGTTTGTAAATCTCGGTCTGCATTACCCAGATGTCAACCATACTTAATGGGAAAACCGAAGCCTGGCTGGAATCACAACTATCACCAATTTGTTTCTGAAATGGACAAATATCTACCCAAATCACACTTACAACCACATCGTGAAGGCTATGACGGAGGCCGATATGACAACTAATTGTTTCTCTGAAGTTGTGGAAAGTCATGAGGATTCAGAAAATCTTGGTAAGAGACATACATAAGTATCTTTTGATTTTGACATGATGTAAGATACTACAGTAGTATTGCAATGTCATCGTGTCTATCAAACATTTTAACAAATTAATCATTTTTTTCTTGTTTCATATTTATAAGATACGCAGAAGAGTAGGAGTAACATAAAAAATCAAACAGATGTCCTTAGTAAAGACCAATATATAAACTAATTAGAGATCACAGAAGAATTTAGGCGTCCACTATCGACTGAAAAACTTTTCTATAACATAGGGCAATTGCAATTTGAATTTAACCAACCTTGTTAAAATTAAAAATTATTTGCTGTCTTGAATTCAATCAACGCATGATTAAATATATACAGATAAACCTTACTTATCAATTATATACTTAAATAAAGACACTATCAGAGCATTCTGACGACAATAACAAACGTAACATACAATAAACAAAATGTCAAAGGTCAAGATGGCTTACTGTCAGAAATATTTCGTTTTGTGTCAGAATACACAACAAAGACCCTAGCCGGTGTTACATCATCGTCTAATTTCAATCCTGTTTTGAATTTTGAAATAGATGGTCTGGTTTCAATTGATGTCTGGAAAAGAGCTTCCTCTTACGAAGAGATGGAAAAAATCGTCGGCAACATTGGCAAGGCGTACTTCAACATTTTCCTTGAGCTCGGGTTGTCTCCTCCCAATATAGAACAGCAAGAGGTGAGGTTTCCGACATGCATCAAGTCGAAATTGTTGGCTCTCCTTCGATGTTGGGTGGATCAGTTGAAACCAAGAGCAACTGTTGGCAGGTTGTTGACAGCCATGAAAATTTACCAAATGGATTGGCATAAAACAGCGGAGATTTGGTCATCATGTCAGGAGGGTTCTTGTAAAGGAAGCAAAAGCTAGGAAAATTGGTTTATGTCAAATATTTTGCTCGGAACACGTTAACTACCACCTTTGAAAATAAACTTTTTAAAATGCATCCTGCACTGTCTTCCGATGGTAATATTGCAAACTGTCACTTCTTCTGCAGCAAAGCATACACACGAGTGTGGTCCATGTTGCACGTACATATATACAACATTGGTAGATATTTGGCCATTTGGACTTCAACATTTTTCCATATTCACTTTTACATTATGTAAGATCCTACCAGCCAAGTCTGTTAGAATAGTTGGAGTATATTCCTGTGAATCCGGTGGACATACTTTTCGTATTCACAATTTCTTTGTTAGTGTTAATCAACTCCCACATGTTGCTTAATTTACCAAAACACAAATAATTATCGTGTATCAAATTTCTTTAATATCCTAATATTTTTTTCACTTTTTTTATTTTTAAGGTATCCAAAATTATTATCCATGGCCCACTACGCTGAGATATTATGTTTTACCATACAACTTGTTTTAAATGCTTCATTTTGGCCAATCTGATTGAAATACAGATCCTTAGAACCACTCCGTTCAATAGAGAATCTGAGAAAATCCGATTAAGGTTCATGTTCGGATGACCTTTATACCACGTGTAATTCAGATCAAATGCATTTTCTGCACGTTGCTCTGTCAATTGACAACGCCATTTCGCTCCAACTTACAACTACGATTAGCTTTATTGTGCTCTTTGGGCGAGATGACTAAGTACATGGAAATAATTCTGAACAGATTTTCAAACTATTTCGTCCCCTGAAATTCACTGTCAAAATTTTGCCAGCAGCAATTTGATTGGCCATTTACAAAGGTCATCTGGACATGACCCCTAATGGGATTTTCTCAGATCCTCTTATCTAACGCAGTGAAAAAAAGGATCTGTATTTTAATCAGATTGCATTTTGGCGAGTTTCTTTCAGGAAAAGCAAAGCTGATGTTTGTTTTACCCTATCCATTTCTCGAGCCTTTTTTATCGTTTTGCTGTGTCAGATATGCAAGAAAACACTAAATCATCAATTGTAAATCAATTGTAAGTTTCTAGATACAATGTATCACTAATCATGTAAACACCAGTAAAGACGTTGTCCGGTTGAGCAAGGCTATGTCCATCCTTGGAAGACATTTAAGTAATGAATAATATTCGTTATAGAAGGGTGACTATGTTTTTTTTAGGTTTACCAGGTTCATATGTGATGAATGCATTGATATGGTTGACTGCACTCATAAACATGAGTGAAAAAGTGCATGCTTTACCTGTTACTGGTATGACATGTGATGAATAGAATTATATGGATGAATGCACATTGTTGTTATTTTCATCATATGCTACCCATCCGGTTTATAAGTGATGAATGCTTTGTACAGTAGGGTTTTATTTTAACACAAAAGAAACTGTGTTTTAAGTTAGAGATAAGCCGAAAACTGTACTATATGTGTGAGAGGGTACAGCACTCGGCCATAACGGGCCTCGTTGCTGTACCCTCTCACACATATAGTACAGCTTTCGGCTTATCTCCTTAAATTATTATGTTAAACACGTATCATCTAAGTTTCACTAATTTGTTGTAAATATTTGATCCATTAATTTACTTTAGGTAGATTGATAATGAACGAAATACCTGTAATTAGCCACTGAAGATGATCTTACCTTGGCTTTTTCAGGAAATGTTTTCTTTCTTAAATAAATCAAAGTGTGTATCTCTCGGTTCAGACAGTATTCTTACGATAACTGTGTAGCGGGATTGGACTGGGTCGATCTTCGGTGACCTGTCACAACTGTACGTCTATAACAAAAGGCCAAATACGTTTGGTATTATAAGTTGTATCTTGCAAGGATGAATCGTGACTGGCAACAGCTTATGTGAAAATATAGCCGCTATGGATAAAACATGGACGTCTAACTATATAAATTACACTATTAATCCCAAAAGCTGTCACTCATATAAATAAGGATTTGTGTCACTTTTAAGTCTCTTTTAATGGGTGATTAATAAAAACTCTCAGTCCTTGTGACTCTTAAGTACATTTATATATTCGAACACTTTATTCGTGCTCAATTTATTTGTGAAGTAAACATTTTTTTGTTTTGTTTCATTTTTGTTTAAACTGTAGTTTATAAATCTGAATAATTCAATTATTTAGACTCCTTATCATTATTGAATACATGGATGCAATTTTATACGATTTTTCATAAATTAATAGATTTTATGTTATACATAATTCACATTTTGCAAATACAAAATGTATCACATATACTATAAATGTAGTTTTATTTGGTGCTTTTTGCGCTACTTTTCATGTACAGCGCTAAATTTTGTAAAAGGTTATTTCCGGTATTGCATCATCGAATCGCGCTATTTTATAACAGCGTTAATAACTCATTATTTACAGTTGTTTCGAAGAATGTCGACTTTCTTACTGTAAATTATTATTTTTGTATTTAGCTTTCTTTATTTGTTTTTTACTATTCAATTGGCTGCAGGATATAACAGGGTCAGGGCCCAGTCTCACGAACATTCCTTAAATTTAAGGAGTTCTTTAACATAAAATTGTCCCTAGGAAAGCATTACCTATTTAAGGAAGTCTCGTTAGCTTAATATTTTTCCTTAAACTTCTTTAGTGTTTTCTTATGGGTAATTCTAGGTTAAGGAATTCCTTAAAGTTAAAGAATGTTCATGAAACTGGGCCCAGATGTAGTACTAGCGATATTCATCGACAGTTCGAGATGACAAACTCCCACCCATCGTATATATACAAATTTTTATGTCGTCATTACAATGTATAAATAAAATTCAGCTACATATCAGGAGGACATTGTCAAGTGAATACAGCATTATATGTTTGATTTAATGAAATGAACGTAGTTAAAGAAATTATTTGATTAGTATTTTGTAGAAATGTTTCCAATAAAAGCAGAAAAGGAAGTTTTCTTGGAACCCCAAAACAATTGTTCATATTGTGAGTGCACCGTGAAATTTGAGACTGCGCCGCATGATTAAAATATCATACTTCCTTACAAACTGAATCAGCTTTAGTAAGGGGAGCATGTGATTTGCTGGACGAAATTGTAAACGGCCTATAGCTAGATGTGTCTTTCACCACTTGAAGTATATCTTGTTATTTTATTCAGAAATTAAACAACAAATATGTCACTAACTGTCATGATTTGTCAGAAAATACAATTGTAGAGAAATGCCGTATAGCCGGTTATTTTCACGGGGACCATTTCGCGGCACATTGCTATAATCAAGAAAATTCGATCAGCGAAATAAAGAAAAATGGTTGAATGGTATCTATCTTCTAAATCCATATCGCGAAAATTTTATATCGCTAACATATGATTTTCTCGTTTTCAGATCAAATCACGGAAATTTTGGCCCGCGAAAATAACTTGCTATACAGTATTTCAGTATTTCAGTATTTCGAAAATAATGTACGACGACAAATTACATTTTTCGTTGACCCGATTAACTATTTCAACCATTTGAACTTCATATAAAGCCAGTTGGATTTGTCATCTAGTTGGTCTGTATTGACAGGTTTGACTGTATGTAGCCCTAGTTCCAAGGCCTGTTCCCTCAGCATGAGTCATTATGTCGATGTAACCATGACTACTGACATTGTATTGATAAGAATGTTGAGATCCCAGAGAGAGATCATAGGTTCAAATACTGTATAGTTGCTAATATTCGCGAGGGTTTTAATTTGGCCATGTTCGCGGATCCATCCAAATTTGCGGAATTAAATACCTCGCGAAATTTATCAAAATCATGGTTTTAATAATTAAAGTATGTCGTAAGATTGACTCTTTAAAATGCTAGAAAAATAATTCGCTAAAATAACCCCCGCGAATATGTTCTAAACATTATATCGCGAAATTTTACACCCGTGAATTTAACAACTGTACAGTTAAGATTTCGGATAAGAACATACCATGGCGTTTTCAATGAACCTGGATAAAGAGGCCACCTGTCTTATGTGACCATTTTTATTGTTTCCTTTCTAGGGTCAAGTAAGAAAGGTTTTACTGTATATGAACGTTAATGTGCAGTCAAGTTATCTGTAAAGGTAAAAAAATGTTTGCTGACCCCTGACAAGAATGTCCAATTTTACCAATGTGAGATTTTTGTTTTCTTATCTTTAGGTAAAAAAAGCAACATTATATTTGTTCGCGGTTATAAGCTGTCCCTGTCTGGAAAATCACCTTAGACATTAAAGAACTCTTTGTTTAACACCTCAAGAACCTTTACCTGTCTTACACCCCACAGGGTACCAAACATTATATCGATCTCAATTCAGATAATGTTGAAATGTTGGGGCACCAAAATTGTCTTGTCAATTTACAATAAGCAGGTGGTCTTTATACACTATACAATGCCGGTCGTTAAGATAGGTTTATACTGCAATTTAATGTCTTCATCTCTGAGTTTAGACATGTGATGATTCTTGATGAATTTACACAAATTAAACAATTACTAGGAAAGGACGAATCGCTCATGTTTTAAAAAAGATAATTGCTTGATGCACAAAAAATTATTGAAATAAAACGATGACAATGCAAAAGAAAATGACAAAAGGTTCTTGTCTTTTTAATATTAAATATTTTTTCTTCATAAATGGTTTCCTTCTTCTTTATTTAGGAAAGGCTTTGTAATCTCCGTAATATAAAGTATATCTAAGAAGTACGGTATGGAAAATCATCGGTATTCATCAGATTAAAAACGAAGCAATTACAAAAAAACCGTCAATTAAAAATGGATATATTGAGAAATTTGATCAAATGTGGATCAATTGGAAAGTTATGCTTGAGTAGTTACTGAAATATTTAATCAACTGTATGTATTATGCGTATGTTGTAGTATTTAAAATGTATAATTTGAGTCCTTTTTTTAATTTGATGGTGTGTATGTCTATAGATTTTAATGTGTATATGAGTGTCTTTTTGCGCTTGTTTTTGTTTGATCACACCACTATTTTTATTCTCTCTACTACAAACATTGAATCAACAACAATAAATCTTAAAAATGTAATAATATTTTACATTTTCAAATATAAACTGTTCTTCACATTTCAAAAAGTCATGTCCCTTTAATTGTACATGCATTAGTATAGCTATGGGAAGGATCCTTTCAAGAATTTACCTTCTTTCATCTCTTTCAGGAAAACTACAATCCTTCAATAACCTTGGAATCACGTCCTACTGTTTAAGGACAATATTGTTCGCGGAATCGACCTCAGGACGTCCTTATCATGGCAGCTCATAACATAACCCTTATGTGCATATACATCCTATTCCAGCTGGGGGAATAAACTATTCTAAGTGAAGAAACCAAACGATTAAAAAACTATTGCAAAATTACGGAGCCTCCTGATCTACATGCCATGCGTTTTATCGAAATAATTTTTCGTTTTAGTATTTCGTTAAAACGAAATAATATTTCGATAAAACGAAATAGAAGTCAGGGTGCTCCGTACAAAAGCATGCATCCCAATAACATTATTGTCTTCTTATCATCATTTGGGTATGTTCGAGGAAATGTTGATATTCTTTTTCATACCAAATGATGCCAGGCCCCTGACTTTGTTGCGTGAAACTTCCTCTTGTGTACTGGCTGTTCAAATAAGAAACATATCTAGTACCACAGTCGCCATACCACCAGCCGCCTTTGAAGTTAAACGCACAATTCTGTCTTATTTCATCATTATCTGCATCGAATGTAGAAAATTGTTTACCGGTCTGGTTAGACAATACGTCCGCTGAAATATAACATTTAGAATATATAAAGTATCTGTAGAAACATGATTTAAAGTTATCTGTTCAGTGAAGTGATTTGAGTATGCCATTATAGCACACCACTGGAACTACACTAACCTTATCTGACGTTCACATATATCCTGGATGCAAACGCCGCACGTACCCCCTAGTAAACATAATAGCATGCTTATTTGACGACAGAAATACATAGGAAGCATGTGAAAGGTAATTTGTGCCAAACTTTACAAGAAACACAACAATTAACGAGGTTTTTTATCATCTGATGTGTGTCCAACGTAGTGATTATAAGACGTGCAAAAATTAAATATAACAATATAACAGGTATTATATATAAGATATTATAATAAGGATCTTACATGAGTGGTTATGTAATGTTAAATTGATTAAACAAGTTCAGATAGTTTACAAACTTTAAGGTGATTAGTATTTTGTATATCAAATATTTATAATTTATAAATGTTGAAAGAAATTTTGTTTGCATAACCTTAGAAAAAGAAAAATAGTTACATCAATGCTTACAATTAATTTTTCAGACTACACGTTACAATAAAATACGTTTAAACGTACGATTCCATTGATTTTCCAATCTATTAGTTTTCCAAACCAATACACAACGTTAATTTTTCTATTGCGACATCACGATAACGTCGGAATTTCGCGCCATTCTCGGATTTGTTTTTTTTTTCTTTTTCTTAGGTGTATGAAAAAATAAGAGACCCTTGAGCTTTAATAGTCATCTGACAATTGACACATTTAAAGCAATTAAAATAACCCTCTTAATAAAAAGAAGTTTAGGTTCTGATATAGTTGATGAATTATACCATGAATGAAGGTCCCTTGAACCCCAATATCCAGTCTCTAGGAATCTGAGTTATTTTACAGGGAGTTCTTTAAAATTTTAGCCTATGTGACCCTTTGACCTTGAATGAAGATCAAGGTTACTCATTTGAACAAAGTTGGTTGCCCTACATCCGAGCATGTTACAGGCCAATATCAGTACCCTGGGTCTTTCGGTTATTGAGAAGAAGGTATGAGAGAAGTGAATCGAGATGAAAAGTTTACGCACGGCGCACGACGACGATGCATGATGACATCCTGACCCTTCGCTTCAGATATCCTGTGTGAATCGGCCCAGGGGATTCTCTCAAAAGTTTGCATACAAAATTTATTTCATAACCCGATGAAGTTAAAACATAGTGACATCAATGCTTATAATATTTTTTTTCCAGAATACTTGATCAAATATGATTTCATTGAATTTCCGACGGATTTTTTTTCGAAATCGTCGCAACGCAACGTCGAAGTCTCTATTGTGACGTCATGATACGTCGGGTTTTCGCGCCATTCTCGGATTAGTAGTATGAAGAAAAAGTATCTGCCAATCAGAAAGTCGGATTTGATATGAAAACAAATAAAAATTGGTTATATTTAAATATAAACAAAACAATTGTTTCCTTAAAAAATGATGACACCGTCTACAGAAATATTTGTGCGACGTCATACATTCACTATGACGTCATTATTACCTGTGACGTCACAATGGTGTTATAACACTATGTCTCACGATATATATGACATGACTGAATGGGTCAGTTACATGATAAAATTTCTCTAGGATATTTACAAAATATACTTATAAAATGCAGCAAGGTGCTCATCTGGTGCGGAGTGACTTACACACTCGCTAAGCTTACATTTTTTATAACGCGCGCTAGTGTTACTGTAGTGTCTATAGCAGATATTTCCACCATTTGACTAAATTCGACAAAACATAACGATTAAGTTTTTTTTAAATAAACATTGAACTTACAATAAACAAATGTATATTATTTATTCATTCACATATGAATGTGTATTTATATATTTATCAAATGACTGCTTGAGGTGTTGGGTTGGGGGAAAATCGTTTTAAAAACATCGGATTTTAATTAGGAAGACGTTTTATCTTTTTCTCCGCATCGACAAACAACTCCCCAAAAAAATGATCAACATATATGCAATTATCTTTAACTATGGTTAATTCTAGTTGTTGTTTAACTTCAAAATGTTGATATAAATATGCCTAACATAATGACCAATATTTGTGACAAAAGAAAGACTATCCACGGATATTGCTCGTGTAGTAGGATAAAATCAATATAAGAAATATTCACCAATATTCCCACTGTAATCAGCAACAGAGAGATGATAGTTTGTTTCGGAGCTACCAATATGAAAATGCTTGTAAACAGCGAACCCGCTACTTTTTAACACGTCCGTCACATCGATTCGTAGCTCGTATGTACTCCGAGAGGTTATGTAGTGTAGGACATCATTTCCTGAAAAGAACAGAAAAATCTTATTATATCATATCCGATATTTGATATTTTGTTTTGCATTTTACAGAATTATCTGCCATTGCGGGTAGGTATTTGTTATGACGCCATGTGTTTGCGATTTTAGAGAAAAACGACAAAAATGACTACAAATAATATTTTTAACCCTAGTAGTGCTGAACGGGTATATATCTAATCCATCGGTCGGGTGCTGAACGGGTATATATACCCGCCAGACAAAAATTGGGAAACCCCATATTTCTGTGATCAAAAACGAAAATGTGTGACTGAAATAATGAATAGCATTTGTGTTGATCATAAGTTTATAATCTCAAAGAAATATTTCCAAAATATTTTATTCTAACAAGCCATGGTTTAGTAGTTGTCGTAACGTAACCAACAGGAATCCCCCACTTCAGTCAGAACGACGATATTTTTAGCTCAGCGGAAGCAGTTGAAATATCGTGGTTTGCGCATGAGTTGTGAAAGTAGATGACGTAATTTTAGCGCCATGCGGGAAAACAGGTGCTCTATTATTTCAAAGAAAATCCTATCTTTCGGGGAGTTTACAAATTAAAAATAAGGTATGTAGTGACATTCTGAATATATAGATATTCCTTGTGACATTTCTTACGTTTAAATGAATGATCTTACTGTCGTTGTTTTCAACGAAGTCGAATTCTAATCAACCAGTCGTCGTCAAACAGTGCCATGCGCAGTCGATCACTTTGCCGGAGTTGATGACATAAATTCGATAATTTGATAGTTTCGGCAATATAGTGAAATATTAAATGACTGAAATATAATATTTATATGGTATTGTTATTTATCATTGCAAGTGTTCTGTTTATTGTATAATAATTATGCTGAAACAAACGTAATCTTATCTCGACTTTCACTTTGACCAAATACCGGAAGTCATCGTCGCTGTTGTAAACAACATGGCTTTCAGCATCATAATCGATCAAGTACTGCGCGAATTTGAAGAAAGATAACAATGGTTTTGACAGTTTATCTACTGATGATAAGGAGAACAAGCACGATGTTTTAGAGCCGTTTGCTTAAGAAACTTCGGTAGAAAATGGGAAATCACCGGCTGTGTTTACGCTTGCCTTATATATCTAGTGAATGGATCGCTATCAATACTCGATTTCTTTGAAATTATTTACTTTCACAGAAGGAATTGTGAACACAATTGTTTCGAAAACAAATAGGTATGCTGACTAATACATCAAGGAACATCTAGAACTTATACAATATTCGTGACATGGACTTCAGTCTTTCATAGCACTGACTATCAAAATGGGTGAATTCAAAATGGGCTTTGTAAATCAGATCAACATGCAAGACTGCAGGTCTACAGACAGTGTTTTTGGGCACACTCTATTTTTTTTTACATCTGTAATGACCTGTGATAAATTTTTGTATATTTTGAGTTTTATTTTACATATGTCATAAAAGTGTTAGTCATGGTCTCCATGGTGAGGACAGTTAAGTTGTTTACACATCTCTTCAAAAACTTTAGATTTCAAGATGTTTACAATCTTTAGTCAGTATGTAGCATTTAAAAAGGGGATGATTGCTCGGAGAGTAAAACTGAAATTTTCAGTATACAATCCAGACACACCCATCAAGTACAGAATTGAATTGTACATAAATTTTACTTTGTGAACACAAATAAAGTTGTAAACTGGAGAGCTATCAGTGGTCATTATAGAGTGACGTGTATGACCTTGTAATCTGCATCACCGAACCCTATCTTCTGAAACGGTACAACATCTACGTGGACTTCAGCAGTCCAGATCTATTTTATATATGGTAAATAATTACTAAATATTATTCTGTATCTTTACACATTGAACTATGTAGCATTTACACCGGCAGTCACATATATTGTAATATTGTTTGAAGACACAAAAGTGATCTATATTATTATAATTTTTACATGTAATTTCGAAATTTAAGTATGGCAGAACTGTTTTTTTTTTTATATGCATAATAAAAGGTGAGAAAGTTAAAGCTAGTGCAGTGCAGGTAGTGTGAAGTCTTTTGTCCAGTAGAGTGTGATTTTTTCAAGTTACAACATCCTTTTAGGCTTACAAAAATCCTGCGGAAGAATGATATGTTTCAATTTTCCAATCATTAGTATTAGCTAGGTTGCATTATGTTTTTAAACTTGCTTTGAGTTGTACCATACAATTGCAGAATAAGTGCATGCATACTTGTGAGCATCAGAGGTGACAGCAGGAAGAAAAAATCTTCGTCACAATAAACAATGTTCGAGAAACCATTTCCACATCTATATAAAAGGAGTATCAGGGAATCAGCTGTGTATTTTAACAGATTGTAAGTCTGTTTTATATGCTTCCTGTATCCATATCATTGTAAGAAACTAAATTAGAGATTTATCTGTGTATTTTTACCAGATGCTATTCAGTTCAGTCTATTTCATAGGCTCCATGCAATCATGCATGTAACTGAATTGTCAAGAAGGACACCAAGGTTGGGATTTACGTTTGTATTTTGCTATTTTGCAATTCTAGTTTAGGCTACCTGTACCCATATCAACAGTAAGGCCATAACGTGTGTCATATATGGTCATACTCCGTTGTGTTTTTACTGTTTTACCATGTTCTACTTTTATCTTCAACGAGGACACACAACATTGTGGAATCATCAGGGTATTTTACCCGATTGAGAATTCCATTTAAGGATATACAACTAATATCACCGAAAGGAACTTATATTCAGGAATTACCTGTGTAATTTACAAGGTGGTTAATTAGTCTATTCTAGGCTACCTGTAACCAGTTACAACACTATATATCACTATGGTACAGAAATTGCCTGTGTACTACACCAGGTTGTTTTTCTATTCCAGGCTGCTGTATTTGTATCATTGCTATAAGGCTGTCAGAGGTCGATCATTACATAGGACTCCTATTTATTTTTTCATTTATTCTGGAAGAGAAATAACCAGTAATATAACTCATGTGTATGCTCCAGTTTTATTTCTCATCTGGAGCCAAAGACTTTAAACTGGAGACAGGAAAACTCTAATCTCTATGTACAATAAAACCACCCAACAACATATTGCAACCGCCCCTCCCTCCCCCCTCCCCCCTCCTCCTCCCCACACACACACACACTCTTCCCCTCTGGTTTCACTGAACAAGTTAAATCATAACTAATAATTGTTTCACCTTATACTTTCAAAATACATAATTACTGTTTGTTTCCTAAATAGCCCATATTCATATCTTGTCAAATATTTGTTTTTCAAAAAGAATAATCACCAGTCTAATGTAAATTTGATACGAGACAAAGCTGTCCACAGATTGTCTCCCTTGAATAACAAAATTTTAATTTTTTTCATTATTTCTTTTTCAATAATCAGTTGTGATTGATTTTATTGACAAAATAAAAGAAGAAGGTCATGTACTGATGTGTACAAATAATATTTAAAAGCAAAGAACAATTAAATTTTTTTTTTCTAAAGCTTTGTTGTTTTCTTACCTGAATTTTGCCACATTTTTTCAGACAGGAATTAAAAAGAGCTACATTTTACATAAAATCGACCTTTAAATGACCATTGAATGTATCCAACATATTATTTGGATGCTTCTTGGTATTTTAGAATGAAGACAAAAAAAAGGTTTTATTTTTTATTTTTTTTTTCAAACAATTCAGCACTCAGTACTATCCCAATATGAGACAATTCAGCACTACTAGGGTTAATAATGAATACCCACCTTCAAGGGAGGTAACTTTTTGATATGCAAAAATGGAATAAAGTGTGGATAGCGTTTTTGTTACGTATTTTTTTTTTCTGAAAAGAATGTTTGCTATATCAGTATGCCTGGTTCTATTCTGCATATACTAAAAATATACTTTAAAGAAAATGCATAGAGTATGTTCTATATTCTATACATATAGAATTTAAAATGAGTACAATTGCATATGAAACGAGCCATTGAAGCATTTTGTGAGCTTTGTGATCGCTTATTTAATCTTCGACATGAGCTTTAAAAAAACCTAGAGAGACCACTGAGCAAAATGATATGCAATAATCGACAATGAAAACGTTTGCCACTGTCCATATTAAATGAAGTTTATAATTTTTAGGGGGAGGCTGCCATCCTATAATCTTATAATATTGAATTCAGCACCGAAAAATTAACCAAATTGCACTCATGTCACTTGAAGACTTTGAACATTTCTTTACACATCGTACATCTAGATGTATTCCCCACCCACACATTTAACATTTGACACTAATGTACCCTGAATATCCAATCAGCAGACTCCGGAACATACACCTCTCTATCTTAAATCTTTTGCCAAAAACAAAAATCCAAAATTTGGAAAACTTTTGTTTGGTTCTGCGGTTCGGATCTCAAATCATTGCGTCACGTAACTGTTTACTGACGTAAAGTGATAATGTTATAATTGATTTCCCGACCATATCCAATGAAAGCGATCCTGGTTATATTACAATATTAAGGTGATGTATGTAAAATGTTTCACAAACGAAGTCAACGTATGAGGCAGATTAGACAGACGCCAATAAAGTCATTTTCGAAGGAAATCTTGTGATGTCTTTGTTACTGATTCAGGTTTCAGATTGTAAATGGACCCTAATCCATGTGACTAATGCCGTGCCTCCATGGTAAAGAAAGAAACGGTTACTTATCCGAATTGTTGTTCTTATTAGTGTATAAGAACCATATGATGCGAATGAGCACAGTAAAGACATTTCATAAATTTCATTGCAAAAGAGTTCATCGGTTTTTTTGTTTGTTTGGTTGGGGGTTTTTGTTGTTGTTGTTGTTGTTGTTGGGTTTTTTTTTCGTTTCCGGATCCGTCTATATAGAGACCGCAGAACCAAATAGTTTTCCATATATGACAATGTTAACGTTTGCCACTGTCCAGGTTAAATAAAGTTTTCAAGTCCTGCCATTCATCACTTGATCATCTCACACAAATGTGAATAAAAATTTGTAAAGAAGTATCATTTTGCTTAACTTTTTTTCACCAAAATTTTCATAAAATTCCTATCTTGACTATCTTCCATGTCAGAAACAGACTTAGAAGAATTCCAAAATTTCTGTACATAATTAACATTTACATAAATCTACCAACACATTAAACCTTTGAAACGGATGCGCCATTAATACCCAATCAGGAGGCTCCGAAACTTTCACCTCTATATGAAATTTTGTGCATACAGGGGATTTCCAGAAATCTATTTTGGTTTGATTGCGCGGTCCCTACATTCTGTGTGATTTGATGTTTGGTGTTGCATATTGAAATAATGCTATATCTCAACTTGTACAGAAGATGAATATCATTTTATGATGGTTTGTATCCAGTTTTCGAAATTTTTATTTTGAAGTTCTTTACCAAATTCGAAGAAATAAGTGATTTTTTTGACATGATATCAATAATAAATTGTCCTTTATAACGAACTGTCCAGAGTCGCAGTCAAGCTATTGTATTTTATGTATAGACGACGAAGGTGCTTTCCATTTTAAGACTCTTATTCAAAGCAGTGAAGAACCTGATAAAATATCTGTAGTTTTTTTATGATACGTGTTTGTAGATTGTATGTCTTTGCTTCCTAATGTAATATGCTGTTTTCTGCCGATCATCTTTGCCCAGTGTTGTAGTCAATATTTAGCTATGCCATTGTATTTTATGTATTCCTAATTTGCATATTACAGAGTTATCTGCACTTGCGAGTAGGTATTGATTGTGACGTCATGTGTCAAACGTAACGTCAAACGTTTCGGAGAAAACGACGTGATTGCGCTCACAAAATAATGACGTAACAATCGATACCTACCCGCAAGGGAGCTAACTCTGTAATATGCAAAGACGAGATAGCAATTAAAAAAAGGAAATTGATTGCGCCGTCGGATTAATTATTTACAACTGGTATAGTACGTACCAAGTGTGTTTCATTACACACTGTATATAATATATAGTAGAATGTCTGATTATTAAGCCATTTCTGGCTTGGCATCATTTTATCTTAAATACTTAGGCCACTCTATGTAAGCAAGTATAGTTAATAAAACGATTGTTGAATCTTGAAATGCAGATTACCTAACCAAAACTCTCCTTCAGGCTTTCCAAATCCGATTTTATATTCCATCCACTTTTTGTTGAAGTTCAGCGCACCATTTAGTCGTGTCTGAAATACCTATATTATGGGGTAAATATCAAAGAAACACAATTTAACAAAGCATGAAAATTATTAAATATCAAAGAAACACAATTTAACAAAGCATGACAATTTATTGACTCGTGCCCTATCCGGGCCTCGAACTTACGATCTACGGCACCCAATCGCCTAGCCAACATAGCTGCGCCTTCTACCACTGCGCCACATCCACATCCCCAGAAAAGGATGTTTCAATGACGAAGTGATAGTCGGTTCGATATGCTGACATGATCACTGTGGAAATTGTCAAAGAGTGAAAAGAGCATGAATAATCTGAATCTCATTTTTACACAAACAAAAAAGTTGATAAAAGTTGAGCATATATTATGGGGTAAAGACATAAGCTGTGTCATTAGAAGGAAAGTATACAAAAGCCATGTTATTTAATAATCTGATGTATGTGTGTCTCAAATATATATTTTATTGACTTCTTTGTGTGTATCCGGAATTGTTGTATTTTGAATTATCACTGCAAGCGAATTTAACACGACAGAATATCAACAGATAAGTCATACCATAACCATATGGCTATGATATAAAAGTTTATAATAACAAAACTTACATCACATAAAATCGTATCAATTAAATAATTATATATATTGGAATAAAATAAACATTAAAGCACCGACAAGAAGATGGGATCGAGGTTGACCTCTACCGGTGTTGTACAGAAAACACATCCGGTGTACTGGGAAATAAATACCTAATACCTACAGTCAAAGAATTTGCCGTACATCACCAACATCAGAGTGTATTCTCATCACAATTTTTTTCTCGGCTACTATGTTTTAGCTCCATAACAAAAAAACAAATTATCTAAAATAATCCTTAAATGAAATGTGCTTGAAAAGAGTGAAAAGAGCACAAATAATCTGAAACTCATCTTTACACAAAGAAAAAAGTTGATAATAGATAACCCATGTTAATCCTGTTAAGTTAATTAGGGCTTTTCACCATGTGGTGAAAAGACCTATTGTTTTTGTTCTGTTTTTAGGGCTTTTCACCATGTGATGAAAAGACCTATTGTTTTTGTTCTGTTTTTTATTATTATTATTATTATTATTATTACAAGCTAACCGATATTTACATAATATATAATTTTCAGTCATGTGGACATGACGTACATAGGAATTGTTTTACATAATGAATAATTTGCGTGCCCCTGTGCTTGGGCTGAGGTGACCAATATTACATTTAAGGGTCCCGGAATAGCAGTTGAGATGGGTTGTTTTTATCTTGTACATACGTTCCTTCCACATATTCATAATTCTAAATACAACTGTCGAAGACAGATATATCTGGATCAAATTATCGATGAAAAGTTACATAATACATATGTATAAGACCACGATCAAGTGTATTGTGGGTAGAGATAGGCCTAGGACGTCTCCTTGCAGGCGGTATATATGGAATTTTCAAATTATTATTTGCCTAGATGAAATAAATGATTTGTTTTAATGTCCATGAGACAGGAGTCATCTCGTCTCTCCGTGTCAACACCAAAATAAAACTAACAGGCCTATTCAAGGACACGTCCTTGGCCTAGCTACTGTAAGATACTGACCATGTATATATCCGATGTAAATCCTCAGATATATAATTATTTATTCTGTAGTAATAGAGCTACATGTACATGTAGCCCTCGCCAGATATTGTGAATAGTTTAAATAGGCATGTTTGTATGATATATTAAAAAAAAAAAATGAAAAAAATTGTCGCCGGTGGAGAATCGAAAGATCAGAAGATCTGCACGTTAACACTAAACCAGATTTCTGCTTTTTTATATACAGTGATTTTTTTTATAAGAAGCAGATAACATTGTTGTATGATAGAGTATTTCCTTATAGGAAAAATAAAAAATTGTAAATGTAATGTGCATGTAGCTGTTGTTTCAGCATGAAGAAAAGTGAAAAAAAGGATAATAACACATTGATAACAAATCACAAAGTTTTTTTGTTGTTCTTTAATATACCTGGTATACGATAATCTTTGTTATTTTATTGATTTTTTTCTGATATGCTCGAACGTCGTTGAAGACACCCCCTGAGAGGAATGAGCTACATGTAGATTTCGCCGAGACGAAGCACACGCTCGTGTTACGTTGATACGGAGAAAACGACAGTTTTCATTTTATACCATGGAATATCAAAGTTATATTATGCATTGAGAAATTGTACAATACAATCTTTTTTAGATTATAACTTTCTACTGCGTATGCGTCGTAAAATTCTACTAAGTTGCATGAAAAAAATCACGATAACTGCAGGTACAGGTATAGTAGGCCTAATGTTATACAATGCACAGTCGATGTCGAGAACAGATCCGATTTGATGCATTCAACTCAAATATAAAGAAATGAATGCTATAGCCGAAACCTTTTGAACTCAGAGATAGTCAAAGATCGCTTTTTTAATGAATAAGAAGAAATAAACACGAAAAAATCACGATAGCTGCTCGCAACCCAGTGGTACCGCGGTTCATCGGTTTTCGACGGCGAAAGACAAAAATAGATTTTTTACACACAATGTCAAACACATTCAATTCAACTCATTAATTATATGTGTCAGAAGCATGTTAATGATGTTTTTTTGTGCAATATTTCATGAAATTCATCTAATAAACGAAGCCTTGTATCCACAAACGCTGTAAGATTTACATTGTAGCCTACGTATGCCTACTGTTTCTTTTTGTCAAAGTGACGTTTAAATAATGAAATGTTCCAATATAAAGTAACACCATTATTTCAAACTATGTTAAGCTGTATATGAGTGCAAATTGTCACCATAATACCGCAAATGAGTGCTTATTCAATCCTTCAAAACGTCAGCTTGCAAGGTCGAATCACCCGGGCTCATATACAGATGTATAGAGGACTAAAAAGTGACGTCATTGGAATGTTCGGGATCAAATCGTCAAATTTAGAAATGGTAATCAGAATAAAGAAATTAATCATTTATTTACTCACATCGCAATATTTTCATATCGCAACTGTTACAGGAAATTCCTATTACCTGGTATCGAGTTCTATGCCTGATTAATCTCGATATTTAGTGTTGAAAATATCTGGTTTATTGATATTATTCCGCTACTTTTGTTGAGTTTGAATTCGCAAATTCGAAGGGCGTCAGAACGCTTGTTTTCAACCGGAATCAACACCGTAGTGATAAAGACCTTCCAAGTGGATTTTTTTCATCGACATAAAAAGTTGATTTTCTCAAAAAGTAAGAAAAATAAAATACATTAATTTTGCTGGAACACTAAAAAAATAATTCTGATTTCGGAACAGTTGGAATCATGAAGATACCGCTAACAGTATTTTTATTATTATTATTATATATTATGTAAGTAAATTATTCTACACTTTTTTGTGTCCAAAAGATCTTCAAAATGGTAAGAGGTATGCCAATGGCCTTATTGTTATATTTTATGGCATGAGTTGAAGGGGTGACCGCAACATTTTTAAGTAGGTCAAAAATCCAAGATGGCCGCCATGACGTCATACCTAAAAAGTTTAAAACAGCCATAACTCAAAAACCGTTTAAGATACAGCAAATATTTTTGATGTTTTATGTAGATCGTTTAAAAGACTAACTTTTATTCAATTACAGCAATTAGGTCAAAGGTCAAACAAAAAAAGTTCGCGATGGGGTCAAAGTTCATGAATTCTTATTTTTTTGATTTTGCGAAATTTCTTTTTACATATCGATGCAGAATGTCATTCTGGTGAATTTGGTGTCTTTTGTTTTTCAGTAGCACTTCCGGTTAATGCTGTACGCCATTTTGAACAATCCTTTGATCTTTCCTAATTTCCCGCCAAAATGTTTAACATTATATATTGTCGAACTGAATGACTAATATAGTCTGCAATTGCTATAGAAAAGACCCCTCTAATGTTCTCTAACGTTTGATATGATTTTCATCTTTATCAAAAAAACAAAATGGCCGCTATGACGTCATATCTTAAAATTTAAAAATGCTTATAACTCACTAACAGTTCTTTTCACAGATTTCTTCCAATAATATTTTTTGCAGATAATCTTAAGCGTAAACTTTTTCTTTCTACATGTTATTACAAAAAATGGCAACTTCCGGTTTTCGGTAAGGGTCAAATGTTAAAGGTCCTGTTTTTAACAATAAACTTGAAAACTTTTCCCCTGAAGTTCTGTAAGGTCTAGGATCTTCATATTTCATATATAAGATGTCCAGGGGATGGGCTATGAAGTAAGATACTAGGAATGACCTTGACCCATATTCAAGGTCACATGAGTCATATATGTTCAAATCTTTAAATGACTCAACAATAACCAAAATGACAAGAGTCTTCATACGTTCAAGGTCACAGGGGTCCATAATTTAAATATACATACCGGGGTATATATACTTAACAACACCGCAAGTCAGATGACGTTAAGGCGCATTCGATCTCGTTATCATTTACTCGAACGAATTTGGAAATATGAATTGGTTTTAAGATGAGAGTACTCTTCGGCTGATCAAACTTCATGCAGATCTTCACTAAAACACTTTTATTCAGGGCTGAAAGTCAAGGTCATTTATAGGTTACAACTTCAAAACCCATGCATTACCTAGTTCTTAACTTACCTGGCAATGACGGTATTGTAAACTAAATATAGTGAAAAGCCCGCGTTATTTTTTTTTTTTTTTTTTTTTTTTTTTTACATTTTAAAATTACCATTCCTTACTTTGCGTCGTTTCTGTATATCTGTATTAGGAGCAAGTTGGTGCGGCAAGGATAGAGTATCAAACAGTGACAACTACACAATACACTTACTTTTGCTGTGATTCAGAGATAACTCCAAGTGAGCGATCTGTCTGCTAAGAAGGTCTACCAACAAGTGTGAGATCTGGGGCTCTGTGATGTGTTTTGTCACTATTAGTAACGCAAAACATCCAACAATGCCACTACCTTTGTCGTTTTCCTATTGGTCAGGAACCAAAATCATAATTCAGTGGCGTAGGAAGATGAAACGTAATGGGGGGGGCAAAGGTCCTCAATATTTCGTAACAGCCCCCCCCCCCCCCTCGGGCGCCCCGCACCCACAGGAGGTAATTGATATACTTTTTTTCATATATCATTACATATAATCCTTGTACATTTCTATAAACAGTGATGTCGCTAACAGGAAATTAATGAATACGCAAATAAAGGGTATTCCCTGGGAAATATTATGATAAAGAAACGACTGAGATAATTTTTACGTAGAATTTGAGGATTTTGCGAGCGCCGAAGGCGCAAGATTTTGGTGTTTGGGGGGTTCGGGGGTCTCCCCCGGGAAAAAAATTACAATTTAGAAACGGCAGAGATGAGTTTTACGACGTATTTTGTTGAATTTGTGAGGGCAGAAGACGCGGATTTTGGTGTTTGAGGGGTTCGGGGGGTCTCCCCCGCGGGAAAAAAAAAATAAATGATTTAGAATGGCTGAGGTGAGTTTTATGATGTATTTGATGAAATTTGTGAGTTACTGAAGGCCTGAGATTTTGTTGTTTTGGGGGTCCTGGGTTTATATCCCGGGACAAAAATTAAGATAATTACCTGTCAGAATAGCTGAGAATTTTGAAATTCAGAATCAAAACAATCCAATCAGCGCCGGGTTAAAATTTTGTCCTGGCTTAACCTTCTATACACACGGGCCGTTTCGAAGGTCGTTTTTTCCATTTTAGTTTTATGAATACTTTTTCGAGATGTTTAAAGTTCTAACATGTATACAACGTATATATGAACAATGTACACGTGTTTGCGTAAATGCACGTAACATGTGTAAGCGTACAAAACCGCATACGATGGGAGGCCGTCCTTACGTGGACCCTAGGCTGTTAATAGGACGTACAATTAACAACACAATACAACAAAAAGTAATGCACCAACCCCAATAACTGAGAGGTTTAACCAAACCTTTTATTGTGTGTGGCAGAGCTGTCACCTGAGACACCGGATGTTCAAACACAACCGGTTTCAATTTGAGAAACTACCCGGCCGTTTTGAGATCACATGAACCTATAGAGGACCGTGTTAAAACGTTTGCTACTATTCAGGTTTAAATGAAGTTATTCAAAATTCCTTTACAAAATGTTACATCTACATGTATTGATCCGAACTCCACACAAAAACCATTAACTCTGGTGTACCCTGAATATATCCAATCAGCCAGGCTTCCTATATATTCACCTCTCTATGAAATCTTCTGCCCAAAGGGGGATTCCCCTAAATCTGTTTTTTCATGTTGGACCAGACTACTTTCGTAAGAAACGCTTTCACATTTAATATTGAAGTGAGATCGTCCTTCGTTCAACGCAATCGGTCCGTTCGCTAACATTACTTATATCATTACATAGTGGAAATCCCCGTGTTTTGATCGCGATCAAATCTATATATTCTTATTATTCCTTCTTCCTGTTTTTGTGAACGCTCCATCCCGTCAAACGGTATGACATAGGGATAAAAATGATTTCAGTATGTTTCAAACCAAACATCTGAAGGTGATCCATGAACTAAATTAAGTAGGTCGAAAAAATCCCAAAATGGCCGCCATGACGTAAAACCTAAAAAAACACAAAAAACTGCTATAACTCAAAAAAATATGAAAAGCTATAATGCAAATCTGAAGATCGTATATTTTATTGTAGGGAATGAACATATCTAACTTTTTACCCTACAGACATGTTTCCACAAAATATGTCTCTGTATTAAAAAAGCTCGCTATGAGGTCGAAGTTTTACCAAAAGTGACTATTTTTTAGATTTTTTTTTATTATTCGTTTTTTTCTCCAATTTTTTTCCATTACATCGACACCGGATGTCATTTGAAGGCTTTGATGTCTTCAAAATTCAAAATTAGTCCACTAAATTAATTTTTTTATGACGTAATTTAATATTTAAACTAAGATTTTTTTTTTTCAAATTTCGACAATTTTATTTTAAACATCTCCTCTGATTCCACCAGTGCCAATCAAGCCCAAACTCACACAAGGATCTTCCCACTGTCACCGTGACTAATTCTTGTTAATAAAAATGGTGTTGATTCAAATTCAAATATGGCCGCAATGACGTCACTTTTCCGGTTTAAACCTAGACAGCCATAACTCGTTAACCACTGAGCCAATTTCTTTCATTTTTTTATATGTTTTATGTAGAATAGCATACTGAGAACCTTTTTTAATTGTACATTTTTCTCTAAAAATGTCAACTTCCGGTTGTTTATTGACTCATACTGCAAAAATCGCCGTTTATCGGTGAAAATTACGAAAAAAATCTTCTTGTCAAGTTGTCTTCTACAACTGGTATAGAGCCTTGATGTTTTGCATGAAGTAAGCTTAGGTAGTTGACTATTCGGGTTTTGAAAAAAATAAACGAGTTTAACCTTCATCCAAGGTCACAGAGTGCGTGTGATTGTAGAGTTATGAAAATAATTCCTGTGAAAATTCAGCACATTGAGACAGCCGTAGCTCGTTAACCACACAGCCGATTTCTTTCATTTTTGGATATGTTATGTAGAATAAAAAATGAAACAATTAATTTAATTATCGACTTTTCTGTTTAAAACGACAACTTCCGGTTTGAAATAAGGTACAAAATTCAAAAATGCAATTTTTCGACAAAAAAAATCATTAAAAAATCTTCTTCCTCAATTTCTAGAAGGCCTAGGAGACCTAATATTAGCATGAAGCAGGCAGACATAAATGCCTACAACGTATTTGTTAATGTGATTGACCTTGACCTATATCAATGGGCACTCGGGCTAACAATCCTTAAATCTTCAAATGACTTATTGTAAAGTTCTGAAAGGCCTAAGACCATGGTATTGGACTTTTGGTAAGCTGAAACTAAGCGCTACCAAGTGTGTTATGAATTACCTTGAACGGAGTAGCTTTTAGGTGAAAAGCCCGTCAAATTGTCACCCACCGGTGACAATTTCTAGTTATTATTAGGGCTTGTTCACTATTTGTGAAAAGACCTATTGTTTTGTTAAGTTTTCTTATTAGGCTTTTCACTTTTTGGTGAAAAGACCTATTGAGTTTTCGTTAAGTTTCTTATTCTTATTCTTATTATATAGGGCTTTTCACTATTTGTGAAAAGACCTATTGTTTTCGTTAAGTTTCTTATTAGGGCTTTTCACTTTTTGGTGAGAAAAGACCTATTGTTTTTTTCGTAAGTTTTCTTATTCTTCTTCTTAATTATTAGGGCTTTTCTTCACTTTTTGGTGAAAAGACCTATTGTTTTCGTTAAGTTTCTTATTCTTATATATTATTATTATTATTCTGTTTTTTTGTGAACGCTCTATCGGTCAAACGGTAAGACATAGGATAAAAATGATTTCAGTATGTTTAAACCATGTTATCTGAAGGTGTTCCATGAACAAAAATTAAGTAGGTCAAAAATTCCAAATGGCCGCCATGACGTAAAACCTAAAAACACAAACTCTGCTATAATTCAAAAAGTAATGAAAGCTATTTTCAAATCCGAAGATATTTTATTGTAGGGAATGAACATATCTAACTTTTACCCATGACATTTTTCGACAAAATATGTCTCGTTAAAAAGCTCGCTATTAGGTCAAAGTTTACCAAAAAAGTGACTATTTTTAGATTTTTTTTTATTATTCATTTTTTTCCCCAACTTTTTTCAATAACATCGATTCAGGATGTCATTTTGAAGGTTTGGATGTCTTCAAAAATAAAATTGGTCCACTAATTAATTTTTTATGACGTAATTAATATTTAACTAAGATTTTTTTTGCAAATTTCGACAATTATATTTTAAAACATCTCCTCTGATTTCACCAGTCCGATCAAGCCCAAACTCACACAAGATCTTCAACTGATTACCGTGACTAATTCTTGTTAATATGGTGTTGATTCAAATTCAAATATGGCCGCAATGACGTCACTTCCGGTTTAACCTAGACAGCCATAACTCGTTTAAACCACTGAGCCAATTTCTTTCAGTTTTTATATATGTGATATGTAGAGAATAGACATACTGAGAACCTTTGTAATTGTACATTTTTCTCTAAAAAATGTCAACTTCCGGTTGTTTATTGACTCATACTGCAAAAATCGCCGTTTTCGGTGAAAATCACGAAAAAATCTTCTTGTCAAGTTCTACATGGTATAGAGGCTTCATGTTTTGCATGAAGTAAGCTTAGGTAGTTGACTATCGGGTTTGAAAAAATAAACGAGTTTGACCTTCATCCAAGGTCACAGAGTGCGTGTGATTGTAGAGTTATGAAAATAATCCTGTGAAAATTCAGCTCATTGAGACAGCCGTAGCTCGTTAACCACACAGCCAATTACTTTCATTTTTGGATATGTTATGTAGAATAGCATACTAAGAAACTCTTGTAATTGTACATTTTTCTCTAAAATGTCAACTTCCGGTTGTTTATTGACTCATAGTGCAAAATCGCCGTTTTCGGTGAAAATCACGAAAAAATCTTCTTCTCAAGTTCTACATAGTATAGAGGCTTCATGTTTTGCATGAAGTAAGCTTAGGTACTTGACTATCGGGTTTGAAAAAAAAACGAGCTTGACCTTCATCCAAGGTCACAGAGTGCGTGTGATTGTAGAGTTATGAAAATGATCCTGTGAAAATTCAGCTCATTGAGACAGCCGTAGCTCGTTAACCACAAAGCCAATTACTTTCATTTTTGGATATGTTATGTAGAATCGAAAATGAAACAATTCATTTTAACACAACTTTTC
The DNA here is from genome assembly GCF_041381155.1 of Argopecten irradians. Classification (NCBI taxonomy): domain Eukaryota; kingdom Metazoa; phylum Mollusca; class Bivalvia; order Pectinida; family Pectinidae; genus Argopecten; species Argopecten irradians. The sequence continues at coordinate 19,415,048 of NC_091149.1, read as the reverse complement.
TGTAAAACGTCAACTTCCGGTTGGAAATAAGGGACAAAGTTCAAAAATGCAATTTTTCGACAAAATCATTAAAAAAATCTTCTTCTCAATTTCTAGAAGGCCTAGAGACCTAATATTAAGCATGAAGCATGCTGACATAAATGCCTACCAAGTTTGTTAATGTGATTGACCTTGACCTATATCAAAGGGCACTCGGGCTAACAATCCTAAAAATCTTCAAATGACTTATTGTAAAGTTCTGAAAGGCCTACGACCTGGTATTGGACTTTTGGTACGTTGAAACTAAGCGCTACCAAGTGTGTTATGAATGACCTTGAACGCAGTAGCTTTTAGGTGAAAAGCCCGTCAAATTGTCCCGTGAAATTTTTAGGTGACAATTTCTAGTTATTATTCTTATTATTTATTATTCTTCTTCCTGTTTTTGTGAACGCTCTATCGGTCAAACGGTAACACACATAGGTTAAAAATGATTTCAGTATGTTTAACCAAACATCTGAAGGTGTTCCATGAACAAAATTAAGTAGGTCAAAAATTCCAAAATGGCCGCCATGACGTAAAACCTTAAAACACACAAAAACTGCTATAACTCAAAAAACATGAAAGCTATTGCAAATCTGAAGGTATTTTATTGTAGGGAATGAACATATCTAACTTTTACCCATGACATGTTTCCACAAAATATGTCTTTTTAAAAAGCTCGCTAGAGGTCAAAGTTTACAAAAAAAGTGACTATTTTTAGAATTTTTTTTTATTATTCAATTTTTTCCAAATTTTTTTCAATTACATTGCATCGATGCAGTATCTCATTCTGAAGGCTTTGATGTCTTCAAATTAAAAATTAGTCCACTAATTAATTTTTTATGACGTAATTAATATTTAACTAAGATTTTTTTGCAAATTTCGACAATTATATTTTAAACATCTCCTCTGATTCCACCAGTCCGATCAAGCCCAAACTCACACAAGATCTTCAACTGATTACCGTGACCAATTCTTGTTAATATGGTGTTGATTCAAATTCAAATATGGCCGCAATGACGTCACTTCCGGTTTAACCTAGACAGCCATAACTCGTTAACCACTGAGCCAATTTCTTTCATATTTTTTATATGTTATGTAGAATAGCATACTGAGAAACTTTGTAATTGTACATTTTTCTCTAAAATGTCAACTTCCGGTTGTTTATTGACTCATAGTGCAAAATCGCCGTTTTCGGTGAAAATCACGAAAAAAATCTTCTTGTCAAGTTCTACATAGTATAGAGGCTTCATGATTTTGCATGAAGTAAGCTTAGGTAGTTGACTATCGGGTTTGAAAAAATAAACGAGCTTGACCTTCATCCAAGGTCACAGAGTGCGTGTGATTGTAGAGTTATGAAAATAATCCTGTGAAAATTCAGCTCATTGAGACAGCCGTAGCTCGTTAACCACAAAGCCAATTACTTTCATTTTTGGATATGTTATGTAGAATCAAAAATGAAACAATTCATTTTGTTACAACTTTTCTGTAAAACGTCAACTTCCGGTTGGAAATAAGGGACAAAGTTCAAAAATGCAATTTTTCGACAAAATCAATTAAAAAAAAAATCTTCTCAATTTCTAGAAGGCCTAGAGACCTAATATTAAGCATGAAGCATGCTGACATAAATGCCTACCAAGTTTGTTAATGTGATTGACCTTGACCTATATCAAAGGGCACTCGGGCTAACAATCCTAAAATCTTCAAATGACTTATTGTAAAGTTCTGAAAGGCCTAAGACCTGGTATTGGACTTTTGGTACGTTGAAACTAAGCGCTACCAAGTGTTTTATGAATGACCTTGAACGAAGTAGCTTTTAGGTGAAAAGCCCGTCAAATTGTCCCGGTGACAATTTCTAGTTATTATTATTATTATTATTCTTCTTCTGTTTTTGTGAACGCTCTATCGGTCAAACGGTAAGACATAGGATAAAAATGATTTCAGTATGTTTAAACCAAACATCTGAAGGTGTTCCATGAACAAAATTAAGTAGGTCAAAAATTCCAAAATGGCCGCCATGACGTAAAACCTAAAAACACAAAAAATGCTATAACTCAAAAAAGTATGAAAGCTATTTCAAATCTGAAGGTATTTTATTGTAGGGAATGAACATATCTAACTTTTACCCATGACATGTTTCCACAAAATATGTCTCGTTAAAAAGCTCGCTATAGGTCAAAGTTTACCAAAAAGTGACTATTTTTAGATTTTTTTTTATTATTCATTTTTTCCCCAATTTTTCAATACATCGATTCAGTATGTCATTTTGAAGGTTTGGATGTCTTCAAAAATAAAAATTGGTCCACTAATTAATTTTTTATGACGTAATTAATATTTAACTAAGATTTTTTTGCAAATTTCGACAATTATATTTTAAACATCTCCTCTGATTCCACCAGTCCGATCAAGCCCAAACTCACACAAGATCTTCAACTTATTACCGTGACTAATTCTTGTTAATATGGTGTTGATTCAAATTCAAATATGGCCGCAATGACGTCACTTCCGGTTTAACCTAGACAGCCATAACTCGTTAACCACTGAGCCAATTTCTTTCAGTTTTTTTATATGTTGTGTAGAATAGCATACTGAGAAACTTTGTAATTGTACATTTTTCTCTAAAATGTCAACTTCCGGTTGTTTATTGACTCATAGTGCAAAATCGCCGTTTTCGGTGAAAATCACGAAAAAAATCTTCTTGTCAAGTTCTACATGGTATAGAGGCTTCATGTTTTGCATGAAGTAAGCTTAGGTAGTTGACTATCGGGTTTGAAAAAATAAACGAGCTTGACCTTCATCCAAGGTCACAGAGTGCGTGTGATTGTAGAGTTATGAAAATAATCCTGTGAAAATTCAGCTCATTGAGACAGCCGTAGCTCGTTAACCACACAGCCAATTACTTTCATTTTTGGATATGTTATGTAGAATCAAAAATGAAACAATTAATTTAAGTACCACTTTTCTGTAAAACGTCAACTTCCGGTTGGAAATAAGGGACAAAGTTCAAAAATGCAATTTTTCGACAAAATCATTAAAAAATCTTCTTCTCAATTTCTAGAAGGCCTAGAGACCTAATATTAAGCATGAAGCATGCTGACATAAATGCCTACCAAGTTTGTTAATGTGATTGACCTTGACCTATATCAAAGGGCACTCGGGCTAACAATCCTAAAATCTTCAAATGACTTATTGTAAAGTTCTGAAAGGCCTACGACCTGGTATTGGACTTTTGGTACGTTGAAACTAAGCGCTACCAAGTGTGTTATGAATGACCTTGAACGGAGTAGCTTTTAGGTGAAAAGCCCGTCAAATTGTCCCGTCAAATTGTCCCGGTGACAATTTTAGTTTATTTATATTATTATTCTTATTATTCTTCTTCCTGTTTTTGTGAACGCTCTATCGGTCAAACGGTAAGACATAGGATAAAAATGATTTCAGTATGTTTTAAACCAAACATCTGAAGGTGATCCATGAACAAAATTAAGTAGGTCAAAAAATCCAAAATGGCCGCCATGACGTAAAACCTTAAAAACCACAAAAAAATGCTATAACTCAAAAAGTATGAAAGCTTTTTCAAATCTGAAGGTATTTTATTGTAGGGAATGAACATATCTAACTTTTACCCATGACATGTTTCCACAAAATATGTCTCGTTAAAAAGCTCGCTATTAGGTCGAAGTTTACCAAAAGTGACTATTTTTAGATTTTTTTTTATTATTCATTTTTTCTCCAACTTTTTTCAATACATCGATTCCGGATGTCATTTTGAAGGTTTGGATGTCTTCAAAAATCAAATTGGTCCACTAATTAATTTTTTATGACGTAATTAATATTTAACTAAGATTTTTTTGCAAATTTCGACAATTATATTTTAAACATCTCCTCTGATTCCACCAGTCCGATCAAGCCCAAACTCACACAAGATCTTCAACTGATTACCGTGACTAATTCTTGTTAATATGGTGTTGATTCAAATTCAAATATGGCCGCAATGACGTCACTTCCGGTTTAACCTAGACAGCCATAACTCGTTAACCACTGAGCCAATTTCTTTCAGTTTTTTATATGTTGTGTAGAATAGCATACTGAGAAACTTTGTAATTGTACATTTTTCTCTAAAATGTCAACTTCCGGTTGTTTATTGACTCATAGTGCAAAATCGCCGTTTTCGGTGAAAATCACGAAAAAATCTTCTTGTCAAGTTCTACATAGTATAGAGGCTTCATGTTTTGCATGAAGTAAGCTTAGGTAGTTGACTATCGGGTTTGAAAAAATAAACGAGCTTGACCTTCATCCAAGGTCACAGAGTGCGTGTGATTGTAGAGTTATGAAAATAATCCTGTGAAAATTCAGCTCATTGAGACAGCCGTAGCTCGTTAACCACAAAGCCAATTACTTTCATTTTTGGATATGTTATGTAGAATCAAAAATGAAACAATTCATTTTGTTACAACTTTTCTGTAAAACGTCAACTTCCGGTTGGAAATAAGGGACAAAGTTCAAAAATGCAATTTTTCGACAAAATCATTAAAAAATCTTCTTCTCAATTTCTAGAAGGCCTAGAGACCTAATATTAAGCATGAAGCATGCTGACATAAATGCCTACCAAGTTTGTTAATGTGATTGACCTTGACCTATATCAAAGGGCACTCGGGCTAACAATCCTAAAATCTTCAAATGACTTATTGTAAAGTTCTGAAAGGCCTAAGACCTGGTATTGGACTTTTGGTACGTTGAAACTAAGCGCTACCAAGTGTTTTATAAATGACCTTGAACGGAGTAGCTTTTAGGTGAAAAGCCCGTCAAATTGTCCCGGTGACAATTTCTAGTTAGGGCTTTTCACTTTTTGGTGAAAAGACCTATTGTTTTCGTTAAGTTTCTTATTCTTATTATTATTATTCTTATTATTATTATTCTTCTTCCTGTTTTTGTGAACGCTCTATCGGTCAAACGGTAAGACATAGGATAAAAATGATTTCAGTATGTTTAAACCATGTATCTGAAGGTGTTCCATGAACAAAATTAAGTAGGTCAAAAATTCCAAAATGGCCGCCATGACGTAAAACCTAAAAACACAAAAACTGCTATAACTCAAAAAGTATGAAAGCTATTTCAAATCTGAAGGTATTTTATTGTAGGGAATGAACATATCTAACTTTTACCCATGACATGTTTCCACAAAATATGTCTCGTTAAAAAGCTCGCTAGAGGTCAAAGTTTACAAAAAAGTGACTATTTTTAGAATTTTTTTTTATTATTCAATTTTTTCCAAATTTTTTCATTACATCGATGCAGTATGTCATTTTGAAGGTTTGGATGTCTTCAAAATAAAATTGGTCCACTAATTAATTTTTTTATGACGTAATTAATATTTAACTAAGATTTTTTTGCAAATTTCGACAATTATATTTTAAACATCTCCTCTGATTCCACCAGTCCGATCAAGCCCAAACTCACACAAGATCTTCCACTTATTACCGTGACTAATTCTTGTTAATATGGTGTTGATTCAAATTCAAATATGGCCGCAATGACGTCACTTCCGGTTTAACCTAGACAGCCATAACTCGTTAACCACTGAGCCAATTTCTTTCATTTTTTTATATGTGATGTAGAATAGCATACTGAGAAACTTTGTAATTGTACATTTTTCTCTAAAATGTCAACTTCCGGTTGTTTATTGACTCATAGTGCAAAATCGCCGTTTTCGGTGAAAATCACGAAAAAAATCTTCTTCTCAAGTTCTACATAGTATAGAGGCTTCATATTTTGCATGAAGTAAGCTTAGGTAGTTGACTATCGGGTTTGAAAAAATAAACGAGCTTGACCTTCATCCAAGGTCACAGAGTGCGTGTGATTGTAGAGTTATGAAAATAATCCTGTGAAAATTCAGCTCATTGAGACAGCCGTAGCTCGTTAACCACAAAGCCAATTACTTTCATTTTTGGATATGTTATGTAGAATAAAAAATGAAACAATTCATTTTATTACAACTTTTCTGTAAAACGTCAACTTCCGGTTGGAAATAAGGGACAAAGTTCAAAAATGCAATTTTTCGACAAAATCATTAAAAAATCTTCTTCTCAATTTCTAGAAGGCCTAGAGACCTAATATTAAGCATGAAGCATGCTGACATAAATGCCTACCAAGTTTGTTAATGTGATTGACCTTGACCTATATCAAAGGGCACTCGGGCTAACAATCCTAAAATCTTCAAATGACTTATTGTAAAGTTCTGAAAGGCCTAAGACCTGGTATTGGACTTTTGGTACGTTGAAACTAAGCGCTACCAAGTGTTTTATAAATGACCTTGAACGAAGTAGCTTTTAGGTGAAAAGCCCGTCAAATTGTCCCGGTGACAATTTCTAGTTATTATTATTATTATTATTATTATTCTTCTTCCTGTTTTTGTGAACGCTCTATCGGTCAAACGGTAAGACACAGGTTAAAAATGATTTCAGTATGTTTTAACCAAACATCTGAAGGTGTTCCATGAACAAAATTAAGTAGGTCAAAAAAATCCAAAATGGCCGCCATGACGTAAAACCTTAAAACACAAAAAAACTGCTATAACTCAAAAAATATGAAAGCTATTTCAAATCTGAAGGTATTTTATTGTAGGGAATGAACATATCTAACTTTTACCCATGACATGTTTCCACAAAATATGTCTCGTTAAAAAGCTCGCTAGAGGTCAAAGTTTACAAAAAAGTGACTATTTTTAGAATTTTTTTATTATTCAATTTTTTCCAAATTTTTTGCATTGCATCGATGCAGTATCTCATTCTGAAGGCTTTGATGTCTTCAAATTAAAAATTAGTCCACTAAATAATTTTTTATGACGTAATTAATATTTAACTAAGATTTTTTTTTCAAATTTCGACAATTATATTTTAAACATCTCCTCTGATTCCACCAGTGCGATCAAGCCCAAACGCACTACAAATCTTCCACTTGTCACCGTGACCAATTCTTGTTAATATGGTGTTGATTCAAATTCAAATATGGCCGCAATGACGTCACTTCCGGTTTAACCTAGACATCCATAACTCGTTAACCACTGAGCCAATTCCTTTCATTTTTTAGTATGTTATGTAGAATAGCATACTGAGAAACTTTGTAATTGTACATTTTTCTCTAAAATGTCAACTTCCGGTTGTTTATTGACTAATAGTGCAAAATCGCCGTTTTCGATGAAAATCACGAAAAAATCTTCTTGTCAAGTTCTACATAGTATAGAGGCTTCATGTTTTGCATGAAGTAAGCTTAGGTAGTTGACTATCGGGTTTGAAAAAATAAACGAGCTTGACCTTCATCCAAGGTCACAGAGTGCGTGTGATTGTAGAGTTATGAAAATAATCCTGTGAAAATTCAGCTCATTGAGACAGCCGTAGCTCGTTAACCACACAGCCAATTACTTTCATTTTTGGATATGTTATGTAGAATCAAAAATGAAACAATTCATTTTGTTACAACTTTTCTGTAAAACGTCAACTTCCGGTTGGAAATAAGGGACAAAGTTCAAAAATGCAATTTTTCGACAAAATCATTAAAAAATCTTCTTCTCAATTTCTAGAAGGCCTAGAGACCTAATATTAAGCATGAAGCATGCTGACATAAATGCCTACCAAGTTTGTTAATGTGATTGACCTTGACCTATATCAAAGGGCACTCGGGCTAACAATCCTAAAATCTTCAAATGACTTATTGTAAAGTTCTGAAAGGCCTAAGACCTGGTATTGGACTTTTGGTACGTTGAAACTAAGCGCTACCAAGTGTTTTATAAATGACCTTGAACGAAGTAGCTTTTAGGTGAAAAGCCCGTCAAATTGTCCCGGTGACAATTTCTAGTTATTAGTTATTATTATTATTATTCTTTTTGTTTTTGTGAACGCTCTATCGGTCAAACGGTAAGACATAGGATAAAAATGATTTCAGTATGTTTAAACCAAACATCTGAAGGTGTTCCATGAACAAAATTAAGTAGGTCAAAAAATCCAAAATGGCCGCCATGACGTAAAACCTAAAAACACAAAAAATGCTATAACTCAAAAAGTATGAAAGCTATTTCAAATCTGAAGGTATTTTATTGTAGGGAATGAACATATCTAACTTTTACCCATGACATGTTTCCACAAAATATGTCTCGTTAAAAAGCTCGCTAGAGGTCAAAGTTTACAAAAAAGTGACTATTTTTAGATTTTTTTTTTTATTCAATTTTTTCCCCAACTTTTTTCAATACATCGATGCAGGATGACATTTTGAAGATTTTGATGTCTTCAAACTTAAAATTGGTCCATTAATTAATTTTTTATGACGTAATTAATATTTAACTAAGACTTTTTTACAAATTTCGACAATTATATTTTAAACATCTCCTCTGATTCCACCAGTCCGATCAAGCCTAAACTCACACAAGATCTTCCACTTATTACCGTGACTAATTCTTGTTAATATGGTGTTGATTCAAATTCAAATATGGCCGCAATGACGTCACTTCCGGTTTAACCTAGACAGCCATAACTCGTTAACCACTGAGCCAATTTCTTTCATTTTTTTATATGTTATGTAGAATAGCATACTGAGAAACTTTGTAATTGTACATTTTTCTCTAAAATGTCAACTTCCGGTTGTTTATTGACTCATAGTGCAAAATCGCCGTTTTCGGTGAAAATCACGAAAAAATCTTCTTCTCAAGTTCTACATAGTATAGAGGCTTCATGTTTTGCATGAAGTAAGCTTAGGTAGTTGACTATCGGGTTTGAAAAAATAAACGAGCTTGACCTTCATCCAAGGTCACAGAGTGCGTGTGATTGTAGAGTTATGAAAATAATCCTGTGAAAATTCAGCTCATTGAGACAGCCGTAGCTCGTTAACCACAAAGCCAATTACTTTCATTTTTGGATATGTTATGTAGAATCAAAAATGAAACAATTCATTTTATTACAACTTTTCTGTAAAACGTCAACTTCCGGTTGGAAATAAGGGACAAAGTTCAAAAATGCAATTTTTCGACAAAATCATTAAAAAAATCTTCTTCTCAATTTCTAGAAGGCCTAGAGACCTAATATTAAGCATGAAGCATGCTGACATAAATGCCTACCAAGTTTGTTAATGTGATTGACCTTGACCTATATCAAAGGGCACTCGGGCTAACAATCCTAAAATCTTCAAATGACTTATTGTAAAGTTCTGAAAGGCCTAAGACCTGGTATTGGACTTTTGGTACGTTGAAACTAAGCGCTACCAAGTGTTTTATAAATGACCTTGAACGAAGTAGCTTTTAGGTGAAAAGCCCGTCAAATTGTCCCGGTGACAATTTCTAGTTCTTATTATTATTATTCTTATTATTATTATTCTTCTTCCTGTTTTTGTGAACGCTCTATCGGTCAAACGGTAAGACATAGGATAAAAATGATTTCAGTATGTTTAAACCAAACATCTGAAGGTGTTCCATGAACAAAATTAAGTAGGTCAAAAATTCCAAAATGGCCGCCATGACGTAAAACCTAAAAACACAAAAACTGCTATAACTCAAAAAGTATGAAAGCTATTTCAAATCTGAAGGTATTTTATTGTAGGGAATGAACATATCTAACTTTTACCCATGACATGTTTCCACAAAATATGTCTCGTTAAAAAGCTCGCTAGAGGTCAAAGTTTACAAAAAAGTGACTATTTTTAGAATTTTTTTTTATTATTCAATTTTTTCCAATTTTTTCAATACATCGATGCAGTATGTCATTTTGAAGGTTTGGATGTCTTCAAAATAAAATTGGTCCACTAATTAATTTTTTATGACGTAATTAATATTTAACTAAGATTTTTTTGCAAATTTCGACAATTCCATTTTAAACATCTTCTCTGATTCCACCAGTCCGATCAAACCTAAACTCACACAAGATCTTCCACTTATTACCGTGTCTAATTCTTGTTAATATGGTGTTGATTCAAATTCAAATATGGCCGCAATGACGTCACTTCCGGTTTAACCTAGACAGCCATAACTCGTTAACCACTGAGCCAATTTCTTTCATTTTTTTATATGTGATGTAGAATAGCATACTGAGAAACTTTGTAATTGTACATTTTTCTCTAAAATGTCAACTTCCGGTTGTTTATTGACTCATAGTGCAAAATCGCCGTTTTCGGTGAAAATCACGAAAAAATCTTCTTCTCAAGTTCTACATAGTATAGAGGCTTCATGTTTTGCATGAAGTAAGCTTAGGTAGTTGACTATCGGGTTTGAAAAAATAAACGAGCTTGACCTTCATCCAAGGTCACAGAGTGCGTGTGATTGTAGAGTTATGAAAATAATCCTGTGAAAATTCAGCTCATTGAGACAGCCGTAGCTCGTTAACCACAAAGCCAATTACTTTCATTTTTGGATATGTTATGTAGAATCAAAAATGAAACAATTCATTTTGTTACAACTTTTCTGTAAAACGTCAACTTCCGGTTGGAAATAAGGGACAAAGTTCAAAAATGCAATTTTTCGACAAAATCATTAAAAAATCTTCTTCTCAATTTCTAGAAGGCCTAGAGACCTAATATTAAGCATGAAGCATGCTGACATAAATGCCTACCAAGTTTGTTAATGTGATTGACCTTGACCTATATCAAAGGGCACTCGGGCTAACAATCCTAAAATCTTCAAATGACTTATTGTAAAGTTCTGAAAGGCCTAAGACCTGGTATTGGACTTTTGGTACGTTGAAACTAAGCGCTACCAAGTGTGTTATGAATGACCTTGAACGGAGTAGCTTTTAGGTGAAAAGCCCGTCAAATTGTCCCGGTGACAATTTCTAGTTATTATTATTCTTTTTCACTTTTTGGTGAAAAGACCTATTGTTTTCGTTAAGTTTCTCGGTCAAACGGTAACACACATAGGATAAAAATGATTTCAGTATATTTAAACCATGTATCTGAAGGTGTTCCATGAACAAAATTAAGTAGGTCAAAAAATCCAAAATGGCCGCCATGACGTAAAACCTAAAAACACAAAAACTGCTATAACTCAAAAAGTATGAAAGCTTTTTCAAATCTGAAGGTATTTTATTGTAGGGAATGAACATATCTAACTTTTACCCATGACATGTTTCCACAAAATATGTCTCGTTAAAAAGCTCGCTAGAGGTCAAAGTTTACAAAAAAGTGACTATTTTTAGAATTTTTTTATTATTCAAATTTTTCCAAACTTTTTGCATTAAATCGATGCAGTATGTCATTCTGAAGGTTTTGATGTCTTCAAATTAAAAATTGGTCCACTAAATAATATTTTATGACGTAATTAATATTTAACTAAGATTTTTTTGCAAATTTCGACAATTATATTTTAAACATCTCCTCTGATTCCACCAGTCCGATCAAGCCCAAACTCACACAAGATCTTCCACTTATCACCGTGACCAATTCTTGTTAATATGGTGTTGATTCAAATTCAAATATGGCCGCAATGACGTCACTTCCGGTTTAACCTAGACAGCCATAACTCGTTAACCACTGAGCCAATTTCTTTCATTTTTTTATATGTTATGTAGAATAGCATACTGAGAAACTTTGTAATTGTACATTTTTCTCTAAAATGTCAACTTCCGGTTGTTTATTGACTCATAATGCAAAATCGCCGTTTTCGGTGAAAATCACGAAAAAAATCTTCTTGTCAAGTTCTACATAGTATAGAGGCTTCATGTTTTGCATGAAGTAAGCTTAGGTAGTTGACTATCGGGTTTGAAAAAATAAACGAGCTTGACCTTCATCCAAGGTCACAGAGTGCGTGTGATTGTAGAGTTATGAAAATAATCCTGTGAAAATTCAGCTCATTGAGACAGCCGTAGCTCGTTAACCACAAAGCCAATTACTTTCATTTTTGGATATGTTATGTAGAATCAAAAATGAAACAATTCATTTTGTTACAACTTTTCTGTAAAACGTCAACTTCCGGTTGGAAATAAGGGACAAAGTTCAAAAATGCAATTTTTCGACAAAATCATTAAAAAATCTTCTTCTCAATTTCTAGAAGGCCTAGAGACCTAATATTAAGCATGAAGCATGCTGACATAAATGCCTACCAAGTTTGTTAATGTGATTGACCTTGACCTATATCAAAGGGCACTCGGGCTAACAATCCTAAAATCTTCAAATGACTTATTGTAAAGTTCTGAAAGGCCTAAGACCTGGTATTGGACTTTTGGTACGTTGAAACTAAGCGCTACCAAGTGTTTTATAAATGACCTTGAACGAAGTAGCTTTTAGGTGAAAAGCCCGTCAAATTGAAAAGCCGGTGACAATTGTCTAGTTAGGGCTTTTCACTTTTTGGTGAAAAGACCTATTGTTTTCGTTAAGTTTCTTATTCTTATTATTATTATTATTATTATTATTATTCTTCTTCCTGTTTTTGTGAACGCTCTATCGGTCAAACGGTAAGACATAGGATAAAAATGATTTCAGTATGTTTAAACCAAACATCTGAAGGTGTTCCATGAACAAAATTAAGTAGGTCAAAAATTCCAAAATGGCCGCCATGACGTAAAACCTAAAAACACAAAAACTGCTATAACTCAAAAAGTATGAAAGCTATTGCAAATCTGAAGGTATTTTATTGTAGGGAATGAACATATCTAACTTTTACCCATGACATGTTTCCACAAAATATGTCTCGTTAAAAAGCTCGCTAGAGGTCAAAGTTTACAAAAAAGTGACTATTTTTAGAATTTTTTTATTATTCAATTTTTTCCAAACTTTTTGCATTAAATCGATGCAGTATGGCATTCTGAAGGTTTTGATGTCTTCAAATTAAAAATTGGTCCACTAAATAATATTTTATGACGTAATTAATATTTAACTAAGATTTTTTTGCAAATTTCGACAATTATATTTTAAACATCTCCTCTGATTCCACCAGTCCGATCAAGCCCAAACTCACACAAGATCTTCCACTTATCACCGTGACCAATTCTTGTTAATATGGTGTTGATTCAAATTCAAATATGGCCGCAATGACGTCACTTCCGGTTTAACCTAGACAGCCATAACTCGTTAACCACTGAGCCAATTTCTTTCATTTTTTTATATGTGATGTAGAATAGCATACTGAGAAACTTTGTAATTGTACATTTTTCTCTAAAATGTCAACTTCCGGTTGATCATTGACTCATAATGCAAATTCGCCGTTTTCGGTGAAAATCACGAAAACAACTTCTTGTCAAGTTCTACATAGTATAGAGGCTTCATGATTTGCATGAAGTAAGCTTAGGTAGTTGACTATCGGGTTTGAAAAAATAAACGAGCTTGACCTTCATCCAAGGTCACAGAGTGCGTGTGATTGTAGAGTTATGAAAATAATCCTGTGAAAATTCAGCTCATTGAGACAGCCGTAGCTCGTTAACCACAAAGCCAATTACTTTCATTTTTGGATATGTTATGTAGAATAAAAAATGAAACAATTCATTTTGTTACAACTTTTCTGTAAAACGTCAACTTCCGGTTGGAAATAAGGGACAAAGTTCAAAAATGCAATTTTTCGACAAAATCATTAAAAAATCTTCTTCTCAATTTCTAGAAGGCCTAGAGACCTAATATTAAGCATGAAGCATGCTGACATAAATGCCTACCAAGTTTGTTAATGTGATTGACCTTGACCTATATCAAAGGGCACTCGGGCTAACAATCCTAAAATCTTCAAATGACTTATTGTAAAGTTCTGAAAGGCCTAAGACCTGGTATTGGACTTTTGGTATGTTGAAACTAAGCGCTACCAAGTGTTTTATAAATGACCTTGAACGGAGTAGCTTTTAGGTGAAAAGCCCGTCAAATTGTCCCGGTGACAATTTCTAGTTCTTATTATTATTCTTATTATTATTATTCTTCTTCCAGTTTTGTGAACGCTCTATCGGTCAAACGGTAAGACATAGGATAAAAATGATTTCAGTATGTTTAAACCAAACATCTGAAGGTGATCCATGAACAAAATTAAGTAGGTCAAAAAATTCCAAAATGGCCGCCATGACGTAAAACCTAAAAACACAAAAAACTGCTATAACTCAAAAAGTATGAAAGCTATTGCAAATCTGAAGGTATTTTATTGTAGGGAATGAACATATCTAACTTTTACCCATGACATGTTTCCACAAAATATGTCTCGTTAAAAAGCTCGCTAGAGGTCAAAGTTTACAAAAAAGTGACTATTTTTAGAATTTTTTTTATTATTCAATTTTTTCCAAACTTTTTTCATTACATCGATGCAGTATGCTCATTCTGAAGGCTTTGATGTCTTCAAATTAAAAATTAGTCCACTAAATAATTTTTTATGACGTAATTAATATTTAACTAAGATTTTTTTTCAAATTTCGACAATTATATTTTAAACATCTCCTCTGATTCCACCAGTCCGATCAAGCCTAAACTCACACAAGATCTTCCACTTATTACCGTGACTAATTCTTGTTAATATGGTGTTGATTCAAATTCAAATATGGCCGCAATGACGTCACTTCCGGTTTAACCTAGACAGCCATAACTCGTTAACCACTGAGCCAATTTCTTTCATTTTTTTATATGTTATGTAGAATAGCATACTGAGAAACTTTGTAATTGTACATTTTTCTCTAAAATGTCAACTTCCGGTTGTTTATTGACTCATAGTGCAAAATCGCCGTTTTCGGTGAAAATCACGAAAAAATCTTCTTGTCAAGTTCTACATAGTATAGAGGCTTCATGTTTTGCATGAAGTAAGCTTAGGTAGTTGACTATCGGGTTTGAAAAAATAAACGAGCTTGACCTTCATCCAAGGTCACAGAGTGCGTGTGATTGTAGAGTTATGAAAATAATCCTGTGAAAATTCAGCTCATTGAGACAGCCGTAGCTCGTTAACCACAAAGCCAATTACTTTCATTTTTGGATATGTTATGTAGAATCAAAAATGAAACAATTCATTTTGTTACAACTTTTCTGTAAAACGTCAACTTCCGGTTGGAAATAAGGGACAAAGTTCAAAAATGCAATTTTTCGACAAAATCATTAAAAAATCTTCTTCTCAATTTCTAGAAGGCCTAGAGACCTAATATTAAGCATGAAGCATGCTGACATAAATGCCTACCAAGTTTGTTAATGTGATTGACCTTGACCTATATCAAAGGGCACTCGGGCTAACAATCCTAAAATCTTCAAATGACTTATTGTAAAGTTCTGAAAGGCCTAAGACCTGGTATTGGACTTTTGGTACGTTGAAACTAAGCGCTACCAAGTGTGTTATATAAATGACCTTGAACGGAGTAGCTTTTAGGTGAAAAGCCCGTCAAATTGTCCCGGTGACAATTTCTAGTTCTATTATTATTATTATTATTCTTCTTCTGTTTTTGTGAACGCTCTATCGGTCAAACGGTAAGACATAGGATAAAAATGATTTCAGTATGTTTAAACCAAACATCTGAAGGTGATCCATGAACAAAATTAAGTAGGTCAAAAAATCCAAAATGGCCGCCATGACGTAAAACCTAAAAACACAAAAACTGCTATAACTCAAAAAGTATGAAAGCTATTTCAAATCTGAAGGTATTTTATTGTAGGGAATGAACATATCTAACTTTTACCCATGACATGTTTCCACAAAATATGTCTCGTTAAAAAGCTCGCTATGAGGTCAAAGTTTACCAAAAAGTGACTATTTTTAGATTTTTTTTTTATTATTCATTTTTTTCCAAATTTTTTCATTACATCGATGCAGTATGTCATTTTGAAGGTTTGGATGTCTTCAAAAATTAAAATTGGTCCACTAATTAATTTTTTATGACGTAATTAATATTTAACTAAGATTTTTTTGCAAATTTCGACAATTATATTTTAAACATCTCCTCTGATTCCACCAGTCCGATCAAGCCCAAACTCACACAAGATCTTCCACTGATTACCGTGACTAATTCTTGTTAATATGGTGTTGATTCAAATTCAAATATGGCCGCAATGACGTCACTTCCGGTTTAACCTAGACAGCCATAACTCGTTAACCACTGAGCCAATTTCTTTCATTTTTTTATATGTTATGTAGAATAGCATACTGAGAAACTTTGTAATTGTACATTTTTCTCTAAAATGTCAACTTCCGGTTGTTTATTGACTCATAATGCAAAATCGCCGTTTTCGGTGAAAATCACGAAAAAATCTTCTTGTCAAGTTCTACATGGTATAGAGGCTTCATGTTTTGCATGAAGTAAGCTTAGGTAGTTGACTATCGGTTTGAAAAAAATAAACGAGCTTGACCTTCATCCAAGGTCACAGAGTGCGTGTGATTGTAGAGTTATGAAAATAATCCTGTGAAAATTCAGCTCATTGAGACAGCCGTAGCTCGTTAACCACACAGCCAATTTCTTTCATTTTTGGATATGTTATGTAGAATCAAAAATGAAACAATTAATTTAATTACACTTTTCTGTAAAACGTCAACTTCCGGTTGGAAATAAGGGACAAAGTTCAAAAATGCAATTTTTCGACAAAATCATTAAAAAAATCTTCTTCTCAATTTCTAGAAGGCCTAGAGACCTAATATTAAGCATGAAGCATGCTGACATAAATGCCTACCAAGTTTGTTAATGTGATTGACCTTGACCTATATCAAAGGGCACTCGGGCTAACAATCCTAAAATCTTCAAATGACTTATTGTAAAGTTCTGAAAGGCCTAAGACCTGGTATTGGACTTTTGGTACGTTGAAACTAAGCGCTACCAAGTGTGTTTATAATGACCTTGAACGAGTAGTAGCTTTTAGGTGAAAAGCCCGTCAAATTGTCCCGGTGACAATTTCTAGTTATTATTATTATTTCTTCTTCCTGTTTTTGTGAACGCTCTATCGGTCAAACGGTAAGACATAGGATAAAAATGATTTCAGTATGTTTAAACCAAACATCTGAAGGTGTTCCATGAACAAAATTAAGTAGGTCAAAAAATCCAAAATGGCCGCCATGACGTAAAACCTAAAAACACAAAAACTGCTATAACTCAAAAAGTATGAAAGCTATTTCAAATCTGAAGGTATTTTATTGTAGGGAATGAACATATCTAACTTTTACCCATGACATGTTTCCACAAAATATGTCTCGTTAAAAAGCTCGCTAGAGGTCAAAGTTTACAAAAAAGTGACTATTTTTAGAATTTTTTTATTATTCAATTTTTTCCAAACTTTTTGCATTAAATCGATGCAGTATGTCATTCTGAAGGCTTTGATGTCTTCAAATTAAAAATTAGTCCACTAAATAATTTTTTATGACGTAATTAATATTTAACTAAGATTTTTTTTCAAATTTCGACAATTATATTTTAAACATCTCCTCTGATTCCACCAGTCCGATCAAGCCCAAACTCACACAAGATCTTCCACTTATCACCGTGACCAATTCTTGTTAATATGGTGTTGATTCAAATTCAAATATGGCCGCAATGACGTCACTTCCGGTTTAACCTAGACAGCCATAACTCGTTAACCACTGAGCCAATTTCTTTCATTTTTTTATATGTTATGTAGAATAGCATACTGAGAAACTTTGTAATTGTACATTTTTCTCTAAAATGTCAACTTCCGGTTGATCATTGACTCATAATGGAAATTCGCCATTTTCGGTGAAAATCACGAAAAAAATCTTCTTGTCAAGTTCTACATAGTATAGAGGCTTCATGATTTGCATGAAGTAAGCTTAGGTAGTTGACTATCGGGTTTGAAAAAATAAACGAGCTTGACCTTCATCCAAGGTCACAGAGTGCGTGTGATTGTAGAGTTATGAAAATAATCCTGTGAAAATTCAGCTCATTGAGACAGCCGTAGCTCGTTAACCACAAAGCCAATTACTTTCATTTTTGGATATGTTATGTAGAATCAAAAATGAAACAATTATTTTTGTCACAACTTTTCTGTAAAACGTCAACTTCCGGTTGGAAATAAGGGACAAAGTTCAAAAATGCAATTTTTCGACAAAATCATTAAAAAATCTTCTTCTCAATTTCTAGAAGGCCTAGAGACCTAATATTAAGCATGAAGCATGCTGACATAAATGCCTACCAAGTTTGTTAATGTGATTGACCTTGACCTATATCAAAGGGCACTCGGGCTAACAATCCTAAAATCTTCAAATGACTTATTGTAAAGTTCTGAAAGGCCTAAGACCTGGTATTGGACTTTTGGTACGTTGAAACTAAGCGCTACCAAGTGTTTTATAAATGACCTTGAACGAAGTAGCTTTTAGGTGAAAAGCCCGTCAAATTGTCCCGGTGACAATTTCTAGTTATTATTCTTATTATTATTATTCTTCTTCCTGTTTTTGTGAACGCTCTATCGGTCAAACGGTAAGACATAGGATAAAAATGATTTCAGTATGTTTAAACCAAACATCTGAAGGTGTTCCATGAACAAAATTAAGTAGGTCAAAAATTCCAAAATGGCCGCCATGACGTAAAACCTAAAAACCACAAAAACTGCTATAACTCAAAAAATATGAAAGCTATTGCAAATCTGAAGGTATTTTATTGTAGGGAATGAACATATCTAACTTTTACCCATGACATGTTTCCACAAAATATGTCTCGTTAAAAAGCTCGCTAGAGGTCAAAGTTTACAAAAAAGTGACTATTTTTAGAATTTTTTTTATTATTCATTTTTTTCCAAATTTTTTCAATTACATCGATGCAGTATGTCATTTTGAAGGTTTTGATGTCTTCAAAATTAAAAATTAGTCCACTAAATAATTTTTTATGACGTAATTAATATTTAACTAAGATTTTTTTGCAAATTTCGACAATTATATTTTAAACATCTCCTCTGATTCCACCAGTCCGATCAAGCCCAAACTCACACAAGATCTTCCACTTATTACCGTGACTAATTCTTGTTAATATGGTGTTGATTCAAATTCAAATATGGCCGCAATGACGTCACTTCCGGTTTAACCTAGACAGCCATAACTCGTTAACCACTGAGCCAATTTCTTTCATTTTTTTATATGTGATGTAGAATAGCATACTGAGAAACTTTGTAATTGTACATTTTTCTCTAAAATGTCAACTTCCGGTTGTTTATTGACTCATAGTGCAAAATCGCCGTTTTCGGTGAAAATCACGAAAAAAATCTTCTTGTCAAGTTCTACATAGTATAGAGGCTTCATGATTTGCATGAAGTAAGCTTAGGTAGTTGACTATCGGGTTTGAAAAAATAAACGAGCTTGACCTTCATCCAAGGTCACAGAGTGCGTGTGATTGTAGAGTTATGAAAATAATCCTGTGAAAATTCAGCTCATTGAGACAGCCGTAGCTCGTTAACCACAAAGCCAATTACTTTCATTTTTGGATATGTTATGTAGAATAAAAAATGAAACAATTCATTTTGTTACAACTTTTCTGTAAAACGTCAACTTCCGGTTGGAAATAAGGGACAAAGTTCAAAAATGCAATTTTTCGACAAAATCATTAAAAAATCTTCTTCTCAATTTCTAGAAGGCCTAGAGACCTAATATTAAGCATGAAGCATGCTGACATAAATGCCTACCAAGTTTGTTAATGTGATTGACCTTGACCTATATCAAAGGGCACTCGGGCTAACAATCCTAAAATCTTCAAATGACTTATTGTAAAGTTCTGAAAGGCCTAAGACCTGGTATTGGACTTTTGGTACGTTGAAACTAAGCGCTACCAAGTGTTTTATAAATGACCTTGAACGAAGTAGCTTTTAGGTGAAAAGCCCGTCAAATTGTCCCGGTGACAATTTCTAGTTATTATTATTATTATTATTATTCTTCTTCCTGTTTTTGTGAACGCTCTATCGGTCAAACGGTAAGACATAGGATAAAAATGATTTCAGTATGTTTAAACCAAACATCTGAAGGTGATCCATGAACAAAATTAAGTAGGTCAAAAAATCCAAAATGGCCGCCATGACGTAAAACCTAAAAACACAAAAACTGCTATAACTCAAAAAATATGAAAGCTATTGCAAATCTGAAGGTATTTTATTGTAGGGAATGAACATATCTAACTTTTACCCATGACATGTTTCCACAAAATATGTCTCGTTAAAAAGCTCGCTAGAGGTCAAAGTTTACAAAAAAGTGACTATTTTTAGAATTTTTTTATTATTCATTTTTTCTCAAACTTTTTGCAATACATCGATGCAGTATGTCATTTTGAAGGTTTGTGATGTCTTCAAAAATCAAATTGGTCCACTAATTAATTTTTTATGACGTAATTAATATTTAACTAAGATTTTTTTGCAAATTTCGACAATTATATTTTAAACATCTCCTCTGATTCCACCAGTCCGATCAAGCCCAAACTCACACAAGATCTTCAACTTATTACCGTGACTAATTCTTGTTAATATGGTATTGATTCAAATTCAAATATGGCCGCAATGACGTCACTTCCGGTTTAACCTAGACAGCCATAACTCGTTAACCACTAAGCTAATTCCTTTTATTTTTTTATATGTTATGTAGAATAGAATACTGAGAAACTTTGTAATTGTACATTTTTCTCTAAAATGTCAACTTCCGGTTGTTCATTGACTCATAATGCAAATTCACCGATTTCAGTGAAAATCACGAAAACAACTTCTTGTCAAGTTCTACATAGTATAGAGGCTTCATGATTTGCATGAAGTAAGCTTAGGTAGTTGACTATCGAGTTTGAAAAAATAAACGAGCTTGACCTTCATCCAAGGTCACAGAGTGCGTGTGATTGTAGAGTTATGAAAATAATCCTGTGAAAATTCAGCTCATTGAGACAGCCGTAGCTCGTTAACCACACAGCCAATTACTTTCATTTTTGGATATGTTATGTAGAATCAAAAATGAAACAATTCATTTTGTTACAACTTTTCTGTAAAACGTCAACTTCCGGTTGGAAATAAGGGACAAAGTTCAAAAATGCAATTTTTCGACAAAATCATTAAAAAATCTTCTTCTCAATTTCTAGAAGGCCTAGAGACCTAATATTAAGCATGAAGCATGCTGACATAAATGCCTACCAAGTTTGTTAATGTGATTGACCTTGACCTATATCAAAGGGCACTCGGGCTAACAATCCTAAAATCTTCAAATGACTTATTGTAAAGTTCTGAAAGGCCTAAGACCTGGTATTGGACTTTTGGTACGTTGAAACTAAGCGCTACCAAGTGTTTTATAAATGACCTTGAACGAAGTAGCTTTTAGGTGAAAAGCCCGTCAAATTGTCCCGGTGACAATTTCTAGTTCTTATTATTAGGGCTTTTCACTTTTTGGTGAAAAGACCTATTGTTTTCGTTAAGTTTCTTATTCTTATTATTATTATTCTTATTATTATTATTCTTCTTCCTGTTTTTGTGAACGCTCTATCGGTCAAACGGTAAGACATAGGATAAAAATGATTTCAGTATGTTTAAACCAAACATCTGAAGGTGATCCATGAACAAAATTAAGTAGGTCAAAAAATCCAAAATGGCCGCCATGACGTAAAACCTTAAAACACAAAAAATGCTATAACTCAAAAAATATGAAAGCTATTGCAAATCTGAAGGTATTTTATTGTAGGGAATGAACATATCTAACTTTTACCCATGACATGTTTCCACAAAATATGTCTCGTTAAAAAGCTCGCTATGAGGTCAAAGTTTACAAAAAAGTGACTATTTTTAGATTTTTTTTTTATTATTCAATTTTTTCTCCAACTTTTTTCAATTACATCGATCCGGATGTCATTTTGAAGGTTTGGATGTCTTCAAAAAAAATTGGTCCACTAATTAATTTTTTATGACGTAATTAATATTTAACTAAGATTTTTTTGCAAATTTCGACAATTATATTTTAAACATCTCCTCTGATTCCACCAGTCCGATCAAGCCCAAACTCACACAAGATCTTCAACTGATCACCGTGACCGTTTCTTGTTAATATGGTGTTGATTCAAATTCAAATATGGCCGCAATGACGTCACTTCCGGTTTAACCTAGACAGCCATAACTCGTTAACCACTGAGCCAATTTCTTTCAGTTTTTTATATGTTGTGTAGAATAGCATACTGAGAAACTTTGTAATTGTACATTTTTCTCTAAAATGTCAACTTCCGGTTGTTTATTGACTCATAGTGCAAAATCGCCGTTTTCGGTGAAAATCACGAAAAAAACTTCTTGTCAAGTTCTACATGGTATAGAGGCTTCATGTTTTGCATGAAGTAAGCTTAGGTAGTTGACTACCGGATTTGAAAAAAATAAACGAGCTTGACCTTCATCCAAGGTCACAGAGTGCGTTTGATTGTAGAGTTATGAAAATAATCCTGTGAAAATTCAGCTCATTGAGACAGCCGTAGCTCGTTAACCACAAAGCCAATTTCTTTCATTTTTGGATATGTTATGTAGAATCAAAAATGGAACAATTAATTTAAATACCACTTTTCTGTAAAACGTCAACTTCCGGTTGGAAATAAGGGACAAAGTTCAAAAATGCAATTTTTCGACAAAATCATTAAAAAATCTTCTTCTCAATTTCTAGAAGGCCTAGAGACCTAATATTAAGCATGAAGCATGCTGACATAAATGCCTACCAAGTTTGTTAATGTGATTGACCTTGACCTATATCAAAGGGCACTCGGGCTAACAATCCTAAAATCTTCAAATGACTTATTGTAAAGTTCTGAAAGGCCTAAGACCTGGTATTGGACTTTTGGTACGTTGAAACTAAGCGCTACCAAGTGTTTTATAAATGACCTTGAACGGAGTAGCTTTTAGGTGAAAAGCCCGTCAAATTGTCCCGGTGACAATTTCTAGTTATTATTATTATTTCTTATTCTTATTATTCTTCTTCCTGTTTTTGTGAACGCTCTATCGGTCAAACGGTAAGACATAGGATAAAAATGTTTTCAGTATGTTTTAACCAAACATCTGAAGGTGTTCCATGAACAAAATTAAGTAGGTCAAAAATTCCAAAATGGCCGCCATGACGTAAAACCTTAAAACCACAAAAAATGCTTTAACTCAAAAAATATGAAAGCTATTGCAAATCTGAAGGTATTTTATTGTAGGGAATGAACATATCTAACTTTTACCCATGACATGTTTCCACAAAATATGTCTTGTTAAAAAGCTCGCTAGAGGTCAAAGTTTACAAAAAAGTGACTATTTTTAGAATTTTTTTATTATTCAATTTTTTCCAAACTTTTTCCATTGCATCGATGCAGTATCTCATTCTGAAGGCTTTGATGTCTTCAAATTAAAAATTAGTCCACTAAATAATTTTTTATGACGTAATTAATATTTAACTAAGATTTTTTTTCAAATTTCGACAATTATATTTTAAACATCTCCTCTGATTCCACCAGTCCGATCAAGCCCAAACTCACACAAGATCTTCCACTTATCACCGTGACCAATTCTTGTTAATATGGTGTTGATTCAAATTCAAATATGGCCGCAATGACGTCACTTCCGGTTTAACCTAGACAGCCATAACTCGTTAACCACTGAGCCAATTCCTTTCATGTTTTTATATGTTATGTAGAATAGCATACTGAGAAACTTTGTAATTGTACATTTTTCTCTA
This sequence comes from Argopecten irradians, assembly GCF_041381155.1. Classification (NCBI taxonomy): domain Eukaryota; kingdom Metazoa; phylum Mollusca; class Bivalvia; order Pectinida; family Pectinidae; genus Argopecten; species Argopecten irradians. Next base: position 19,391,485 of record NC_091149.1, on the reverse strand, counting down.
AAATGTCAACTTCCGGTTGATCATTGACTCATAATGCAAAATTCGCCGTTTTCGGTGAAAATCACGAAAAAAATCTTCTTGTCAAGTTCTACATAGTATAGAGGCTTCATGATTTGCATGAAGTAAGCTTAGGTAGTTGACTATCGGGTTTGAAAAAATAAACGAGCTTGACCTTCATCCAAGGTCACAGAGTGCGTGTGATTGTAGAGTTATGAAAATAATCCCGTGAAATGTCAGCTCATTGAGACAGCCGTAGCTCGTTAACCACAAAGCCAATTACTTTCATTTTTGGATATGTTATGTAGAATAAAAAATGAAACAATTCATTTTGTTACAACTTTTCTGTAAACGTCAACTTTTAAGGACTGCGTGTAAAACGTCAAATTCCGGTTGGAAACTTTCATTTGTATTTATGGAATAAAAAGACAAAGTTCAAAAAACTGCAATTTTTTTTCGACAAAATCATTCAAAAAATCTTCTTCTCAATTTCTAGAAGGCCTAGAGACCTAATATTAAGCATGAAGCATGCTGACATAAAATGCCTACCAAGTTTGTTAATGTGATTGACCTTGACCTATATCAAAGGGCACTCGGGCTAACAATCCTAAAATCTTCAAATGACTTATTGTAAAGTTCTGAAAGGCCTAAGACCTGGTATTGGACTTTTGGTACGTTGAAACTAAGCGCTACCAAGTGTTTTATAAATGACCTTAAACGAAGTAGCTTTTAGGTGAAAAGCCCGTCAAATTGTCCCGGTGACAATTTCTAGTTCTTATTATTATTCTTCTTCCTGTTTTTTGTGAACGCTCTATCGGTCAAACGGTAAGATATAGGATAAAAATGATTTCAGTATGTTTAAACCAAACATCTGAAGGTGTTCCATGAACAAAATTAAGTAGGTCAAAAATTCCAAAATGGCCGCCATGACGTAAAACCTAAAAACCACAAAAACTGCTATAACTCAAAAAATATGAAAGCTATTGCAAATCTGAAGGTATTTAATTGTAGGGAATGAACATATCTAACTTTTACCCATGACATGTTTCCACAAAATATGTCTTGTTAAAAAGCTCGCTAGAGGTCAAAGTTTACAAAAAAGTGACTATTTTTAGAATTTTTTTATTATTCAATTTTTTCCAAACTTTTTGCATTAAATCGATGCAGTATCTCATTCTGAAGGTTTTGATGTCTTCAAATTAAAAATTGGTCCACTAAATAATTTTTTATGACGTAATTAATATTTAACTAAGATTTTTTTGCAAATTTCGACAATTATATTTTAAACATCTCCTCTGATTCCACCAGTCCGATCAAGCCTAAACTCACACAAGATCTTCCACTTATCACCGTGACCAATTCTTGTTAATATGGTGTTGATTCAAATTCAAATATGGCCGCAATGACGTCACTTCCGGTTTAACCTAGACAGCCATAACTCGTTAACCACTGAGCCAATTTCTTTCATTTTTTTATATGTTATGTAGAATAGCATACTGAGAAACTTTGTAATTGTACATTTTTCTCTAAAATGTCAACTTCCGGTTGATTATTGACTCATAGTGCAAAATCGCCGTTTTCGGTGAAAATCACGAAAAAACTCTTCTTGTCAAGTTCTACATAGTATAGAGGCTTCATGATTTGCATGAAGTAAGCTTAGGTAGTTGACTATCGGGTTTGAAAAAAATAAACGAGCTTGACCTTCATCCAAGGTCACAGAGTGCGTGTGATTGTAGAGTTATGAAAATAATCCTGTGAAAATTCAGCTCATTGAGACAGCCGTAGCTCGTTAACCACACAGCCAATTACTTTCATTTTTGGATATGTTATGTAGAATCAAAAATGAAACAATTCATTTTGTAACAACTTTTCTGTAAAACGTCAACTTCCGGTTGGAAATAAGGGACAAAGTTCAAAAATGCAATTTTTCGACAAAATCATTAAAAAATCTTCTTCTCAATTTCTAGAAGGCCTAGAGACCTAATATTAAGCATGAAGCATGCTGACATAAATGCCTACCAAGTTTGTTAATGTGATTGACCTTGACCTATATCAAAGGGCACTCGGGCTAACAATCCTAAAATCTTCAAATGACTTATTGTAAAGTTCTGAAAGGCCTAAGACCTGGTATTGGACTTTTGGTACGTTGAAACTAAGCGCTACCAAGTGTTTTATAAATGACCTTGAACGAAGTAGCTTTTAGGTGAAAAGCCCGTCAAATTGTCCCGGTGACAATTTCTAGTTAGGGCTTTTCACTTTTTGGTGAAAAGACCTATTGTTTTCGTTAAGTTTCTTATTCTTATTATTATTCTTATTATTATTATTCTTCTTCCTGTTTTTGTGAACGCTCTATCGGTCAAACGGTAAGACATAGGATAAAAATGATTTCAGTATGTTTAAACCAAACATCTGAAGGTGATCCATGAACAAAATTAAGTAGGTCAAAAAATCCAAAATGGCCGCCATGACGTAAAACCTAAAAACACAAAAACTGCTATAACTCAAAAAATATGAAAGCTATTGCAAATCTGAAGGTATTTTATTGTAGGGAATGAACATATCTAACTTTTACCCATGACATGTTTCCACAAAATATGTCTCTTTAAAAAGCTCGCTAGAGGTCAAAGTTTACAAAAAAGTGACTATTTTTAGAATTTTTTTATTATTCAAATTTTTCCAAACTTTTTGCACTAAATCGATGCAGTATCTCATTCTGAAGGTTTTGATGTCTTCAAATTAAAAATTGGTCCACTAAGAAATATTTTATGACGTAATTAATATTTAACTAAGATTTTTTTGCAAATTTCGACAATTATATTTTAAACATCTCCTCTGATTCCACCAGTCTGATCAAGCCTAAACTCACACAAGATCTTCCACTTATTACCGTGACTAATTCTTGTTAATATGGTGTTGATTCAAATTCAAATATGGCCGCAATGACGTCACTTCCGGTTTAACCTAGACAGCCATAACTCGTTAACCACTGAGCCAATTTCTTTCATTTTATTATATGTGATGTAGAATAGCATACTGAGAAACTTTGTAATTGTACATTTTTCTCTAAAATGTCAACTTCCGGTTGTTTATTGACTAATAGTGCAAAATCGCCGTTTTCGGTGAAAATCACGAAAAAAATCTTCTTGTCAAGTTCTACATAGTATAGAGGCTTCATGATTTGCATGAAGTAAGCTTAGGTAGTTGACTATCGGGTTTGAAAAAATAAACGAGCTTGACCTTCATCCAAGGTCACAAAGTGCGTGTGATTGTAGAGTTATGAAAATAATCCTGTGAAAATTCAGCTCATTGAGACAGCCGTAGCTCGTTAACCACAAAGCCAATTACTTTCATTTTTGGATATGTTATGTAGAATAAAAAATGAAACAATTCATTTTGTTACAACTTTTCTGTAAAAACGTCAACTTCTTGGAAATAAGGACAACAGAGGGTGTGATTGTAGAGTTGGAAAATAAGTGAAATGTCAGCTCATTGAGACAGCCGTAGGTTAACACAAATTACTTTCATTTTGGATATGTTATGTAGAATGAAACAATTTTTCGACAACTTTTCTGTAAAACGTCAACTTCCGGTTGGAAATAAGGGACAAAGTTCAAAAATGCAATTTTCGACAAAATCATTCAAAAATCTTCTCAATTTCAGAAGGCCTAGAGACCTAATATTAAGCATGAAGCATGCTGACATAAATGCCTACCAAGTTTGTTAATGTGATTGACCTTGACCTATATCAAAGGGCACTCGGGCTAACAATCCTAAAATCTTCAAATGACTTATTGTAAAGTTCTGAAAGGCCTAAGACCTGGTATTGGACTTTTGGTACGTTGAAACTAAGCGCTACCAAGTGTTTTATAAATGACCTTGAACGAAGTAGCTTTTAGGTGAAAAGCCCGTCAAATTGTCCCGGTGACAATTTCTAGTTCTTATTATTATTATTATTATTCTTCTTCCTGTTTTTGTGAACGCTCTATCGGTCAAACGGTAAGACATAGGATAAAAATGATTTCAGTATGTTTAAACCATGTATCTGAAGGTGATCCATGAACAAAATTAAGTAGGTCAAAAATTCCAAAATGGCCGCCATGACGTAAAACCTAAAAACACAAAAACTGCTATAACTCAAAAAGTATGAAAGCTATTTCAAATCTGAAGGTATTTTATTGTAGGGAATGAACATATCTAACTTTTACCCATGACATGTTTCCACAAAATATGTCTCGTTAAAAAGCTCGCTAGAGGTCAAAGTTTACAAAAAAGTGACTATTTTTAGAATTTTTTTATTATTCAATTTTTTCCAAACTTTTTGCATTAAATCGATGCAGTATGGCATTCTGAAGGTTTTGATGTCTTCAAATTAAAAATTGGTCCTCTAAATATTATTTTATGACGTAATTAATATTTAACTAAGAATTTTTTGCAAATTTCGACAATTATATTTTAAACATCTCCTCTGATTCCACCAGTCCGATCAAGCCCAAACTCACACAAGATCTTCCACTTATCACCGTGACCAATTCTTGTTAATATGGTGTTGATTTGAAATTCAAATATGGCTGCAATGACGTCATTTCCGGTTTAACCTAGACAGCCATAACTCGTTAACCACTAAGCCAATTTCTTTCATTTTTCGATATGTTATGTAGAATAGCATACTGAGAAACTTTGTAATTGTACATTTTTCTCTAAAATGTCAACTTCCGGTTGTTTATTGACTCATAATGCAAAATCGCCGTTTTCGATGAAAATCACGAAAAAAATCTTCTTCTAAGGTTCTACATAGTATAGAGGCTTCATGATTTGCATGAAGTAAGCTTAGGTAGTTGACTATCGGGTTTGAAAAAATAAACGAGCTTGACCTTCATCCAAGGTCACAGAGTGCGTGTGATTGTAGAGTTATGAAAATAATCCTGTGAAAATTCAGCTCATTGAGACAGCCGTAGCTCGTTAACCACACAGGCCAATTACTTTCATTTTTGGATATGTTATGTAGAATCAAAAATGAAACAATTCATTTTTGCAACAACTTTTCTGTAAAACGTCAACTTCCGGTAGGAAATAAGGGACAAAGTTCAAAAATGCAATTTTTCGACAAAATGATTAAAAAATCTTCTTCTCAATTTCCAGAAGGCCTAGAGACCTAATATTAAGCATGAAGCATGCTGACATAAATGCCTACCAAGTTTGTTAATGTGATTGACCTTGACCTATATCAAAGGGCACTCGGGCTAACAATCCTAAAATCTTCAAATGACTTATTGTAAAGTTCTGAAAGGCCTACGACCTGGTATTGGACTTTTGGTACGTTGAAACTAAGCGCTACCAAGTGTGTTATGAATGACCTTGAACGCAGTAGCTTTTAGGTGAAAAGCCCGTCAAATTGTCCCGGTGACAATTTCTAGTTATTATTATTCTTATTATTATTCTTCTTCCTGTTTTTGTGAACGCTCTCTCGGTCAAACGGTAACACACAGGTTAAAAATGATTTCAGTATGTTTTAAACCAAACATCTGAAGGTGTTCCATGAACAAAATTAAGTAGGTCAAAAATTCCAAAATGGCCGCCATGACGTAAAACCTTAAAACCACAAAAACTGCTTTAACTCAAAAAATATGAAAGCTATTGCAAATCTGAAGGTATTTTATTGTAGGGAAGGAACATATCTAACTTTTACCCATGACATGTTTCCACAAAAATATGTCTTGTTAAAAAGCTCGCTAGAGGTCAAAGTTTACAAAAAAGTGACTATTTTTAGAATTTTTTTTTTATTCAATTTTTTCCAATTTTTTTCCATTGCATCGATGCAGTATCTCATTCTGAAGGCTTTGATGTCTTCAAATTAAAAATTAGTCCACTAAATAATTTTTTATGACGTAATTAATATTTAACTAAGATTTTTTTTTCAAATTTCGACAATTATATTTTAAACATCTCCTCTGATTCCACCAGTGCAATCAAGCCCAAATGCACTACAAATCTTCCACTTGTCACCGTGACCAATTCTTGTTAATATGGTGTTGATTCAAATTCAAATATGGCCGCAATGACGGCACTTCCGGTTTAACCTAGACAGCCATAACTCGTTAACCACTGAGCAAATTTCTTTCATTTTTTTATATGATATGTAGAATAGCATACTGAAAAACTTTGTAATTGTACATTTTTCTCTAAAATGTCAACTTCCGGTTGTTTATTGACTCATAGTGCAAAATCGCCGTTTTCGGTGAAAATCACGAAAAAATCTTCTTGTCAAGTTCTACATAGTATAGAGCCTTGATGTTTTGCATGAAGTAAGCTTAGGTAGTTGACTATCGGGTTTGAAAAAATAAACGAGCTTGACCTTCATCCAAGGTCACAGAGTGCGTGTGATTGTAGAGTTATGAAAATAATCCTGTGAAAAATTCAGCTCATTGAGACAGCCGTAGCTCGTTAACCACACAGCCAATTACTTTCATTTTTGGATATGTTATGTAGAATAAAAAATGAAACAATTAATTTAATTACAACTTTTCTGTAAAACGTCAACTTCCGGTTGGAAATAAGGGACAAAATTCAAAAATGCAATTTTTCGACAAAATCATTAAAAAATCTTCTTCTCAATTTCTAGAAGGCCTAGAGACCTAATATTAGCATGAAGCAGGCTGACATAAATGCCTACAACGTTTGTTAATGTGATTGACCTTGACCTATATCAAAGGGCACTCGGGCTAACAATCCTAAAATCTTCAAATGACTTATTGTAAAGTTCTGAAAGGCCTAAGACCTGGTATTGGACTTTTGGTACGTTGAAACTAAGCGCTACCAAGTGTGTTATGAATTACCTTGAACGGAGTAGCTTTTAGGTGAAAAGCCCGTCAAATTGTCCCGGTGACAATTTCTAGTTTATCATTATTATTATTATTATTCTACACTTTTTTTTGTGTCCAAAAGATCTTCAAAATGGTAAGAGGTATGCCAATGGCCTTATTGTCATATTGTTTGGCATGAGTTGAAGGGGTGACCGCAACATTTTTAAGTAGGTCAAAAATCCAAGATGGCCGCCATGACGTCATACCTAAAAAGTTTAAAACAGCCATAACTCAATAACCGTTTAAGATACAGCAAATATTTTTGATGTTTTATGTAGATCGTATAAAAGACTAACTTTTATTCAATTACAGCAATTAGGTCAAAGGTCAAACTAAAAAGTTCGCTATGAGGTCAAAGTTCACGAATTTTTATTTTTTTTGATTTTGCGAAATTTCTTTTTACATATCGATGCAGAATGTCATTCCGATGAATTTGGTGTCTTTTATTTTTCGGTAGCACTTCCGGTTAATGCTGTATGCCATTTTGAACAATCCTTTGATCTTTGCTAAATTCCCGCCAAAATGTTTAACATTATATATTGTCGAACTGAATGAATAATATAGTCTGCAATTGCTATAGAAAAGACCCCTCTAATGTTCTCTAACGTTTAATATGATTTTCATCTTCATCAAAAAAACAAAATGGCCGCTATGACGTCATATCTTAAAATTTAAAAATGCTTATAACTCACTAACAGTTCTTTTCACAGATTTCATCCAATAATATTTTTTGCAGATAATCTTAAGCGTAAACTTTTTCTCTCTACATGTTATTACAAAAAATGGCAACTTCCGGTTTTCGGTAAGGGTCAAATGTTAAAGGTCCTGTTTTTAACAATAAACTTGAAAACTTTTCTCCTCAAGTTCTGTAAGGTCTAGGATCTTCATATTTCATATATAAGATGTCCAGGGGATGGACTATAAAGTCAGATACTAGGAATGACCTTGACCCATATTCAAGGTCACATGAGTCATATATGTTCAAATCTTTAAATGACTCAACAATAACCAAAATGACAAGAGTCTTCATACGTTCAAGGTCACAGGGGTCCAGAGTTTAAATATACATACCGGGATATATATACTTAACAACACCGCAAGTGAGATGACGTTAAGGCGCATTCGATCTCGTTATCATTCGCTCGAACGAATTTGGAAATATTAATTGGATTAAGATGAGAGGTCTCTTCGGCTGATCAAACTTAATCTGCGCAAAGAAAGATAACTCCCCCTAAAAACCTATGTAACAGTATATTTCTTTATAAGTGATTACCGTTGTTCATATGTTGGTAAGCAAGTAGAAATGACTCAACAATAACCAAAATGACAAGAGTCTTCATACGTTCAAGGTTACAGGGGTCCAGAGTTTAAATATACATACCGGGGTATATATACTTAACAACACCGCAAGTCAGATGACGTTAAGGCGCATTCGATCACGTTATCATTTGCTCAAACGAATTTGGAAATATGAATTGGATTAAGATGAGAGTTCTCTTCGGCTGATCAAACTTCATGTAGATCTTCACTAAAACATTTTTATTCGGGGCTGAAAGTCAAGGTCATTTATTGGTTACAACTTCAAAACCCATGCATTACCTAGTTCTTAACTTACCTGGCAATGACGGTATTGTAAACTAAATATAGTGAAAAGCCCGCCAAATTGTCTATGACAATTTCTAGTTATTATTATTATTCTTCTACACTTTTTTTGTGTCCAAAAGATCTTCAAAATGGTAAGAGGTATGCCAATGGCCTTATTGTCATATTGTTTGGCATGAGTTGAAGGGGTGACCGCAACATTTTTAAGTAGGTCAAAAATCCAAGATGGCCGCCATGACGTCATACCTAAAAAGTTTAAAACAGCCATAACTCAATAACCGTTTAAGATACAGCAAATATATTTGATGTTTTATGTAGATCGTATAAAAGACTAACTTTTATACAATTACAGCAATTAGGTCAAAGGTCAAACTAAAAAGTTCGCTATGAGGTCAAAGTTCACGAATTTTTATTTTTTTGATTTTGCGAAATTTCTTTTTACATATCGATGCAGAATGTCATTCTGATGAATTTGGTGTCTTTTATTTTTCGGTAGCACTTCCGGTTAATGCTGTATGCCATTTTGAACAATCCTTTGATCTTTGCTAATTTCCGCCAAAATGTTTAACATTATATATTGTCGAACTGAATGACTAATATAGTCTGCAATTGCTATAGAAAAGACCCCTCTAATGTTCTCTAACGTTTGATATGATTTTCATCTTCATCAAAAAAAACAAAATGGCCGCTTTGACGTCATATCTTAAAATTTAAAAATGCTTATAACTCACTAACAGTTCTTTTCACAGATTTCATCCAGTAATATTTTTTGCAGATAATCTTAAGCGTAAACTTTTTCTCTCTACATGTTATTACAAAAAATGGCAACTTCCGGTTTTCGGTAAGGGTCAAATGTTAAAGGTCCTGTTTTTAACAATAAACTTGAAAACTTTTCCCCTGAAGTTCTGTAAGGTCTAGGATCTTCATATTTCATATATAAGATGTCCAGGGGATGGGCTATGAAGTCAGATACTAGGAATGACCTTGACCCATATTCAAGGTCACATGAGTCATATATGTTCAAATCTTTAAATGACTCAACAATAACCAAAATGACAAGAGTCTTCATACGTTCAAGGTCACATGGGTCCAGAGTTTAAATATACATACCGGGATATATATACTTAACAACACCGCAAGTCAGATGACGTTAAGGCGCATTCGATCTCGTTATCATTTGCTCGAACGAATTTGGAAATATTAATTGGATTAAGATGAGAGTTCTCTTCGGCTGATCAAACTTAATCTGCGCAAAGAAAGATAACTCCCCCTAAAACCTATGTAACAGTATATTTCTTTATAAGTGATTACCCTTGTTCATATGTTGGTAAGCAAGTAGAAATGACTCAACAATAACCAAAATGACAAGAGTCTTCATACGTTCAAGGTTACAGGGGTCCAGAGTTTAAATATACATACCGGGGTATATATACTTAACGACACCGCAAGTCAGATGACGTTAAGGCGCATTCGATCACGTTATCATTTGCTCAAACGAATTTGGAAATATGAATTGGATTAAGATGAGAGTTCTCTTCGGCTGATCAAACTTCATGTAGATCTTCACTTAAACAATTTTATTCGGGGCTGAAAGTCAAGGTCATTTATTGGTTACAACTTCAAAACCCATGCATTACCTAGTTCTTAACTTACCTGGCAATGACGGTATTGTAAACTAAATATAGTGAAAAGCCCGCCAAATTGTCTATGACAATTTCTAGTTGTTAATATTTCAGTTATTACAGCAAAGTAACAAAACATTACTGTCCATCCTCCCCCATCCGTCTCCATGTCACATCGCACCCGTACCGGTCCGTAGTTCGCTACAAAGATGATGTATACTCCACTCCGGGTGTGTCCGGCTTTTTGATAACCTGGCAGTCCGACGGCTGTTCTATATAGAAGAACATCGATGCATTGTTTCATACATAGCTTGAATTGTGTTGAATTTAATTTTTTTCAATACTGTTTTGTTTTATTCTTTTTATCTACTTATTTATTTCATTCTTATTTATTCATTTTTTTTATTCTTATACATATATATATATATATTTATTTTTACTCTTATCTATTTGTTTGTTTACTTTTTTTTATTCTTATTCATACATTTATTTATTTATTTACTTTCATTAATTTATCTATCTTTTATTCATTCATTTTTATTTCTTTACCTCTTTATTTCTAATTATCTATATATTTTAGCAGGAAAATTGTACACACATAATCAACTGCTGTTTGTCAATATTAAGTTTCCGTATTGCAGAATTAAGTTGAAACATTAGACTGCTGTTTGTCAATATTAAGTTTCCGTACTGCAGAATTAAGTTGAAACATTAGACTGCTGTTTGTCAATATTAAGTTTCCGTACTGCAGAATTAAGTTGAAACATTAGACTGCTGTTTGTCAATATTAAGTTTCCGTACTGCAGAATTAAGTTGAAACATTAGACTGCTGTTTGTCAATATTAAGTTTCCGTACTGCAGAATTAAGTTGAAACATTAGACATTATCTATGGTATGTTAACGATATACTCCTCTGAGAAGTCAAAATTTTCTTGTATTAAACTTATATCTCATATAGATTTTTGGAAATAGGAGTTCATACCATGAAAGAAAATGGAAGAAAAAACATATGTCCGTGTGCTCGTTTTTGAGCTTTTGTCACTCAAAGATACCAAAATGACAAAATAGTGGATTTTATTGGAATTTAGCCGTTTTGACAACATACACTTGAATTTAAAGCCATAATTCCCTAATGAGGTGTTTGATATGTATGGATGTTTGTAGAATTTATTTTCAAGTAGTCTTCATTAAAAATATAACAGTTATGATTAATAAGAGTCATATTTTTTCTCAAAATAACAACATATGCTACCCCTACCCCTTAATTTTGAGCTCCAAAATGCACCATTTTCAGCCATTTTTGTCAAATTTAACCCTTTATAGAAAAAGTTCTGGTATTAAACTTTTGTCAATAGTTTGCATATCAATAGGTAAAGGGTTGTTCTTTCTAAATCAGGCAGAAAAATGGGGGGTCCGTGCGCTTACTTTTTTGCCCCATTTAAATATTTGTTATTTTTCAATATTTTTGACTAAATAATTAAAGTGCTTAAATTATCATTTAATATAGATATAAAGTGACAAACGTGTATCATTTCACACATTAATGTTCAATATTTTAATTAACATGAACCCAGTGAAGATTTACAGCAAAGATTAAATCAATGCGGCTGAAAATGCTGACGCGGTGATGTTTTAAGTAAAAACAATTTAAGTAAAAAATAGGAAAACGGTGGCTCTACTCAAAGCCAAAAAAGACACAATTTCAAAATGGCCGCCAAATGGGCCATTTCGTAAAATCGATGTGTAAAAATATCTACTAAGAATAGAAATGTAATATTTTGACAAAATGTGCTAGAGAACACATGCTACAGATATTGATAAATCGTATTTGAAAATCTCATAACGTTTTTGATCTATGTCGAAACGAGACTTCAACGGGACTGAAACCACAGAAGAAAACATCCTTATTGATAATGACATTATCACGTTCTACCTATTAAATATGTATACACATAAGCAATATGGTAACAAGCCTTACCCCTATAAACCTGCTGCATGCTGGTAACAATCATATTATAGGCTTCGGTCAGCTTTTCTGTCGCAACAGTCGATAGTTCTTGAGTTTTTGTATTGGCTTCATAAACCAAAATAAGATCACTTATTCGTCTCTCCATTATGAAAAATCCACCACTGAACAACGCTACAAAATTACCAGAGGCACACTTGTAAATAAATCCATCGTCAACAAGATGTGTTAAAAGGCAAATAAACAAGGCACATTGAACTTAAATGTGCATTATTCGAATCCGAATTCAACTTCCGTATTTATCAAGGTTAAATCAAAGCTTGAATGACCGTTGCATACACTTTAGTGATACAAACACTACACATACCATGATAGACAATTGATATGAACGAGATAACCTCATTTCTCGTCATAAATAAGTCTGAGCGTTATCTATAAAAGACCAAGAAAATGTAATGTAATGTAATGTATCCGGGCCTCGAACCTTAGTTTTCGGCTGACATACTGATAAGAGCGTACACTATCTTTTCCTTCTGTCTGGCTATTGTGTGACTTTAAAATTCAATCCAAATCCCTCATTAACATTAAAAATTTTAATGACTTTTCTTCACTTAGCTTTGTTGAAATATTCAGTTTTGACAAAAAGCATATTCAAAAATATATATAAATAGAACACGTAAATGTGCGTGTCTAAATATATCCTGTGTGAGGATTGCGATCTGGTAAGTCTGACCGATAGAGGAGAGTTATTCTGTACGGGGTGCAATCTTTTAGTTTGTTTAACAATATTCACCTTTATCGCAGCTTTGACTTTGAAAATAAAAATAATGGATTACATCGGCCGTACTATGTACTGCATACTGACGAATGTACATTTAAATATACGATTAATACAAATAAAAAACGAATCCTCGCAGATGCCTCTGAAACGATAATTTACCTGTGTAGTGTGCTTTGTATAGAATTATGCAAACATATTTGCTTGCCAAATACAGAGACATATTCGAGAAATTGGCTTTCCACATGTAACTCGCTTACTCTTTCCATATGACGAACCTAAGATTATGATTTGTAGAGGATTTCAAGATTTACAGTAAACACTCGTCAAAAGTCGGATGGAAATAAGATGGTTATGCATCAATATTTATCTGTTGACAAACATATCTGAGGTCAAAGGCTATGCAAAGCGTGTGACATCCTCCTCTGGATCGTCATATAATTTATTTTTTTGTTTTCATACTAAATACGACTTTCTGACTGGCAGAATGGTGCGAAACCCTGACGTTATCATGACGTCACAATAGAGACGTCGACGTTGCGTATTGATTTAGAAAAAATAATCTATTGGAAAATCAATGGAATGTTCGTTTAAACGCATTTTGTTATAATTAATTATAACCATTGATGCAACTATTTTTTAACTTCATCGGGTTATAAAATACATTTTGTTTGCAAACTTTTGTGGGAATCCGCTACGCGAATTTACACAGTTTGCAAACAAAATTTCTTTCTTACCCCGATGAAGTTAAAAAAAAGAGTTACATGATTGCTTAAATGGTTATCACAATAAAAATATTACAAAAAGAAACCATATGGATTCCCTTCTGTACGAGTTTAATGTGTTTTACTAATGTAAAATGTGCATTTGTTTAGTTAAAGGGATTTTATTGTATTTGTCAATTTTTGTACACATTACATTTTCCGATATAAAATTATTACTGATGGAACTTGAAAAGAAGTCACATATTGTTCTGATATGTTCACAAACATGCTCGGTAACAGAGAGGCACAGTTTGATCTGCATCGTCGATATTTCAGGGGTTATCATCGCTGTCGTTATATTACCTCTGGACTTTGTCAGTTCAGGGTAGATATAACGACGCAGTGATAATAACCCCTGGAAAATCGAGGATGGTTCCTCGGGAAATCTAAATGATCAGGTGGACGATTCAGTGACCAATTTCACTGTCGGTAACAGATACTGTAGACATACCTTTTTCAGCGGTACTTCTATTTCAGCGCTTTACTCGACAGAAATACTGCACAAAGACTCGCTAGTTATAATTTCAGGAAGATAATAAATATAGTCCTCAAGCTGACCGCGCGAATTCATTATTTCGCCAATTATTTTTCAAGATCAGGTTGGTGTTAAAATTTGATTGCGGTAAGATAAGAGCGTTTACTGTATTATATCCTTGTTTCTATAACCATAATTCCATAGATGATTTGTGTTTCTTTTTCGGCGTATATCTGGGTACTCAAGCAGTAGAATAATGTAGGTTTCCCTCCTTATAAAGGAATTGTCATCCTCCAAAATCCAGGGGTTACTATTACTGTCGTCAAATCCATAGTTGTCATAGTAAAAGTGAAGGCAGTGTGCGAAAAATGTTGAGACATGTATTTTATCTACTGAAATGTTTTACGATTAAAAATACGATAAGAAATATAATTCATAATCATCGCCAAGTCAATGAAGAATCTCTAAAGAAATCGTTCAAAAACATTGTAGACTTTACGTCTGTCGACTTTGCTTAAAGCCTTTTATTGTTTTTCAGGACAGACGTGTAAGCAATTTTACTTATTCGTTACAATTTGAAAATAACGTTACGACAATAAAACCGTGATATAACCACAATAATACATTGATAAGAAAACCATATTGAGAATCAAGCCAAGCTTTTATTATATGAAATATGGTAAACAAACAAACAAAGAGCCATGAACGGATCCAAATATATATATCCTAGATGATCGGGTGGTGTAGTGGTTATGCCACTCACCTTTCACCTAGCCGGCCGGGGTTTGATCACAGGTACGGACGTGAAAAGGTCATGGCCATCTGCTCGAAAACGTGGATTTTCTTCGGGCAGTCAGGTTTCCTCCCACTTTAAGACACCTCGCGCGCTTACAACCAGGCCATCGAAAGTGATTTGCATGTAAGTTATAAAACTTGTTTCCCAATCGACGTAAAACAAAAAAGTTGATATTTTATATTTATAACATCCTGAAGATGTTCTAAAAGCTACAAATTTCAGTTCAAAAGGTCCGATCTTATTTCATCCACAGTACATTCAACAACAGAAACTTGAAATAACTGATGCTGGACTTGTTTCAAATTACGAATATTTCTTACATAAATGATAGTGGTGATGAAACAATATTTAACAATAATATCTTCATGTGCTGTATTTTACTTTTATTAATATCATTTTGGTTATTCTGAGGTAACGCTGTTCTTCATTTACATCATAACTGACTCGTGTCGTTTATCAATGAGTATAAAGCAGTACACCCTCGATATCCAGGGGTTCCGATCAATTACTATCTCTACACCCCTGGACTATCTCATAGTAAAACTGGAGGCAACAGAACCAGGTAATTTAACCCTTTGAGATGCACATCAAAAGAACCGTATTACGGTACACTGTGCTTGGCTGTGTGGCTTTGAAGTTGGGCGTCGCTCTCTCTGTAGTCTTCATAGGATTTTTGCTGGCATGTGATAGGTTTAATTTTTCCCCTCTGAGCTGCCTTCAATTTTACTATGAAATAGTCCATGGGTGTAAAGATCACAAGTGATCGGAACCCCTGGAGTATCAAGGATGACATTAGCATCCACCATATGGATGTCAATTTCTACAATTTAAAGTTGATCTTATAAAAACTACTTCTAATTTACCGCAAAATTCGCAAAAGTAAATCGCACTCGAAATAAAATTGGTTTATAGTATTTTAATCCCGACTAATATACCAGCTTCAGCCCTAGAACATCGTAATATCACAAACTAAAATTACGTTTATAAATAGAATTCAAAATAAGATGGAATCTCCACAGTAAACCAAACCAGGACCATTCTTAATGTGATCTCCCTACTTACCCCCGTACGATAAACACTATGTGCGGTTTCTCCCTACTTACCCCCGTACCATAAAGACACTATGTGCGGTTTCTCCCTACTTACCCCCGTACCATAAAGACACTACGTGCGGTTCTAGACACTGTGTGCGGTTTCTCCCTACTTTCTTTCCTCATCATAAAACACTATATGCGGTTTCTCCCTGCTTTCTCCCATGCGTTCTCCCTGTACCATCAAAAACACTATGTGCGGTTTCTCCCTACTTACTCCCCTACCATAAAACACTATATGCGTTTCTCCCTACTTACTCCCGTACCATAATGTACACATATGTGTTCTCCTTCTCCCCCGTACCATAATGTACACTATGTGTGGTGTCTCCTTCTTTAACCCCCGTACCATAATGTACACTATGTGTGGTGTCTCCTTCTTTACCCCCGTACCATAATGTACACTATATGTGGTGTCTCCTTCTTTACCCCCGTACCATAATGTACACTATGTGTGGTGTCTCCTTCTTTAACCCCCGTACCATAATGTACACTATGTGTGGTGTCTCCTTCTTTACCCCCGTACCATAATGTACACTATGTGTGGTGTCTCCTTCTTTACCCCCGTACCATAATGTACACTATGTGTGGTGTCTCCTTCTTTACCCCCGTACCATAATGTACACTATGTGTGGTGTCTCCTTCTTTACCCCCCGTACCATAATGTACACTATGTGTGGTGTCTCCTTCTTTACCCCCGTACCATAATGTACACTATGTGTGGTGTCTCCTTCTTTATCCCCCGTACCATAATGTACACTATGTGTGGTGTCTCCTTATTTTACCCCCGTACCATAATGTACACTATGTGTGGTGTCTCCTTCTTTACCCCCGTACCATAATGTACACTATGTGTGGTGTCTCCTTCTTTACCCCCCGTACCATAATGTACACTATGTGTGGTGTCTCCTTCTTTACCCCCGTACCATAATGTACACTATGTGTGGTGTCTCCTTCTTTACCCCCCGTACCATAATGTACACTATGTGTGGTGTCTCCTTCTTTACCCCCGTACCATAATGTACACTATGTGTGGTGTCTCCTTCTTTACCCCCGTACCATAATGTACACTATGTGTGGTGTCTCCTTCTTTACCCCCGTACCATAATGTACACTATGTGTGGTGTCTCCTTCTTTACCCCCGTACCATAATGTACACTATGTGTGGTGTCTCCTTCTTTATCCCCCGTACCATAATGTACACTATGTGTGGTGTCTCCTTCTTTACCCCCCGTACCATAATGTACACTATGTGTGGTGTCTCCTTCTTTACCCCCGTACCATAATGTACACTATGTGTGGTGTCTCCTTCTTTACCCCCGTACCATAATGTACACTATGTGTGGTGTCTCCTTCTTTACCCCCGTACCATAATGTACACTATGTGTGGTGTCTCCTTCTTTACCCCCGTACCATAATGTACACTATGTGTGGTGTCTCCTTCTTTACCCCCGTACCATAATGTACACTATGTGTGGTGTCTCCTTCTTTACCCCCGTACCATAATGTACACTATGTGTGGTGTCTCCTTCTTTATACCCCCGTACCATAATGTACACTATGTGTGGTGTCTCCTTCTTTACCCCCGTACCATAATGTACACTATGTGTGGTGTCTCCTTCTTTACCCCCGTACCATAATGTACACTATGTGGGTGTCTCCTTCTTTACCCCCGTACCATAATGTACACTATGTGCGGTGTCTCCTTCTTTACCCCCGTACCATAATGTACACTATGTGCGGTGTCTCCTTCTTTACCCCCGTACCATAATGTACACTATGTGCGGTGTCTCCTTCTTTACCCCCGTACCATAATGTACACTATGTGTGGTGTCTCCTTCTTTACCCCCGTACCATAATGTACACTATGTGTGGTGTCTCCTTCTTTACCCCCGTACCATAATGTACACTATGTGTGGTGTCTCCTTCTTTACCCCCGTACCATAATGTACACTATGTGTGGTGTCTCCTTCTTTACCCCCGTACCATAATGTACACTATGTGTGGTGTCTCCTTCTTTACCCCCGTACCATAATGTACACTATGTGTGGTGTCTCCTTCTTTACCCCCGTACCATAATGTACACTATGTGCGGTGTCTCCTCTTTACCCCCGTACCATAATGTACACTATGTGTGGTGTCTCCTTCTTTACCCCCGTACCATAATGTACACTATGTGCGGTGTCTCCTTCTTTACCCCCGTACCATAATGTACACTATGTGTGGTGTCTCCTTCTTTACCCCCGTACCATAATGTACACTATGTGCGGTGTCTCCTTCTTTACCCCCGTACCATAATGTACACTATGTGCGGTGTCTCCTTCTTTACCCCCGTACCATAATGTACACTATGTGTGGTGTCTCCTTCTTTACCCCCGTACCATAATGTACACTATGTGCGGTGTCTCCTTCTTTACCCCCGTACCATAATGTACACTATGTGTGGTGTCTCCTTCTTTACCCCCGTACCATAATGTACACTATGTGCGGTGTCTCCTTCTTTACCCCCGTACCATAATGTACACTATGTGTGGTGTCTCCTTCTTTACCCCCGTACCATAATGTACACTATGTGTGGTGTCTCCTTCTTTACCCCCCGTACCATAATTGTACACTATGTGGTGGTGTCTCCTTCTTTACCCCCGTACCATAATGTACACTATGTGTGGTGTCTCCTTCTTTACCCCCGTACCATAATGTACACTATGTGTGGTGTCTCCTTCTTTACCCCCCGTACCATAATGTACACTATGTGTGGTGTCTCCTTCTTTACCCCCCGTACCATAATGTACACTATGTGCGGTGTCTCCTTCTTTACCCCCGTACCATAATGTACACTATGTGCGGTGTCTCCTTCTTTACCCCCGTACCATAATGTACACTATGTGCGGTGTCTCCTTCTTTACCCCCGTACCATAATGTACACTATGTGTGGTGTCTCCTTATTACTTATCCTTACTTGTCATAACACATAGTCCGCTTAAACATGCCTATATTATTGGGGTTTTTGTTGTTGTTTTTTCCCTAATATATATGAAAAAAGCCTACTAAATAGGCAGGTTTAGCGGACTACATAAGACCATTATGTGCGCTTTCTGCCTATCCTTCGTACCATCATTTTCGAACTTTTCAGTGAATAATAATATCCGCGCCAATGAAACCAAACAACCCCGTCAGCATATTCCTTATTGTTTCCATTCAGATACACTCCGTTCAGGTTAGATTCGTGACAACCTTCATACCACCATGCTCCTCTATGTACAGCAGCACAGTTCGCTTTATGTGAATCATGGTCTGCATCATACGTAGAAAATGGTCTGCCATTATGTCTACTCAAAGAATTGCCTGAAAAGATAAATGTTGTAAGTATTTGAATAGCTGGTCCACCGCCGACAGAGCATAAATGACATTCATCATTTGAACAATAATTGGTGTTTAATCATACATGTATATATCTGTCTAATTAACACAAAAAATAATATAAAATAATTTATTTTGCCTTTGGTGTATGCGCAATCAGTACTTCATTCCATATAGGATATAGTGCCACGGACTTTTTCGGGATGCAATTAATTATTTTCTATGTTTTTAGTTTGAAGTAAAATTAGGAGCTCGAACTTTTCAATGGTGGTAATGGTGTAAAGTAAGTAACTTTTGTAATTGAAGAAAAAAATACTAAATCATCTGCTCCTGTTTTTGATAGCGAAAAAATACCAATTGTCAGCTGTGGAGCATCTTTAAACTTTCCGCCTATTGTTTTACCGTATAGCCGGTTATTTTCGCGAGGATTACATTTTTTGCGATTTCGCGTGACATTGTTATGATTGCGGAATTTTTTTTCAGCGAAATATTGAGAAATTAATGAATTTTATATACCCTGAAAGCCTGATCGAGAAAATTTAAAACCGTTAAAAGTTCATTTTCTCTTAATAAGTTATAATCGCAATTTTTTTATCCATGTAAATAACCGGCCGGCTATACGGTATTTTGATTTTGCTTTTTGTGAAATCAATCAATTCGATGAGCCATCTTCTTTCTATTGATATACCTTTAAAAATAACGCAGCATTTTATACATTTTTATATATGACTTTAAATTAGGTTTATCATAGATCCTGCCTTGAAAATATCACTAAAATACTTATTTATTAGTTTATACTTAAAATTTTAAATAAATGAAATCACTGATGCGCAACAGAGACAATTTATGATAATTTGACAAAATGATACCACATCTATTTATCAAACGGATTTTTTTTTTTTTTTTTTTTTTTTTTGAAAAATTTCTTTTTAAATTTCAATTAAAGGGTGAAAATATATTAAACAAGTAAAAACAAAATCAGATAATAATAATAGTAAAACTGTGTTACCGGCGTCACCGCTGTAGTAGGCTATGGATAGCTTATAATTCGTACTGAGTCCGCCAACATGGAAAAACTTATAAATGCAAAACCGGCGGTTACCGTCAAAATCTTCCATGTCTATCCTTAGTTCGTAGCCACCTTGGGACGTTAGGAAGTGAAGCGCTTGATTACCTGTCAGAAAATGTAACTCAGTTCATATCGTACAGCAAACTTGTTACCAAACACCATCCTCGATACTCCAGGGGTTCCGATCACTTACGATCTTTACATCCCTGGACTATCCTATAGTAAAACTGGAGGCAACATAACAGAACAGGTAATTTAGTCCTTTGATATACATCAAAAGAGCCGTAAAACGGTACACTGTGGCTGACTGTGTGGCTTTGATTTGTTTGTTTGTTTGATTAATTAACGTCCTATTAACAGCTATGGTCATGTAAGGACGGCCTCCCATGTATGCGGTGTGTTGCGTGTATGTTGTGCGAGGTGCGTGTTTCGGGAGACTGCGGTATATTCATGTTGTGTCTTCTTGTATAGTGGAACTGTTGCCCTTTTTATAGTGCTATATCACTGAAGCATGCCGCTGAAGACACCAAGCAACACACCCCACCCGGTCACATTATACTGACAACGGGTGAACCAGTCGTCCCACTCCCTTTTTGCTGAGCGCTAAGCAGGAGCAGAAACTACCACTTTTACAGACTTTGGTGTGTCTCGGCCAGGGGACAGAACCCAGAGCCTTCCTCACAGGGGCTTTGAAGTTGGGCGTCGCTCTCTCTGTAGTCTTCAAAGGAAATCTTTGTGGGCCTGTGATTGGTTCAGATGTTTTCCGCTTAGCTGCCTTCAGTTTTACTATGAGATAGTCCAGGGGTGTAGAGATCGTAAGTGATCGGAACTCCTGGAGTATCGAGGATGACCAAACACGTGCGTAACCAGAAAGGTAAATATGTCGTGGCTGGATCGGGGTTCGAACCCGTGACCTCTAAACACTAGTCGAAATTGAACTACAATTGAATTAAGGATGTACACCTCTAAAAATGACAGTTCTCCTGTAATAAACTTTTCTCTCATATTGTGAGTGCAACCATAAAAGAAAATGAAAGAAAATGTGTTTGTTTTTGAGCTATTGCCAGTCAAACACACCTATTTGAAAAAATATTGGGATTTTATGGGCATTTTGCCGCTTTTGGCCATATACACGATACATTAAAGCAGAATTCCAACATATACTACCCCATACCCTTTAATTTTCAGTTTCAAAATGAACATTTCTAGCCGTTTTTATCAGAAACAATACCTTAAAGAAAAATTCTAGTGTTGAACGTATACAAATATTTTGCATATCAATGTGGAAAGTTTGTTTTTGCTAAACCAGGATGAAAAATGGAGGGTCCGTGTGCTTACTTTTTTGCCACGTTTTTTTTCAATATTTTAGAATAAAATATAAAAGATCTCAAATAACTTTAAAATGTAAAAATAAAGCGACAAAAGTGTGTTATTTCACAGAGTATTGTCTGATATCTCAATTACAATAAACAGTAACGATTTACAGCAACAATTAGCTCGATACAGGTGATATTGCAGTCACAGTGATGATTTAAATAAAAACAACTAAAGTGAAAATAGTAAACAATTGGCTCTACTCAAAGCGAAGGAAAACACATTCTCAAAATAGTTGCCAAATGTCCCATTTCTTAAAATCCTGTATAAAAATTCTACAAAAAATAGAGGTCTGATATTTCGACAAAATTTTCAAATGACTACTTGCTACAGGTATTGATAAATTTCATTTGAAAATTTCAAAACTTCCTTGATCTATGTCGAAACGAGACTTCAACGAGGCTGAACTTCAGAGGTTCGTATCCTTGATATACGTATTCTAATAATTATTCCTATATTCTATTCTAGTAATAAAAGATTATTACTCATCTGATATGACCTGCGCAAGGTGAAGGTAGCTACATTGTTTTAAGGATAAGGTCTCTATACTATACCATGACAACAATTTTAACATCGCTTATCAGACCTCTTTGACATTCCTAATAGGCGAGACATTCATGTAATGTGGATCAAATATCTAATGTCAACAGTTGTATAAGGTAAAAGTGGATACTTACAAAGGTATAAAGGATTACTTGAAGTAGTAGATAGGAGACAAGGAAGTAATTCCGTAAGAGTGAACTAAACTAATGTCGAATTTTTATGACAGTCTTACTGGATAGTCCATCGGCCTGCGCTCGCCGAAGAGTATATTATGTGTTTTTATTATCATCTTTGTACACTTGTATTTTATATCATTAATTCTACATCATGTATAACCATGTTTTTTGCCGGTGAACCCTATCTGTGAACGCTGAAAGTGTAACACAATTGCGACAAGTATCAATAGTACATGATTAAAGACAAAACGTATTCTCAATGGATGGTTCGTTTACAAGATGGACGGGGCCTTCATACGTATACATGTATCCGCGAGGACCGATGATATGTCAACATAAACAATTATGATATTCTAAGATTGACCAAATTATCGTTGGTGTTATTTTCTTTATTAAGTAGTACATGGCTTAGTTTTCATTATAGACAATATGAAATTGGGAAGGTCAGGAAACTCATAATCTATACATAAAATCTACCCTGCATACAGTTCAAGTTTGGAGATACACACACTTATAATGTACGACTCGTAGCACTGTACGTACATGTAGAAATCTTCATTTTACATCTCTGGTGTTTTTGGTATATTTTGCCTATCAAACTGAAAGGTTATAATTTTGTCACATACATAGGTCTATAACACCTTTTAATTGTACGCGAATGTCTGTGACACAAGGATAATTAAGACGCGGGGGGTGTTTAAATTTTAATACCTCTCAAATTTGACCTGAATATAAATTTACGATTGCAAATTAAAAACCGTCAGGATTTCTGTAATAAACTGGTACAAATTACAATGTATGTGTTAAATGCAATACAGAATAAAATCCGCATGAATATATATATATATATATATACTCGTCATGAAATTTTGATATTTTTATAAGTTTTAGATATTGCCGGTAATTTTGTTTTGTGACATATCATTTAGTGAATAAAATAATCTGTATGATCATGATAAATATGATTAATTACTGTTAAAAGGAAATGGAACTTGTTGTCAACAAAAGTCCAGAGCTAAAATAAATTTGATTAAAAGATTTATGTTTTAGGCAAATGAAATCAAGACTTCAACGAGGCTGAAATTCAGATGTTCGTATCCTTGATATACGTATTCTAATAATTATTCCTACATTCTATTCTAGTAACAAAAGATTATTACTCATCTGATATGACCTGCGCAAGGTGAATGTAGCTACATTGTTTTAAGGATAAGGTCTCTATACTATACCATGACAACAATTTTAACATCGCTTATCAGACCTCTTTGACATTCCTAATAGGCGAGACATTCATGTAAGATGGATCAAATATCTAATGTCAACAGTTGTGTAAGGTAAAAGTGGATACTTACAAAGGTATGAAGGATTACTTGAAGTAGTAAATAGGAGACAAGGAAGTAATTCCGTAAGAGTGAACTAAACTAATGTCGATTTTTATGACAGTCTTACTGGATAGTCCATCGGCCTGCGCTCGCCGAAGAGTATACTGCGTGTTTTTATTATCATCTTTGTACACTTGTATTTTATATCATTAATTCTACATCATGTATAACCATGTTTTTTGCCGGTGAACCCTATCTGTGAACGCTGAAAGTGTAACACAATTGCGACAAGTATCGATAGTACATGATTAAAGACAAAACGTATTCTCAATGGATGGTTCGTTTACAAGATGGACGGGGCCTTCATACGTATACATGTATCCGCGAGGACCGATGATATGTCAACATAAACAATTATGATATTCTAAGATTGATCAAATTATCGTTGGTGTTATTTTCTTTATTAAGTAGTACCTGGCTTAGTTTTCATTATAGACAATATGAATTTGGGAAGGTCAGGAAACTCATAATCTATACATAAAATCTACCCTGCATACAGTTCAAGTTTGAAGATACACACACATATAATGTACGACTCGTAGCACTGTACGTACATGTAGAAATCTTCATCTTACATCGCTGGTGTTTTTGGTATATTTTGCCTATCAAACTGAAAGGTTATAATTTTGTCACATACATAGGTCTATAACATCTTTTAATTGTACGCGAATGTTTGTGACACAAGGATAATTAAGACGCGGGGGTGTTTAAATTTTAATACCTCTCAAATTTGACCTGAATATAAATTTACGATTACAAATCAAAAACCGTCAGGATTTCTGTAATAAACTGGTACAAATTACAATGTATGTGTTAAATGCAATACAGAATAAAATCCGCATGAATATATATATATATATATATACTCGTCATGAAATTTTGATATTTTTATAAGTTTTAGATATTGCCGGTAATTTTGTTTTGTGACATATCATTTTGTGAATAAAATAATCTGTATGATCATGATAAATATGATTAATTACTGTTAAAAGGAAATGGAACTTGTTGCCAACAAAAGTCCAGAGCTAAAATAAATTTGATTAAAAGATTTATGTTTTAGGCAAATGAAATCAAGACTTCAACGAGGCTGAAATTCAGATGTTCGTATCCTTGATATACGTATTCTAATAATTATTCCTATATTCTATTCTAGTAACAAAAGATTATTACTCATCTGATATGACCTGCGCAAGGTGAAGGTAGCTACATTGTTTTAAGGATAAGGTCTCTATACTATACCATGACAACAATTTTAACATCGCTTATCAGACCTCTTTGACATTCCTAATAGGCGAGACATTCATGTAATGTGGATCAAATATCTAATGTCAACAGTTGTATAAGGTAAAAGTGGATACTTACAAAGGTATAAAGGATTACTTGAAGTAGTAGATAGGAGACAAGGAAGTAATTCCGTAAGAGTGAACTAAACTAATGTCGAATTTTTATGACAGTCTTACTGGATAGTCCATCGGCCTGCGCTCGCCGAAGAGTATATTATGTGTTTTTATTATCATCTTTGTACACTTGTATTTTATATCATTAATTCTACATCATGTATAACCATGTTTTTTGCCGGTGAACCCTATCTGTGAACGCTGAAAGTGTAACACAATTGCGACAAGTATCAATAGTACATGATTAAAGACAAAACGTATTCTCAATGGATGGTTCGTTTACAAGATGGACGGGGCCTTCATACGTATACATGTATCCGCGAGGACCGATGATATGTCAACATAAACAATTATGATATTCTAAGATTGACCAAATTATCGTTGGTGTTATTTTCTTTATTAAGTAGTACATGGCTTAGTTTTCATTATAGACAATATGAAATTGGGAAGGTCAGGAAACTCATAATCTATACATAAAATCTACCCTGCATACAGTTCAAGTTTGGAGATACACACACTTATAATGTACGACTCGTAGCACTGTACGTACATGTAGAAATCTTCATTTTACATCTCTGGTGTTTTTGGTATATTTTGCCTATCAAACTGAAAGGTTATAATTTTGTCACATACATAGGTCTATAACACCTTTTAATTGTACGCGAATGTCTGTGACACAAGGATAATTAAGACGCGGGGGGTGTTTAAATTTTAATACCTCTCAAATTTGACCTGAATATAAATTTACGATTACAAATCCAAAACCGTCAGGATTTCTGTAATAAACTGGTACAAATTACAATGTATGTGTTAAATGCAATACAGAATAAAATCCGCATGAATATATATATATATATATATACTCGTCATGAAATTTTGATATTTTTATAAGTTTTAGATATTGCCGGTAATTTTGTTTTGTGACATATCATTTAGTGAATAAAATAATCTGTATGATCATGATAAATATGATTAATTACTGTTAAAAGGAAATGGAACTTGTTGTCAACAAAAGTCCAGAGCTAAAATAAATTTGGTTAAAAGATTTGTGTTTTAGGCAAATGAAATCAAGTTGATTTCAAAACTCTCCATTCTACAAGCAGATAAGCTGAATTACACATAAAATATATATTATCACTAAGGTTTATGATCAATACGTTTAATCATAGTTTTGGCCTCACTCATGCATATTTTACAAGCTGAAGACATGAACTTTAGTCAAAAATCTAGAGAAATGTTTTTGCAAAGGGGACTGGTAATACTTAGTGACGGGACTATGTATATGTGTGTAGGATGATTTTAAAAGGACAATTATCGCTCATTTCAGCGGTAGTAGCTGTTTTTTATGAAGATGTGCTAGAAATGTGGTTTTTATAGTCGCTAAAGGTAGACGGGTTAGAAATTTAGCCACAACGTTCAGCTGACGTTTGATCTTCAGCAAATGAGACTTCAATCATTTTTAATTCCGCCTACTTCAAGTTCAGCCAATCATCGCAACCTTAGGGTGAGTGGGACGCGAATATCTTGTGGCGTCACTTCATTCAATACAATGTACACTCGCTACAGTAGTTTAGTACTTTCGTCGTTCACAGGTAAGGTTCAACGGCAGTAAATGATTCATCTTACAACTCATCCTCGAAATCTCAGGGGTTATTATCACTGACGTTGTATTCACCCCTGGACTATCTGATAGTACCACTGGAGGCAGCACAGGAGAAAAAATGACAAATCACAGGCCTGCAAATACATTGATGATTTCAGAGAGAGAGCGACGCCAAACTTCAAAGTCACAAAGTCAACCACAGTGTACCATTATACGATTTGTTTGTTGTACATCAAAGGACTATATAACCTGTGAGTTATGTTTCCTTCTGTTTTGCTATGACATAGATAGTCCAGGGTTTGATTTAACGTCAGTGAAAGTAACCCCGGAGTATCGAGGATGCTTACAAGTTTGTTACGTAAATATACAACGTACCTAGCCAAAACTCCCCGTCAAGATTTCCAAATCCCATTTGATATTCTGCCCACTTTCTGTAAAAGTCTATTGAACCATCCATTCGTCTCTGAAATACCTATAGATAAACGGAAAAGCAGTTTAATAAGTATTTAGTCAGTCATTCAATATCTACTGGGTCTTTTAATAATATATGAGAAAATGCCAGACGTGAATGACGTGATGTTAATTGTTTTTCATATTTTTAAATTATCAAATTCATCAAAAATTGCGTATATTGAGTTTGATCATTTTTTGCATAGTTGGGCAGCATATCTATTCATGAAGATATATTATCCCATTGTCTGATACATTACTGTCCATCCTCCTCCATCTGTATCCAGGTCACACCACACACTAATTAGACCGTGGTTCGCTACATTAATAGTATATATTCCGCTTTCTATGTGTCTAGCTTGCTGAATATCCTGACAATCTGTTATCAAACCTACAAAACAAAATTGTGTTGAGGAAATTACAGCCATTGCGATGCCAAGATTGATTTTTATCCCTTAACTATGCAGGCTTCACAATTGGAAAAAAAAACATGTGATAAACTCCATAGATTTAGGTCATCGTTTATATGTACACACCCTACAGCGACTCTTTTTGGTCATTTCCAATCTTAATTGATTCCTATTCGGATATTCTCAACTTTTTATTGTGCAATTTCTTTTAAACTGCATTGCGTTTATCGTATAACAGGCAACAACATAATATTGGCTCTTATTTAGGCACTATATTTTATGGCGGAAAGATATTATGAGAGAGAATGCGGTGGTTAGCTTTCCTAAATATGGATGGTACAATGTAAATAAACAGATATTGTCATTTTAGAATTTGAAAATTAACAAACTCGAGTTTGCTTAGAGGGATGAACAGCTGTCACTTGTTGGGTAAAGTTTGGTACACAACAGAACTTCGAAATAACTACTAGTTACAGTAACTCAAATAATATATTGGATAATCAACAGTTAGCTACGTTTGTAAAAAAATTATTGTTATGCAATATATTAATATTGATAATTTAAGAATTATAGTATGTTTATAGTGAATCTATTCTCTTCCATTGAAAGGGTGTGATTAGTATCTCCCTTACCATATATCCTTTCCCGAACCCTTTGTATCTATGGCGCATTCTTATTTCTTTAGTTTCTTTTTCAAATGAATGAAATACTTCGTCTTTTCATTTTATGTTTCTTTTTCAAGTGGAAAAAATGTCTTTTGTACAATCG
Organism: Argopecten irradians; assembly: GCF_041381155.1. Taxonomy (NCBI): domain Eukaryota; kingdom Metazoa; phylum Mollusca; class Bivalvia; order Pectinida; family Pectinidae; genus Argopecten; species Argopecten irradians. The sequence continues at coordinate 19,363,002 of NC_091149.1, read as the reverse complement.
GGTTTGAAGGATATGATGAATATGCTACTTACATCATCTGAAATTTTGGGGAATTATCACATATCATGAAAAGAACTTACCTCCTTTCACATTTGTGCTAACTTCCGACAACGTTTCGCTGATGGAACGCAACTGTTCTTGGATTGTCGTGATAACTGTAAAATAGAAAGTAGAATCGTTATAGCATCACAAAACTTGCCTTTAGTGTCACTGTTGTTAATTTCAATTTTCAATTTCAATTTTCAAATTTCAATTTTCAATTTCAAGAAACCATGATAACATGTGTTGCATATAAACACTCGCCATCTAGCTTTGATAAAACAATTATTATAAAGTATTAAAATTCTATACATTGTTCATGTTTCGTTTAAGCAGAAAATAAATAACAATCGTGTATACAGAACATGAAAGTAGCAAATCAAAGTGATGTCAATATGATATCTATTAAACCATTAATTGATTCGTATAAATTATTGCTACACGCATGTATGTGAATTGTATGATTTAAATGTATGGAAGTGTATGAACGAAACATACGTAAATTGTATAAGCAACACCTGTGTGAATTGTATGAACTACACGTATGTGAAATGTATGAGCTGAATTGTATCAAATTCTATAATGAAATGCATTTTCTTTACATGGAGTTGGAAGGCTTGATGTTGCTTGTGATGTTCATGTCGATGTAGTTGTAGAGTTGAATGATGATGGAGGCGTTGACTTTCAGTTGCATAGTTTTTATTTGGTTCCATATATATACTTAGTACAGTGGATAAAGGACCATATAGTCCTATACATCCTGACGGGAATTACAATGATTATCATAACTTCTCCGTCTACTAAAATACATGTACAAAATTATTTCCATGCTTCCTAGTGTTGGTATCTTCAGAGGTGTCCTGGTGTGAAGTGTGTCATGTTTGTAGTGTATGTTGTGTCCGGAGTGTCTATGGAGTGTAGAGTGTGTTAAAAGATTATCTTATCGAGTCTCTTATATATTCGATACCAGGAAGCAGGAATGGCGTAAAGGTCATGATTTCCTAAAATTATGTCAGGCAATGATTCAATAACAACTTCCTAGATATGAACTAACTTCCTATATGAGCTTAATTCTTAGACGATGTTCCTGAATCAACTGCCTGAAGACATATTCACATTGGTCAATCAAATTATCAAATTATATATAGCTTACTTTCACGTAAATCTTTAAATTAAATTTCCATTTCAAGGCATCGTTATACTACATTCGCCATATACTCATATATGATTACAGACCGAAATTGCCAAGACAAATTTTAAAATAAGCAAAGTGATAACAAAAATCGTTGATACTGTTTTATTTTACAGAGATATGAATTATACTGATCTTAAAACAAAAGGTTCACATATAATTCGCATGCTATAGCTATAGCCTGATGGTGATGATAATCTACCAAGTAGGATTTCCAAAACTACTCCAGTGCTTTGATAATGGAAAACGAAAGTAGATCTTCTTCCTTTAATGGTTAAAATATTGCTTGGTCATTAGTCAGCTTAAAATGAAATTTAACACAATATTTGAAAATAAAATGCAGAAGCTATTCATGAAACAAGTATATTTTTTTACTGAATGTAATATCTAATTAGAAATCAACGATGGCACTTCTGTTGTAAAGATGCAAAAGTACAACAACAATTCAAAGCTCACCATTACTCTGTTGAACACTTGCAGCTATAGCTTGGTTGTAGGCCTCTGTCAGTTTTTCTGTTGCAGACACCGAAAGCTGATGAGCCTTTGTGTTCTCTTCATACACCGAAATAAGGTTGCCTATTCGCTTCTCCATTATGAATACACCACCACTGAGACAAGCGACAAAGATTGCCAGAGAAATTCCAATAAACATCGCCATGCCCAATCGAAGCACTCTTCAACACAGTACAAATCAACACACGAAACACACACATGTACAAGGATTTCTACCCGGTATTAACATGTCGCCCTTTAAATTGCCGTCATAGCACAGTGAACACAAGGATTTACATATGAAAACGATATCTACCCATATGTATTACCTGTATTCATTTGTACCTGTACGCGTAATTCCTTTGTGTCGATTACTCATACAACACACTCACATTATCCTATGAATAACAATATATACTCTTGTAATATATTTAATGTAGAACACATTCATTACAAAGAACATTAATTTTGTATACACTACTTACCTAGCGGTCTGTACGTTTTGGGTGTATATGTTGGTGTGTCTTTGTTTTAAATATTCATTATTATATAAATCAAGTTTTGCACTTTGCACTGTATATACTGTATATTTAGTTCCGATGTCATATTCAATGCACGTGCTGAAGCTTTGTACAAATGATAACAAAATAATAATACTCCATTACAAATAAGTGTATTATAATACCATATCTTTACATATGTAAATTTGAAATATGTACATTTTAAAGATGCTCCACAGCCGAGTACAGACCAAATATATATATGTCTAATCAACATAACAAAAATATAATTCGTTTTGATTTTGGTGGATATATGCAATCAGTAATTCATTTCATATATATGTGACATACTGCCATGTAGTTTTTCGGGACGCAATTATTTTTAATATTTTTTTTATTTTTAATCAGAGACTTAGATATACTATTATATCTAAGTCTCTGTTTTAATGAAGTAAAACTAGAAGCTCAAACTTTTCAATGGTGGCAACGGTGTAAAGTAAGTAATTTTTGTAAAACACTTTTTTGTCTTCTCCTATTTTTGAGAAAAATACCATTTGTCAGAGGTATAGCATCTTTAACTATCGGCCTGGGCCCAGTTTTTCAAAAGGCTATTAGGCAAATCACAGTTAAACGACAATTTTCAAATCAAGGTAAAATATTTTCTAGAACCACGACTTTTACAAAATTTTAGAAAAATCTTAAGAGCTCTGTTCTTTACCTATGTTCTGAGTTTAGTGAATATATAATCATAAGTTTTGCAGTAAATGAAAAATGGAATTTCACTAATCATGTGATTAAGCTAATCATGCTTTGAACACCGGGCCCAGTTCAGTATATTTAATGTACATGATGGGATTTGGCTGGCTGACGCCCGCGAGTAATTACCTCATAATCATGATTAACATCACCCTATTCAAATGGAAAGTCGGTGTTACTTATTCTGTCTGATCAGGACGGCAGTTTATTTATCAACTGTGCTGGGCTTAGATTTAAAGTATGGATTTGTTATATATATTACAATCTTACATGGGATTATGTGATACTGACTACAGCGTAAAATCAGCATGACCTCTCGAATGTTGTGTAAAAGGTTTTACAAGTTGTTAAAGAACTATTCATAACCCCTAAAAACGAGGTACTGTTAGAAACTCATCGTTTCTGGAACACTGTGTACCATGAGCCATTTTGATAAGTTTCTGAAGAATCAGAACTGAAAACGCGTGCGGGTGCTTGTAAAATTTCAGTGAAAAAGACCGCATGATACGTGACAAAATCGTTATTTTCAGTTTCTGGTAAATTGCAAAACTTTTACTGAGAGATGACTATCTCAACATTGGATCTCAACAAGGCTGTCAAACTCTGTAGGGCCTACGAACATTGTCCAACCAACAGGCGACGGAATTTCGTGACCAGTCTACAGCATCTGTTAATAAAGTTAATGCTGTGTGCAGTTGGACATATGAAAGGTCCAAACAGAAAGAAAAGCCAACACCACTCAACTCAAAAATATAAGATATGTAAAATCAGAGTAAAGACCCGAATCTGTGTAAAAGGACACGAATACTGAAAAAACTAAAATGCAATGCAAATATAATTCTGAATGGATTTAAACATAAGAAAACGAAATTGTGGGAAAAATCTCATACCGGCATGTTAAAAGAAATGTGATATTGTCATGGTAACAATCACTTTAAATCCCATGTGTAAAAATCAATCAATATGTGTGATGTGTAAAGTAGCTGAACAGACAGTAAAATGAATGATTATGAAATGATAATTGGCTCATGGCAGTGAACATTATGTTATATACAACTCGATACCGTATCAAGGCTACATTCATCGTGAATGATAATGACGTTTCCTCAATCCAAGTTGACATTATGTGGAGCAGACATATCTCATACCATCTGCCATGAGAATTGTCCGTTAAAGATCAGGTGACCCCCAACATAATTATGTTATATAATCATCTCATACCTCTCCTACAAACATGAAACCACAATTATGAATATCGATCTCATACGGCTCCTACAACCATGACATTATGTTATATATCTATCTCAACCTCATAACCATGACATTGTTGTTGTCAATCTATCTCATACTCTCTCCTACACCATGACATTGCTGGACTACCTATACCTCTCTACACCAGACTTGTGTTAAATTCGTAATACCTCTCATACACCATGACATTATGTTTTATATCAAAAAATGAGACCTCAACACTAGGTGATTTAGGGGAGGCAACCCTACATTATGTTATATATCTACTCATACCTCTCCTATAAATGACAATATGTTATCTATATCTATACATTATGTTTATATCTATCTCACCTCTCCTACAAATGACATTATGTTATATAACTATCTCATACCTCTAATACAACCATGACATTGTGCTATATATCTAGACTCATACAAACTCTCAGGGACACTCCTATGGCATTATGTATATATCTATTTTTTTCCTCATACCTACCTTTCACACATGACAGTGTATGTATATAATCTACACAAACATGACATTATGTTATAATATATCTTCATACCTCACCTAACACCATGGCACTTGATGTTGATATATCAATCCTCATACATCTCTACACACCATGACATTATGTTATATATCTATATGTTATATATCTATCTCATACCTCTCCTACAACATGACATTATGTTATATATCTATCTCATACCTCTCCTACAATATGACATTATGTTATATATCTATCTCATGACATTATGTTATATATCTATCTCATACCTCTCCTACAACATGACATTATGTTATATATCTATCTCATACCTCTCCTACAACATGACATTATGTTATATATCTATCTCATACCTCTCCTACAACATGACATTATGTTATATATCTATCTCATACCTCTCCTACAACATGACATTATGTTATATATCTATCTCATACATCTCCTACAACATGACATTATGTTATATATCTATCTCATACCTCTCCTACAACATGACATTATGTTATATATCTATCTCATACCTCTCCTACAACATGACATTATGACATTATGTTGACATTATATATCTATCTCATACCTCTCCTACAACATGACATTATGTTATATATCTATCTCATACCTCTCCTACAACATGACATTATGTTATATATATCTATCTCATACCTCTCCTACACACATGACATTATGTTATATATCTATCTCATACCTCTCCTACACCATGACATTATGTTATATATCTATCTCATACCTCTCCTACACACATGACATTATGTTATATATCTATCTCATACCTCTCCTACACATGACATTATGTTATATATCTATCTCATACCTCTCCTACACCATGACATTATGTTATATATCTATCTCATACCTCTCCTACACCATGACATTATGTTATATATCTATCTCATACCTCTCCTACAACATGACATTATGTTATATATCTATCTCATACCTCTCCTACAACATGACATTATGTTATATATCTATCTCATACCTCTCCTACACCATGACATTATGTTATATATCTATCTCATACCTCTCCTACACCATGACATTATGTTATATATCTATCTCATACCTCTCCTACACCATGACATTATGTTATATATCTATCTCATACCTCTCTACAACATGACATTATGTTATATATCTATCTCATACCTCTCCTACACCATGACATTATGTTATATATCTATCTCATACCTCTCCTACACCATGACATTATGTTATATATCTATCTCATACCTCTCCTACAACCATGACATTATGTTATATATCTATCTCATACCTCTCCTACAACCATGACATTATGTTATATATCTATCTCATACCTCTCCTACAACCATGATGTATATATCTATCTCATACCTCTCTAACATTATGTTATATATCTATCTCATACCTCTCCTACAACATGACATTATGTTATATATCTATCTCATACCTCTCATACACTTATGTTATATATCTATCTCATACACACATGACATTATGTTATATATCTATCTCATACCTCTCCTACACATGACATTATGTTATATATCTATCTCATACCTCTCCTACACCATGACATTATGTTATATATCTATCTCATACCTCTCCTACAACATGACATTATGTTATATATCTATCTCATACCTCTCCTCACAACATGACATTATGTTATATATCTATCTCATACCTCTCCTACACATGATTATGTTATATATCTATCATACCTCTCCTACACCATGACATTATGTTATATATCTATCTCATACCTCTCCTACACCATGACATTATGTTATATATCTATCTCATACCTCTCCTACACCATGACATTATGTTATATATCTATCTCATACCTCTCCTACAACATGACATTATGTTATATATCTATCTCATACCTCTCCTACACCATGACATTATGTTATATATCTATCTCATACCTCTCCTACACCATGACATTATGTTATATATCTATCTCATACCTCTCCTACAACATGACATTATGTTATATATCTATCTCATACCTCTCCTACACCATGACATTATGTTATATATCTATCTCATACCTCTCCTACACCATGACATTATGTTATATATCTATCTCATACCTCTCCTACACCATGACATTATGTTATATATCTATCTCATACCTCTCCTACACCATGACATTATGTTATATATCTATCTCATACCTCTCCTACAACATGACATTATGTTATATATCTATCTCATACCTCTCCTACAACATGACATTATGTTATATATCTATCTCATACCTCTCCTACACCATGACATTATGTTATATATCTATCTCATACCTCTCTCCTACACCATGACATTATGTTATATATCTATCTCATACCTCTCCTACACCATGACATTATGTTATATATCTATCTCATACCTCTCCTACACCATGACATTATGTTATATATCTATCTCATACCTCTCCTACACCATGACATTATGTTATATATCTATCTCATACCTCTCCTACACCATGACATTATGTTATATATCTATCTCATACCTCTCCTACAACATGACATTATGTTATATATCTATCTCATACCTCTCCTACACCATGACATTATGTTATATATCTATCTCATACCTCTCTTACACCATGGCATTATGTTATATATCTATCTCATACCTCTCCTACAACATGACATTATGTTATATATCTATCTCATACCTCTCCTACACCATGACATTATGTTATATATATATACCTATTCATATCTCATACCTCTCCTACAACATGACATTATGTTATATATCTATCTCATACCTCTCCTACACCATGACATTATGTTATATATCTATCTCATACCTCTCCTACACCATGACATTATGTTATATATCTATCTCATACCTCTCCTACACATGACATTATGTTATATATCTATCTCATACCTCTCCTACACCATGACATTATGTTATATATCTATCTCATACCTCTCCTACACCATGACATTATGTTATATATCTATCTCATACCTCTCCTACACCATGACATTATGTTATATATCTATCTCATACCTCTCCTACACCATGACATTATGTTATATATCTATCTCATACCTCTCCTACAACCATGACATTATGTTATATATCTATCTCATACCTCTCCTACACCATGACATTATGTTATATATCTATCTCATACCTCTATCACATGCATATGTTAATACATTCATACCTCTCCTACACATGACATTATGTTATATATCTATCTCATACCTCTCCTACACATGACATTATGTTATATATACTATCTCATACCTCTCCTACACCATGACATTATGTTATATATCTATCTCATACCTCTCCTACACCATGACATTATGTTATATATCTATCTCATACCTCTCCTACACCATGACATTATGTTATATATCTATCTCATACCTCTCCTACACCATGACATTATGTTATATATCTATCTCATACCTCTCCTACACATGACATTATGTTATATATCTATCTCATACCTCTCCTACACCATGACATTATGTTATATATCTATCTCATACCTCTCCTACAACATGACATTATGTTATATATCTATCTCATACCTCTCCTACACCATGACATTATGTTATATATCTATCTCATACCTCTCTCTACACCATGACATTTATGTTATATATCTATCTCATACCTCTCCTACACCATGGCATTATGTTATATATCTATCTCATACCTCTCCTACACCATGACATTATGTTATATATCTATCTCATACCTCTCCTACACCATGACATTATGTTATATATCTATCTCATACCTCTCCTACACCATGACATTATGTTATATATCTATCTCATACCTCTCCTACACCATGACATTATGTTATATATCTATCTCATACCTCTCCTACACCATGACATTTATGTTATATATCTATCTCATACCTCTCCTACACCATGACATTATGTTATATATCTATCTCATACCTCTCCTACACCATGACATTATGTTATATATCTATCTCATACCTCTCCTACACCATGACATTATGTTATATATCTATCTCATACCTCTCCTACACCATGACATTATGTTATATATCTATCTCATACCTCTCCTACACCATGACATTATGTTATATATCTATCTCATACCTCTCCTACACCATGACATTATGTTATATATATCTATCTCATACCTCTCCTACACCATGACATTATGTTATATATCTATCTCATACCTCTCCTACACCATGACATTATGTTATATATCTATCTCATACCTCTCCTACACCATGACATTATGTTATATATCTATCTCATACCTCTCCTACAACATGACATTATGTTATATATCTATCTCATACCTCTCCTACAACATGACATTATGTTATATATCTATCTCATACCTCTCCTACACCATGACATTATGTTATATATCTATCTCATACCTCTCCTACACCATGACATTATGTTATATATCTATCTCATACCTCTCCTACAACATGACATTATGTTATATATCTATCTCATACCTCTCCTACAACATGACATTATGTTATATATCTATCTCATACCTCTCCTACACCATGACATTATGTTATATATCTATCTCATACCTCTCCTACACCATGACATTATGTTATATATCTATCTCATACCTCTCCTACACCATGACATTATGTTATATATATCTATCTCATACCTCTCCTACAACATGACATTATGTTATATATCTATCTCATACCTCTCCTACACCATGACATTATGTTATATATCTATCTCATACCTCTCCTACACCATGACATTATGTTATATATCTATCTCATACCTCTCCTACACCATGACATTATGTTATATATCTATCTCATACCTCTCCTACACCATGACATTATGTTATATATCTATCTCATACCTCTCCTACACCATGACATTATGTTATATATCTATCTCATACCTCTCCTACACCATGACATTATGTTATATATCTATCTCATACCTCTCCTACACCATGACATTATGTTATATATCTATCTCATACCTCTCCTACACCATGGCATTATGTTATATATCTATCTCATACCTCTCCTACAACATGACATTATGTTATATATCTATCTCATACCTCTCCTACAACATGACATTATGTTATATATCTATCTCATACCTCTCCTACAACATGACATTATGTTATATATCTATCTCATACCTCTCCTACACCATGACATTATGTTATATATCTATCTCATACCTCTCCTACACCATGACATTATGTTATATATCTATCTCATACACCTCTCCTACAACATGACATTATGTTATATATCTATCTCATACCTCTCCTACACCATGACATTATGTTATATATCTATCTCATACCTCTCCTACACCATGACATTATGTTATATATCTATCTCATACCTCTCCTACACCATGACATTATGTTATATATCTATCTCATACCTCTCCTACACCATGACATTATGTTATATATCTATCTCATACCTCTCCTACACCATGACATTATGTTATATATCTATCTCATACCTCTCCTACACCATGACATTATGTTATATATCTATCTCATACCTCTCCTACACCATGACATTATGTTATATATATCTATCTCATACCTCTCCTACACCATGACATTATGTTATATATCTATCTCATACCTCTCCTACACCATGACATTATGTTATATATCTATCTCATACCTCTCCTACACCATGACATTATGTTATATATCTATCTCATACCTCTCCTACACCATGACATTATGTTATATATCTATCTCATACCTCTCCTACACCATGACATTATGTTATATATCTATCTCATACCTCTCCTACACCATGACATTATGTTATATATCTATCTCATACCTCTCCTACAATGACATTATGTTATATATCTATCTCATACCTCTCCTACACATGACATTATGTTATATATCTATCTCATACCTCTCCTACACCATGACATTATGTTATATATCTATCTCATACCTCTCCTACAACCATGACATTATGTTATATATCTATCTCATACCTCTCCTACACCATGACATTATGTTATATATATCTATCTCATACCTCTCCTACACCATGACATTATGTTATATATCTATCTCATACCTCTCCTACACCATGACATTATGTTATATATCTATCTCATACCTCTCCTACACCATGACATTATGTTATATATCTATCTCATACCTCTCCTACACCATGACATTATGTTATATATCTATCTCATACCTCTCCTACACCATGACATTATGTTATATATCTATCTCATACCTCTCCTACACCATGACATTATGTTATATATCTATCTCATACCTCTCCTACACCATGACATTATGTTATATATCTATCTCATACCTCTCTTACACCATGACATTATGTTATATAACTATCTCATACCTCTCCTACACCATGACATTATGTTATATATATCTATCTCATACCTCTCTTACACCATGACATTATGTTATATATCTATCTCATACCTCTCCTACACCATGGCATTATGTTATATATCTATCTCATACCTCTCCTACACCATGACATTATGTTATATATCTATCTCATACCTCTCTTACACCATGACATTATGTTATATATCTATCTCATACCTCTCCTACACCATGACATTATGTTATATATCTATCTCATACCTCTCCTACACCATGACATTATGTTATATATCTATCTCATACCTCTCCTACACCATGACATTATGTTATATATCTATCTCATACCTCTCCTACACCATGACATTATGTTATATATCTATCTCATACCTCTCCTACACCATGACATTATGTTATATATATCTATCTCATACCTCTCCTACACCATGACATTATGTTATATATCTATCTCATACCTCTCCTACACCATGACATTATGTTATATATCTATCTCATACCTCTCCTACACCATGACATTATGTTATATATCTATCTCATACCTCTCCTACACCATGACATTATGTTATATATCTATCTCATACCTCTCCTACACCATGACATTATGTTATATATTATATATCTATCTCATACCTCTCCTACAACATGACATTATGTTATATATCTATCTCATACCTCTCCTACACCATGACATTATGTTATATATCTATCTCATACCTCTCCTACACCATGACATTATGTTATATATCTATCTCATACCTCTCCTACAACATGACATTATGTTATATATCTATCTCATACCTCTCCTACACCATGACATTATGTTATATATCTATCTCATACCTCTCCTACAACATGACATTATGTTATATATCTATCTCATACCTCTCCTACACCATGACATTATGTTATATATCTATCTCATACCTCTCCTACAACCATGACATTATGTTATATATCTATCTCATACCTCTCCTACACCATGACATTATGTTATATATCTATCTCATACCTCTCCTACACCATGACATTATGTTATATATCTATCTCATACCTCTCCTACACATGACATTATGTTATATATCTATCTCATACCTCTCCTACACCATGACATTATGTTATATATCTATCTCATACCTCTCCTACACCATGACATTATGTTATATATCTATCTCATACCTCTCCTACACCATGACATTATGTTATATATCTATCTCATACCTCTCCTACACCATGACATTATGTTATATATCTATCTCATACCTCTCCTACACCATGACATTATGTTATATATCTATCTCATACCTCTCCTACACCATGACATTATGTTATATATCTATCTCATACCTCTCCTACACCATGACATTATGTTATATATCTATCTCATACCTCTCCTACACCATGACATTATGTTATATATCTATCTCATACCTCTCCTACAACATGACATTATGTTATATATCTATCTCATACCTCTCCTACAACATGACATTATGTTATATATCTATCTCATACCTCTCCTACACCATGACATTATGTTATATATCTATCTCATACCTCTCCTACACCATGACATTATGTTATATATCTATCTCATACCTCTCCTACACCATGACATTATGTTATATATCTATCTCATACCTCTCCTACAACATGACATTATGTTATATATCTATCTCATACCTCTCCTACACCATGACATTATGTTATATATCTATCTCATACCTCTCCTACACCATGACATTATGTTATATATCTATCTCATACCTCTCCTACACCATGACATTATGTTATATATCTATCTCATACCTCTCCTACACCATGACATTATGTTATATATCTATCTCATACCTCTCCTACACCATGACATTATGTTATATATCTATCTCATACCTCTCCTACACCATGACATTATGTTATATATCTATCTCATACCTCTCCTACACAACATGACATTTATGTTATATATCTATCTCATACCTCTCCTACACCATGACATTATGTTATATATCTATCTCATACCTCTCCTACACCATGACATTATGTTATATATCTATCTCATACCTCTCCTACACATGACATTATGTTATATATCTATCTCATACCTCTCCTACACATGACATTATGTTATATATCTATCTCATACCTCTCCTACACCATGACATTATGTTATATATCTATCTCATACCTCTCCTACAACATGACATTATGTTATATATCTATCTCATACCTCTCCTACACCATGACATTATGTTATATATCTATCTCATACCTCTCCTACACCATGACATTATGTTATATATCTATCTCATACCTCTCCTACAACATGACATTATGTTATATATCTATCTCATACCTCTCCTACAACATGACATTATGTTATATATCTATCTCATACCTCTCCTACACCATGACATTATGTTATATATCTATCTCATACCTCTCCTACACCATGACATTATGTTATATATCTATCTCATACCTCTCCTACAACATGACATTATGTTATATATCTATCTCATACCTCTCCTACACCATGACATTATGTTATATATATCTATCTCATACCTCTCCTACACCATGACATTATGTTATATATCTATCTCATACCTCTCCTACACCATGACATTATGTTATATATCTATCTCATACCTCTCCTACACCATGACATTATGTTATATATCTATCTCATACCTCTCCTACAACATGACATTATGTTATATATCTATCTCATACCTCTCCTACACCATGACATTATGTTATATATCTATCTCATACCTCTCCTACAACATGACATTATGTTATATATCTATCTCATACCTCTCCTACACCATGACATTATGTTATATATCTATCTCATACCTCTCCTACACCATGACATTATGTTATATATCTATCTCATACCTCTCCTACACCATGACATTATGTTATATATCTATCTCATACCTATCTCCTACACCATGACATTATGTTATATATCTATCTCATACCTCTCCTACAACATGACATTATGTTATATATCTATCTCATACCTCTCCTACAACATGACATTATGTTATATATCTATCTCATACCTCTCCTACACCATGACATTATGTTATATATCTATCTCATACCTCTCCTACAACATGACATTATGTTATATATCTATCTCATACCTCTCCTACACCATGACATTATGTTATATATCTATCTCATACCTCTCCTACACCATGACATTATGTTATATATCTATCTCATACCTCTCCTACAACATGACATTATGTTATATATCTATCTCATACCTCTCTTACACCATGACATTATGTTATATATCTATCTCATACCTCTCCTACAACATGACATTATGTTATATATCTATCTCATACCTCTCCTACACCATGACATTATGTTATATATCTATCTCATACCTCTCCTACACCATGACATTATGTTATATATCTATCTCATACCTCTCCTACACCATGACATTATGTTATATATCTATCTCATACCTCTCCTACACCATGACATTATGTTATATATCTATCTCATACCTCTCCTACAACATGACATTATGTTATATATCTATCTCATACCTCTCCTACACCATGACATTATGTTATATATCTATCTCATACCTCTCCTACAACCATGACATTATGTTATATATCTATCTCATACCTCTCCTACACCATGACATTATGTTACTATCTCATACTCTCTACCATGTTATTTATATCTATCTCATACCTCTCCTACACCATGACATTATTATCTATTCTCTCTCTACACATGACATTATGTTATATATCTATCTCATACCTCTCCTACACATGACATTATGTTATATATCTATCTCATACCTCTCCTACACCATGACATTATCTTATATAACTATCTCATACCTCTCCTACAACATGACATTATCTTATATAACTATCTCATACCTTTCAGACACCATGTCCTTCATATAAATATATAAAAGTGTATATCGAATATATAATTAAATGATACGGCCTTCATTTTTATATTGGATATGCATAACAATTTCCATGAATACCTCGTGGTAACTGTATTGTGGTTAAACTTGAGCAAAGCGTCCTCGCCTACGATCTGTTTGAATGAACACTAACATGGCACTTTGTCCTACATGACACTGATAAAGCGCTCTTTACGTCTGTTTTTCGGCAAATGAATAAGCACATAACAGAAATAAAGTCTGTGTGGGTAACTTATATAGTGACATCATAATACACAGCACCGAGAAGATGTCCCCGCGAACTGACTGACCGAATGTTGAACACATCAAGTGCATATAACACAATATCCTGCATTGTGTATTTTAATGTGTCTTATATTGATTCTTCAACGTGCCGTCTTTTGTTGTCGGATGAAGCCTACAAAACAAGCATTATGATAGCTGAGTCGATGTAGTTGTTGTGGTTTAATAAGCATGTCGGCTCTTGGGAACTGCGTTGGAAGATCAACCACTCAGAATTGCTTTGAAAAAACTATTGATGAATATCCTCGATAATCCAAGGGCTACTTTGACTGTAGATATATCCACCACTGGACTATTTCATATCAAACCTGAAGGCAGGTGAAAAAAACTGACCAATCACAGACCCGCAAAGACTTTCTTTGTAGATTACAGAGACAGAGTCGCCCAACTTCAAAGTCACGCAGTCAACCACAGTATTCCTTTATTCAATTACATGCTCGTATAATGTCTCACACAGAGCCTTCAGTTTTACTATGACAAGGCCAGAGATGAATATAACTACAGTGAAAGTAACCCCTGGAACAAAGGATGACTGATGTCACACTTTCATGATGCCTGGTATAAATTTGTCAGCAGATTATTTACCGTGTTCTGCAGGTGCGTCAACTCATATACCGCATCCTATGTAGGCTTTTTCCCATATCATCAGAGGCATCCGAACTATGTTTTACTCCACATCCTCAGAAGCACCCGAACTCGAGGCTTTATTCCATGTCATCAGAGACACCTGAACTAGACTTTACTGCATATCATCAGAGGCACCTGAACTAGACTTTTTTCCATATCATCAGACACCCGAACTAGACTTTACTCCATATCATCAGAAGCACCCGAACTCGAGGCTTTATTTCATGTCTTCAGAGGCACCCGAACTAGACTTTACTCCATATCCTCAGAGGCACCCGAACTAGGTTTTACTCCATATCCTCACAACTAGAAATACCACACCTCTGGTAATATCAGCCGAGGTCCCATTCGAACCTGTTTAAAAATAGGAAAGTTCATATTTATCTTCAATCAATCTGCAAAATAAAACAAAAAATATATATGTATATAATGATACGTCATTTTTAATAGGCTAAATATGTTTTGATTGAAGATTTGTTTCTACAGACTAAGCTAGTATTTCTACATATTAGACCACTAGCCATTCACCATTCACCATTGGGTTGCGAGTTTGAAACGCATTTGGATTAGCATCCTCGATATCCAAGGGGTTATCACCATTCTCGTATACATAATATCCATCTCTGGACTATATTTCATAGTAAAACTGAACTAAACGGTATTCAGGAGAATAAATCTGATCAATCGCGGCCCAACAGAGACGTCCTTTGAAGATTAGAGAGCAAAGCCACACTGTATACCGTTATTCGATTCCTTTGAGTAACTGTTATTTGTTACTGCACAAAGAGCCTTTAGTTTTGCTAAAAGGTAATCTAGGGATATGAATAACTACAGTGATAGTAACTCATGAATTATCTACTGTAACTATAAGTCATCGTTTTTTCCTCCTGATACTTCAGCTGTCCATCCCCACCTAAATCATTAAATGGCCGTTATACATGTGTATACTACAAAAAATCTAAATCGAACCCGTGACCCAGGGCTTGCTATTATATCACTTAGCGACTGAGATGGAGGCTTTCACTCTCACTTTTCATATAAGATAAATTACTAATGCGATGTCATACGATTTTAAAGTTACCTAATCAATTAGATTGCATGATGATTAATTATCCTTACCTCCCATCGTTACACTGGTCACACATCTACTACAGTAGATACACGTGCATGTGCCTTAGTGCTCTCTTCAAAGTTGGAAATCAGAGCACTAATCCGCTCCTCCATCAGAAATACTCCTCCGATGATCAGTGCGATTACCACTGCCATGAAGATGTACAGTGTTATATCCATGTCTGGCTGTTAATCCCCTTTACACTGGTGTAGAGGTTGTATGTTAGGTAGACATCATAATTAACCAACACGTTGAGTACTGCACAGTGTTACGTCCATATTGTCAAGTCTCATTATACTAAACTAACTATACACACATTTATATATACTGTACTGGAGCTATGAAAGGAGCGTTTAAATGAAATCGATAAATAGAATAACAAAGCTATGAAGTGTCACGACATTACAAGGTCATTATACTCCTCTTCATACAAATCACCAAAGCGTACCGATTGCGATTGACCTAGGGCGGGAAACTAGGTCTTAATTAATAAAGTAACTCAGACTTTTAAAGCTATATTTTTTCAAATCAGGACTTCCATAGATGTATACTCACCATACTATTCACTCCATGTTGACTATAATGTTATTTTTAAATGCCTAGTTACTAAAATTTTGTTCGGTATTAAATACATTTAATTAATGTTTTACATATGAATAGATATTATCGATATGGGTATCGTTTACCAATGAAGAACGTAGACCAGACCGAATTACTGACTGTAAAATTTTTAATCAAATTATATGGAATACTTCAGCATTTTTTCTCAAATGTTTATCTATTACTCGTGTATACCGTTGAAACGGATATCGTTAATCTTTAACGAAGAACGTAAAACTAGACTTAATTACTGGCTTTGAAATTTTTAATCAAAGTTTAATGAATACATAGTTTCAAGCATTTTTATCTTCAAAACACATTTTTATTTTTAAACTGCTGATTCCGTTGAAACGGAACGATATCGTTTTCCTGCAGACGTAAGATTTATTATTGCCTTTGATTTATTTATAATTTCTAGCTCAAAGTTCACATGAGAGAATCTGTTCAAGTTGAAATAAAGGTGACATTGAAGACGAATTTCATTTTATTGGGCGACAGAGTTTGTGTTTGCTTTTGTATCGCACCTGTATTTATTTGTGTATGATGTTTAAACTAATAAGCAAAATAGATAAATAAAAAAGTAATAAAGAACTTGAGCGTTAGTGTTTGTCATTAAGATCATTCTAAAAGTATGATAATGTCGGTTTTTAAAATACATAGAAAATGTTTTCTTCGGTTGTATTATGAATACACTTTTTAATGTCATTGGGAGCTGCAATGAACGGTATGAGAAATGCTTACCGCTATTGAACGTTGTCATAAAACTATGTATATTTTTAGCCGCGTGGAACAAGCCCTTCTATCGATAGTTTTACGTAGTGTACAATTACACGAACAGTTAGTTTACCTGTATATCATATGAAACCATATACTATTGTTCACCTGTGTTGCTATAAACAATAATCAATAAATGTTTTCTTCGGGTTGGGAAGTAAAGTTTCAGTAACGATATTTGTTACACTACCGGTGATGAAGGTGACACGGTACACATCGTACTAGTCATATAATAAACGTCACACAAGAAATGTCTGATGAAGGTGACAGTGTACAAATCGTACTAGTCATCTAAACGTTACACAAGAAATATCTGATGAAGGTGACAGTGTACGCATCGTACTAGTCATATAATAAACGTTACACAAAAAATATCTTATGAAGGTGACAGTGTACGCATCGTACTAGGCATCTAAACGTTACACAAGAAATATCTGATGAAGGTGACAGTGTACACATCGTACTAGTCATCTAAACGTCACACAAGAAATATCTGATGAAGGTGACAGTGTACACAGTGTACTAGTCATATAATAAACGTCACACAAGAAATATCTGATGAAGGTGACAGTGTACACATCGTACTAGGCATCTAAACGTTACACAAGAAATATCTGATGAAGGTGACAGGGTACACATCGTACTAGTCATCTAAACGTCACAAAAAAAATATCTGATGAAGGTGACATTGTAAACAACGTACTAGTCATCTAAACGTCAAACAAGAAATATCTTATGAAGGTGACAGTGTACGCATCTTACTAGTCATCGAAACGTCACACAAGAAATTTCTGATGAAGGTGACAGGGTACACATCGTACTAGTCATCTAAACGTTACACAAGAAATATCTGATGATATGAGAGTGTACACATCGTACTAGTCATCGAAACGTCACACAAGAAATATCTGATGAAGGTGACAGGGTACACATCGTACTAGTCATCGAAACGTCACACGTGACACATCTGATGAAGGTGACAGTGTACACATCGTACTAGTCATCGAAACGTCACACAAAAATATCTGATGAAGGTGACAGTGTACACATCGTACTAGTCATCTAAACGTCACACAAGAAATATCTTATGAAGGTGACAGGGTACATATCGTACTAGTCATCTAAACGCATCCTCGATATTCCAGGGGTTCCGATCACTTACGATCTCTACACCCCTGGACTATCTCATAGTGAAATTGAAGGCAGCTCAACTGAAAATATTTGACCAATCACAGACCAGCAAAGATTTCCTTTGAAGACTGCAGAGAGAGCGACGCCCAACTTCAAAGCCACATAGTCAGTCACAGTGTACCGATATACGGTTCGTTTGATGTACACCAAAGGACTGAATTACCTGTTCTGTTCTGTTGCCTCCAGTTTTACGATGAGATAGTCCAGGGGTGTAGAGATCGTCAGTGATCGGAACACCTGGAGTATCGAGGATGTCTAAACGTTACACATGAAATATCTGATGAAGGTGACAGGGTACACATCGTACTAGTCATATAAACGTCACACGTGACACATCTGATGAATGTGATAGTGTACACATTGTACTATTCATCGAAACGTCACACAAGAAATATCTGATTAAGGTGACAGGGTACACATCGTACTAGTCATCGAAACGTCACACGTGACACATCTGATGAATGTGACAGTGTACACATTGTACTAGTCATCTAAATGTTAAACGGGGAAATATCTGATGAAGGTGACAGTGTAGACATCGTACTAGTCATCGAAACGTTACACAAGAAATATCTGATGAAGGTGACCGTGTACACATCGTACTAGTCATCGGAACGTTAAACAATGAAATGTCTGATGAAGATGATAGTAGTACAAATCGTACTAGTCATCTAAACGTCACGCATGAAATGTCTGATGAAGGTGACAGTGTAGACATCGTACTAGTCATCGAAACGTTACACAAGAAATATCTGATGAAGGTGACAGTGTACACATCGTACTAGTCATCGAAACGTCACACATGAAATGTCTGATGAAGGCGACATAGTACACATCGTACTAGTCATAGAAACGTCACGCATGAAATGTCTGATGAAAGTAAGTGTACACATCGTACTAGTCATCGAAACGTTACACAAGACATGTCTGCTGAAGGTGACAGTGTACACATCGTACTAGTCATTGAAACAACACACAAGACATGTTACACAAGAAATATCTAAACGTCACACAAGACATGTCTGATGAAAGTGACAGTGTACACATTGTACTAGTCATAGAACTGTCACACAAGAAATATCTGATGAAAGTGACAGTGTACACATCGTACTAATCATCGACACTGCAGAATTTCGACACTAGCTGTAGAATTTGTAAATTTTCTGTACAGTAATATTCCATCATCTATCACACATTATATTGATATACAAAAGACTTCATTATATCAATGCATAGTCACATCTTAATGTTTTCCAATAGAAATGATAACAATGATTCTAAGGAAAAGGATGTGATGACTGCGAGGGATATTCAAAGAAGTCTTTGAATTACATGTATTACAGAAAAAAATCAATAGACGTATAAAAATGCATTAAGTTTTCCTTTCACAGAAGGACTCTCACATAAATTTCCATATTAAATCAATTATTCTAATTTTGAACGCAACCTTTCCACACTTTCACAATCAGATATAGTCATCATTTACTCTGCATTACATCTCATCCATTCATATCCTTTCAAAATAAATCGATAGGTAATTACTTTAAATAGTGTATAATTAATTTCCAATTTTCCCAGTAAATATGTCAGGGGAGAATGAAGATATAACACAAAATTTTAATGGACTCTTTAATAAGCCACGTTGATGATGATTATACACTATGATATCTTAGTTATATCTCCACAAGATACAACAAAACATATTTATATTAATCCTTATAATTCTATCTACTATTGATAAACTCTTCAAAACACCTGATTTATTGAAGGACTTTTTTCTTTAAAATCATTACGCCGTTCTTTCGGTCAATCAGATACTATGTTACAAACGACAACATCATTTTTCCTTAAAGAAGTGAAGAAGTAAATTTTAAGCCAACGTGAATGCGTGTTACAAGCAAGATTAAATATAAAATGATAATAGCGGAAAAATCCCTATATAATGGGGTCAGTTCAGTAGTTCTTAATATGTAATGGAGTTATCTTCATCACTGCACAACTTTTAATGAATGACTTGATGCTAACCTTACTGATTGCACGAATGTCAATTCACATATTCATTTGGTAAAAGTGAACTTCAAAATTACCTCGCCTGTAAGTTTGCCACATTAACTACCTTACCAGCCACCAGTATTTAAAAGACAACGCTCATTGAACCCAGACAAATATGGATAACCTGTGTATTACCTAAAGTACTTCGTATGCTGTTTGATTCCGTAGATTATTGGGTTGTAGTCTAATAGCATGTGGATATCAGCAACAAAAATGTGTTTTCTTTCTGATGAACGTTTTCTGCAGACAATAGCCGGTGTTGTCAATAGAGCAGATGGTATATAGTCTCCAGATTTTCTTTTTAATAATATTGAATTCGGATTCAGAATGATCATTAATTATGTCGCTCATGGACAATAGACCTTTATAGCGTTGTATCAAAGATTTCAGACAATCAATTGGATAACTTTAGAAACATCGCGGCATTGTAAGCATTATGAAATATTTATATCAAAATAAAAAAAAATGTCCGTGTCTCACTAGCTAGTTATAAAGAACTATATTCTTTATAACATTATGTTCAGTTTATATTGGGTCTTTTTCAGTGGCCAAGTGGCTAAGATATCCCAACATATTACCACATACCCTCCATATCTGGGTTGCGAGTTCGAATCCCAAGTGGGGTAATTGCCAGGAACTGACCGCGGGTCGGTGTTTTTTCTCTTGGTACTCCGGCTTTCCTCCGCCAATAAACCTGGCACTTCAATAAATGACCCTGTCTATTAATATGAGTTAAACTAATGTAACCAACCCAAAGTTGTTTGCTGACAATTGTGTCGTATATATAAAGGACTGCAAGCCTGCAGGTTTATATTGGTTTTGGTATTTAATACAGACAATAATGAATAGCATAATAAACAATAAATCTCGTCAATAGATTTATTATGTACGAAATAAACTAAATTTGTATTTATTTGTTATCAAGCCTTATAACATAATCATCTCCTCTTCGGAGAAGCTATTAATTGTGCGACACGTGGTTTTGAGAGTATTGCCATTGTCTTCTGATAGTGTTTTTTTTCAAATCGTTTACAATGGAATTCAATTTTTTTAGCGCTGTCAATAACTTGGAAGAAATTTCAATGTTAAAACAGAATGCAAAACAATACAATTTCACTTAGTGGAGGATCTCAGAGATCTGGATAAGTTATATAAGGGAACTAACTGAGGCGAGAACTAGACACAAATGACAACACCATCAATACCCATTCGGCAAACCTCGGCCGATTCCGGTACGTCAATACCTACCATGAACTTTTACATAAAGAAAGTTTTATAGTGTTTCACATAACAGGCGAAGGAAGATAACTCAATTGCTTAATTTCATCAAAATAATTTACGCAACAAAATACATTTCATTATATAGCTACATATTAGCCATGTTATGACACATTTGGATGATTGTATGTTAGCATGTGACGTCTGCGTGATGGCACCGTGACGGGTCGGCTACCAGCCTCTGGTGGGTTTCCAAATCCCATCGATCTTGTCCCCCGAATGGACATAGTACTTGTCGTATAGAGCTGCTGTAGCACACGACTGAAAAGAGCACAAAAGTAAGTTCAAACTAAACCTAATAAGCTATTTTGAATTTCAACGTTTTTACTTTCTTAAAGACAAAAACATAAAGAGCATTGCACGACATATTATCAAAGCAGATTTTCTTACAAATGCCATCCACTTTTGTACTCACGTGGTGTGGGTAGACGAAGAGCAACGAGCCGATTGGATATTTCGAAAAGTCTAATGGTTCACCTTGTGTGCCTACACTACCAAGCTCTTGACACATACCAAGCAACCTATTGACATGAAAGTTGTGAAATGTTTTTGAAAGTTATGAATGTTTTTGTGTGAATGGAGTATGCAAAAGAGTTATCTCTTCTTAATTAATGTAAAATTTTCATTTCAAAGCTTTAATATAATATTTATAATTGATGTAAGTTTAAACTATTACTTTTGGCACCATGGAGAAAATTTTTATAGGCTTTGCCTGTTATTTAATCCATTTGACTTGAAACATATTTGTCAATAAAATTCGTTGAAATGAAAAAAATGAAAGTTTTTCAATCTTTATTCTTTTATTTTGATTATTTGTTCAAGGCTAGCTAGTGCGGCCAATTAAGATAAGTGGTTAGTCAGTGACGATGATAAACATAATTATATTGTTACACTGATGACAACTAAATTGTTTTACAATTTCTATTGTTGTATCGCTGATGCATTCACCTGTGTCAGAAAAGTTACTGTAGCTTACTAGACTAGGGAGTTCGAAACGATAACTGATGAATAACGAGTCAAAGTAAATAAGAAACCAATCAACCAATACTAGAACATAGCAATGATTGGATAAAACTGCAGTCTCAAAATATAGATACTGGATTACATTCTTTAGAAATAAATAAGTTGTGGTGTCAGCGCGGGGATTCAAATCACGATCACAAAAAAACTTACTGTCGGTTTAAATATGTTCAACGCAACTTTAGAGGCAATGGTGGGATGCCACTGCGGTCACAAGAACTGCAAGTTAGGCTGTCAAAAAATAAACCTTTCTGTAACCTAACAACATGTGTTGAGTGGGAAGACTATTGTTCTTACTTCAGTTCTGGATGACCCTGGAAGATCACAGGTCCCTCTGGCAGTCCTAGTTCCATGCCATCATGACTTATAGCCAAGAAGCCGGCATCTATCGTCATCTTGTTCAGGCTTTTTTTGTGACTGATGACACGACATACCACTCTACAGGCGATATCCTTCTCCTCACACGATCCTATCCTCTTCTGCATGGCGTCTGTATAAGGAGAACACTCAATCTTAGTCTAGGTATGAATGATTGTTTAAGATTTTGCGTCAAAATGTCGGTTATAGTTACAATGACTGTGGCCTTCATTCAGAAATATGAAAAATAGAGATATTAAGAACAGTTTTAGTTACCGAAGAAGATGTAGTTTCCGGGTGAGAATGTGTCTAGTTGTGCCATGCTGTCGTCAGGGTGTGAACAGCCAGGAGTCGAACCCATAACCAATGTAGCACACGTAACGCCGGCCTCCGCAAGCCTGTCAAAAGAGAACATCACTCAACTTTAATGGTCCACTACCTTCCCGAAACGACTTTTATGTTCTGATGCATACCGCGCGTTAGTTAACTATAACTGCGCCAGACGACAAGACATAAAATTCTGCTGGAAATCTAGTATCTTAGGTCATAGAAATGTATATTCTTATTTTAGTAATGCTTTTAAGAAAAAAAATATTTTGGAAAGGTAGTAAGTCTTCAAGTCATGACCATTTGTTCACGAATTACATCTCAGGATGAAAATTTATCCGGGCGGTGGAAGTGGGGGGGGGTTGTTACAGTCTGCCTTCGTTCTGCCCCCATTGCATGATTATAAATTGCGACAAAACTTTCAAATTTCTAACTAACTGCATACTGTTTAGACTAATCTGAACGTGTATTTGTGGTCTTATGGTCTTTTATGATGACCATTGTTTTCCTAAATACCTCACCTAACTTTTAGCTGCAGTAGTTTATCTGTGTTTTTCTTGCCTGTCTGTCGGATTTGGTCTGGGCCTTTTGCTCCATATGAATCCCCACTGTGGACGTATAAGCCCCTGAAGTCAATCCCAGGGCAGTTAGCGGCCTCTCTGGCCAAGGTCAATGCCATGTCCGAGTCCCATTCTACTCCAGCTGTCTCAAAATTTATTTAAAATATAATCCAAAATAGCCAACATGAAAAGGATAAAAGAAAAATCATAATATGAATCGAAACTGTTTGTAACGTCACCTCTGATTGGTTGATACAACAGCGTAATGATTTCAATAGAAAAAGAGTCCCTTTTGGAAGTTGGAATTTCGTATGATTCAATTCAAAACATCAAAACAAATTTGTTAGAATAATCCTCAAATACTATGTCGTTATGGAAGGGTCGTAATTGGAAGAGGTGATTTTTTTATCTGAAATTATTTTTTTGTGTCTCTCTCTCCCCATTTTATACGTACTTCTCCCTAAGCCAAGGTCGATCTCCAGAAACACAGACCACAACTTGTCACTCCCTCTCGGTGTAGTCTTCAAGGCCTCCATACTTTCGGGACTTTCGACCATTATGTGGAACTTCTCCAGCTTTTCTGCAAGTCTACGGCACCTGTAAATGTATGTAAAACATAACATCGTAATTGTAACATGTTAAAAAGGAAGACAAAGTTAAAGAAAATAAACTCGTAAACATGTTGTTTGCCTCTACTGATACCCAATGTATTTGGGCTTAGCAGGGAATGCAACGTATTGTCATATGTAAGTCAAGGATGATGAGGATATCCAAAAGCAATTGTTTATCTCACACGTAATGATGAAAAACGTTGCTAAATGTGACAAAATTAATAAAACTGTAAAATGACATTTTAAAGACATTGTAATGAAGAAGCATGGGGGCCAACGATAATCCGGTCACCGATTATCCGGACATCGATTATCCGGAAAAATTACTATTATGACGGAATTATCGGGAACGGATTTTACTATTGACTAAGTAAAACAAAATCCTGACGTCCAGAGAAATTTGCAATACGAAGGGATTCAGTTGGGGACACAAGTATTGGATTAAGATAATTAATTGAGGAGTTGAAGAAATATTATATTGTTTTTACCTGTCTAGTTTCTGTTGTGTGATCGGGTAGGCATATAAAATATCATCAAATCCATGGCTGGCGTAAAACTCGGCCTCGTCTAGAGTAGAAACTTCCAAACACGTCTTAGTTCCGTCCGTCATCATCTCGCCTAACTCACTGGGAATAGGAAAACATGGTAGACGATTTATAAAGTCGTGTTGCTTCAGTAGTGTGATTTTCACAAAATGTCTGTGTAATGACAATTTTAGCTACGTTAATATTCGGGCAACATACTATTAGATAGATAGTCTTTTTCCGTGAGGTGGAACTTTCGGACTTATTTCCAAATCATAAAACCCATACAAAATACGTAAATAATAATTTTAAAATTAATTAAGTTACATGTTACTTACCCTGTATATTTTGTATTTATTTGCTAGATGATTAGCCTGAATGTCCTACTATCTGCGATGTGTTGCGTACGTGAATGCCTTTATGATTTAGAGGCTGTGGTATATTCGTGTTGTGCATACTTTAATAGTGCGATCTCACTGAAGCATTCTACCAAAGACAACGAACAGCACACCCCACGTATCTGTTCACATCATACTGACTGGGGCGAACCAGTCGTCCCATCCCCTTCATGTATACTTCGCTAATACAGGAAAGGCTAAACATTCAGTCTGGTTTATGTTTCTTTGAGTATTTCAGTGAGCTCCCGTACTTATCTTATTGTTTGTTTATTCACAATTTGAAAATTTAGCTGTACATTGTCAATGAAACGCATTGAACAGATGTACCGCGGGTTTCACCGACAGAGCACAAGACACGCATTAAAAAATAGACTCAATGTTCTGTCGATTCTGACTCAAACACATCTAGATTTTAATCCTGTTACCTTAGGTTGCAAAAGCCGGGCGGTGGTGGAAAGAACGTTCGTTGAGAAAAATCATCAACATTATCTAAAATTAATAACATTTACCACAATCAAACATTACAGAACTTGGCCCTGTATGTATACGAACATGGTTTTTTGTGTCTGGCCCCTGTATGTATACGTACATGGTTTTGTGTGTCTGGCCCCTGTATGTATACGTACATGGTTTTGTGTGTCTGGCCCCTGTATGTATACGTACATGGTTTTGTGTGTCTGGCCCCTGTATGTATACGTACATGGTTTTGTGTGTCTGGCCCCTGTATGTATACGTACATGGTTTTGTGTGTCTGGCCCCTGTATGTATACGTACATGTTTTGTGTCTGGACACTGTATGTATCGTACATGGTTTTGTGTGTCTGGCCCCTGTATGTATGTGTACATGGTTTTGTGTGTCTGGCCCCTGTATGTATCGTACATGGTTTTGTGTGTCTGGCCCCTGTATGTATACTACATGGTTTTGTGTGTCTGGCCCCTGTATATATACGTAGATGGTTTTGTGTGTCTGGCCCCTGTATGTATACGTACATGGTTTTGTGTGTCTGGCCCCTGTATGTATACGTACATGGTTTTGTGTGTCTGGCCCCTGTATGTATACGTACATGGTTTTGTGTGTCTGGCCCCTGTATGTATACGTACATGGTTTTGTGTGTCTGGCCCCTGTATGTATACGTACATGGTTTTGTGTGTCTGGCCCCTGTATGTATACTACATGGTTTTGTGTGTCTGGCCGCTGTATGTATACGTACATGGTTTTGTGTGTCTTCATGTGAGGCCTTAGCTGAACACCGAGGCGATCACAAGTTTCTTTCATCCTCGCCACATTTTTCTTCATGACGTCAAGATCCAGGAGGAAGGCCGGAGTATTCACGTCATAAATAGTCTCCGGAAGCTTGTCATCAGCGGCCATGGTAACAGTCGGCAGGTCCACTTCAATCCTGTATAATCCTGTAAATGTATGGACAATTATAAATCAAAAGAAAAGATTATTTTACTTACTATATTGAAAAAAATCTAAAAGCATAGTAAGGAATTCATGGTTTCTATATCTTATAGCCTAAGTATATCCTCCGCACTTCAGTGGTTACTTTCACTGTCGTTATAGTTGTGCCATTATATGGAAATGTTAATTTTCTACTCCTCGTGTGCCATTAAATGGAAATGTTAAATATTTAGAAAATTTCATAATATATTATACCAATTTATAGCTAAATTGTTATAATTTATAACATGGACACGAATGTGCCATTATATGGAAATGTTAAATATTTAGAAAATTAACTTTATGTATAATTCAATGAATACACTTAGTCTATTATAGTTACACATATAGCCTTAGACATCAGGTTGCAGTGACCAGATGGTTATAGTCGGTTATTCAACAGATCAGGTAGTTTTGCCTTGTAGCTATCATGACCAAGCTTATTCGTGACAAGAAGTGGTCAGATTACTTAAGTAGGATATGTACTCCGACATTTATTATAAAACTGATTGATGTTGAATGTCCATGTATCTCTATATAAACCAATATTTCGAAAGGTAACAGAGTCGCTCTTAAGGACTCCACGAATAAACACCAGAAACTACCAACCTGTGTTTGAGTCCTACAACAAAACTACAGAACTTCTACATTTCATAGTCACCCCTTGGATATCTCCTACTCAGTACATAAAACTAAAGACAGTTCAGGAGAACAGGACTGACCAATCGCAGACCTGCAGATATTCCCTTTGAAGATTACAGGGAGAGCGACACCCAACTTCAAAGGCAAAAAGTCAATTACAGTCTCATACTGTTATTCCATTCTTTTGATGTTGGGAAGAAACGCTATGCTATTGCGAATAAACGCAATACTTTTGCAAATTTACTCAATACTATTGCGAATAAATGCAATACTACTAGTGTACTTAGTTTTGTGCTTATTCGCAAAACTATTGCGTTCATTCGCAATAAGTATAATAAGTATTGCTTTTATTCGCAATAAGTATTGCTGTTATTCACAATTATTTGCAATACTATTGCGTTTATTCGCAATACTTTTTTATTTTTCATATCTAATTTGGCACCAATGGCTGAATGGGCTTCCGTACACTTTCATATTACGTGTAAACTGTCACTTTCTACTGACAAGCGCATGTTAAAATACACATGTGAACTAGCGTATGAGAAAATGTTAGCTCTGTATTGTTCTGTATACCATCAGTAAAGGCTTTATTATATAATTAGTGTTAATCTTCCTAAATTAACTCTTAAAAGAAATATTTCTTATCGTAAAAACAGGGCCGAATGACCTATATTGTTAGTTCAGCTCTGAACAACAGCTGTTAAGAGACTATGTAAAGCCTTGGTATAATGCACAAATCATTAACAACGAATTAAATGTAAACTGGCAGGTCCGTTGATGAAAGCACACGTTAAAAAGTCAGCGATTGTGATTATGCATACTATTATATATATACATGTACAGCATTACATGTGACGCAGTTAAGTACAACAGACACAATACGGTATGTAATCAGCTGTTTTACAGAAAGAATACACAATGGTCATTATTAACTTACCTCCCCTCCTTTATTTGATGTCCAGTTATTACGGCCAATTGACCTCTCTGTAGAATTATTACCTTGTGAAGTGCTTACCTGGACAAGAGCCTGTGTAAATAACGATCTGGCCGTCCTGTATGCTAAATGTCACCTCAGCGTGCCTTATCTCCAGTGCTACCATAAAACGTGCATTGGTATACATATGTGTACTATATATGCCGTGTGTCACTCACGTGTAATGCAGGGGTCATCGTGTATAATAGTCGGGTTGGGATATAAGATCACTTTATGAACTGACTGTACAGTGGATTTTTGGAAATCCTATTCTGAAAATAGACTGAAAATCTCATTATATGTGTTGTTTGATATCATTCTCGATACTCTAGGGGTAACTAGCACTGACGTTATATCAACCCCTGGACTACCTCTTAGTAAAACTGCAGCCAACAGAAGACAAAGGTAATTTGATCCTCAGATCTTTGAATGTACATCAAAGAAATTGTATAACGTTACACTGTGAGTGTGTTACTTTGAAGTGAGGCGTCGCTCTGTTTGTATGTAGTGTTCAACGGAAGTCTCTGCAGGCCTATGATTGGTCAGGTTTTTCTCCCGAACTGCCTCCAGTTTTACTGTGAGATAGTCCAGTGGTGAATATAAATTCCTTCTACGGAGACAATCGTGCGACGTCGTATGTTGATAATGACGTCATCATTACCTGTGACGTCACAATATCGTTATTACACTAGTGTCCTATACGATATGTATGAAATAAGATGGCTGAACGGGTCAGTACGAAAGCCGATCGGTGTCACATATATCTTAGGGATTTTTTTTAATTTTTCG
The DNA here is from genome assembly GCF_041381155.1 of Argopecten irradians. Taxonomy (NCBI): domain Eukaryota; kingdom Metazoa; phylum Mollusca; class Bivalvia; order Pectinida; family Pectinidae; genus Argopecten; species Argopecten irradians. Next base: position 19,332,328 of record NC_091149.1, on the reverse strand, counting down.
TAATAACAACATCAGAACATGTAATAACGAGAAATTAAAAAAAAAATCGTAACGTAAAAATGACCTCAATCGGCTTTCGTAGGTCAGTTATGTGATAAAAGTGCATAATTTTGTTTGAGTTTTACGGCCTATCGACAACTAAGGTCATTTAGGGCCAAACCACAGTGCAGACAAAAAAAGTGCATAATCTCTTGAGTACCAGTTAAGACTTCTGAGAACACACCTGGGTGGTTTAATATAATAACCCCCACCTTGCTGATTTTTTTTATTTGTATTAAAACTCTACTTCTAATTAATTGATTAAATTACAACCAGGTTTGGTAGAAAACATCATTGGGTGAAGGCAATGATATTCGTCTGTCGTCATGTGTCATGCGTCATGCGTAAGGCTATTTCATTCAAAAACCTACTCCCCCAAATAAAAAAGGAAACTCTACTAAAGATTTGCTTTAAATTTCTACTCGCATGGATTCCAACTAAATATGACGCGAAACATCATCGTGAAAGGACGATAATATCATATATATACAGAGCTGGTCCGACATTGTAAATTGCGCCAAATGGGGTTGATGAGTCTGTCCTTTATAGACAGGTGTCCTATATACAGAGGTCAATTATCTAGTTAATTGCACCAAATGGGGTTGATGAGTCTGTCCTTTATAGGCAGGTGTCCTATATACAGAGGTCAATTATGTAGTTAATTGCACCAAATGGGGTTGATGAGTCTGAGTCGGTCCTTTTATAGGCAGGTGTCCTATATACAGAGGTCAATTATCTAGTTAATTGCACCAAATGGGGTTGATGAGTCTGTCCTTTATAGGCAGGTGTCCTATATACAGAGGTCAATTATATAGTTAATTGCACCAAATGGGGTTGATGAGTCTGTCCTTTATAGACAGGTGTCCTATATACAGAGGTCAATTATATAGTTAATTGCACCAAATAGAGTTGATGAGTCTGTCCTTTATAGACAGGTGTCCTATATACAGAGGTCAATTATATAGTTAATTGCACCAAATGGGGTTGATGAGTCGGTCCTTTATAGACAGGTGTCCTTTTTACAGAGGTCAATTATATATTAGTAGTAAATTGCACCAAATAGAGTTGATGAGTCTGTCCTTTATAGACAGGTGTCCTTTTTACAGAGGTCAATTATCTAGTTAATTGCACCAAATGGGTTTGATGAGTCTGTCCTTTATAAACAGTTGTCCTTTATACAGAGGTCAATTATCTAGTTAATTGCACCAAATGGGGTTGATGAGTCGGTCCTTTATAGACAGGTGTCCTATATACAGAGGTCAATTATGTAGTAAATTGCACCAAATGGGGTTGATGAGTCGGTCCTTTATAGACAGGTGTCCTATATACAGAGGTCAATTATATATTAGTAGTAAATTGCACCAAATAGAGTTGATGAGTCTGTCCTTTATAGACAGGTGTCCTATATACAGAGGTCAATTATATAGTTAATTGCACCAAATAGAGTTGATGAGTCGGTCCTTTATAGGCAGGTGTCCTATATACAGAGGTCAATTATGTAGTAAATTGCACCAAATGGGTTTGATGAGTCTGTCCTTTATAGACAGGTGTCCTTTTTACAGAGGTCAATTATGTAGTAAATTGCACCAAATGTGGTTTGATGAGTCGGTCCTTTATAGACAGGTGTCCTATATACAGAGGTCAATTATGTAGTAAAATGCACCAAATGGGTTTGATGAGTCTGTCCTTTATAGACAGGTGTCCTATATACAGAGGTCAATTATGTAGTAAATTGCACCAAATGGGGTTGATGAGTCTGTCCTTTATAGACAGGTGTCCTATATACAGAGGTCAATTATATAGTTAATTGCACCAAATGGGGTTGATGAGTCTGTCCTTTATAGACAGGTGTCCTTTTTACAGAGGTCAATTATATAGTTAATTGCACCAAATGGGGTTGATGAGTCGGTCCTTTATAGACAGGTGTCCTATATACAGAGGTCAATTATATAGTAAATTGCACCAAATGGGGTTGATGAGTCGGTCCTTTATAGACAGGTGTCCTTTTTACTGAGGTCAATTATATATTAGTAGTAAATTGCACCAAATAGAGTTGATGAATCGGTCCTTTATAGACCGGTGACCTATATATAGAGGTCAATTATATATAGTTAATTGCACCAAATGGGGTTGATGAGTCGGTCCTTTATAGACAGTTGTCCTTTTTACAGAGGTCAATTATGTAGTAAATTGCACCAAATGGGTTTGATGAGTCTGTCCTTTATAGACAGGTGTCCTTTTTACAGAGGTCAATTATGTAGTAAAATGCACCAAATGGGTTTGATGAGTCTGTCCTTTATAGACAGGTGTCCTTTATACAAATGGATTTGATGAGTGTCCTTTATGGACAGGTGTCCTTTATAGACAGGTGTCCTTTATAGACAGGTGTCGTTTACCTACCTTAAATACATCAGATGACTCCAATGCTGGCCGGCCCCCTCATCAGGTGAATCCTGCTTCCTTTGACATTTCGGCGCTTTCCACGATGTCCTCCAGAGGTGCGCCGGCTGGGTTGATCAGGCCCAACCAGAAACCAGTCGGCTATCGCATCCGCTTGGTGTTATTGCGGGTAGCTGTTTTATTTCTGCCTGTTCATCGCCACAGGCAGCGATGTCTGTCTTTCTGCCCTTCGTCACCTTGTGGCTAGCACTGTTGCTGGTGATCAAGCCACTTCTCCTCCCTCTTCCTCGAGATCCAACTGGAAGCAACTTTTGCCTGCATGCTTACTGCTGCTATCAGGTACCTCCGGTCTGCTCCGGTTACCCCTAATAGGCGTAGGGCTCTTCATAATGATTGGCCAGGGAAACCCCTGCATCCTACCTCTATCGGTAAGCACCATGTCTTCCATCCTCGATGTTGGCATTCTTCCACCAGCTGCTGGTATTTCTGCTGCTTCCTTTCATTGGCCTCCTTCATCCTGTCTTCCCATGGTACTGTTAGTTCCACCATGCTTAGAGCTGCGGGACCATACCACAACATCGGGGCGGATTGGTGTTGAAGCCACTTTGCTGGGAAACCCATCCTCTGCTGGATGTCTGCCCTCATTTCCCAGTATCTTGCTATTGCGAGTATCCCACCAGCCTCTACGCTTCCTGTAGCCCGGGTTCCAGACTTCACAAATGTGACAAACTTTGGCCCTTTTGATATTGTCCACTTTTTCCCCCTTGCACGGTCTGGACTTGCTGCTGCCATGTGTATCTTCCATCTGAAAGTGCCACCTGGCATGATTAGAGGACATGTGCCAGGTTAGCTCGGCGTTGTCCTTGATTCCCTAGGTGAAAAGGTTGGTTGGGCTTGGCAGCAAATCATAGGTTGACTTCAGCAGGAAGCTAAGTCTGTGACCTTCAATCTTCCAAATATCATTCTAGGATACTTTCCTCTGCCTCACTCCCTCCCAGTGAGTCCAGCTACCCTGCTGTCTCATGCTCACTGCCTTCACCTGCCTAGCCTCCTCATCCATCAATTTTAATCTCTGCCTGGGCCAAATAGAGGTCAATTATATAGGCAATTGCACCGAATGGGATATAGGAGCCTGTCCTTTATAGACACATGTCCTTTATACAGAGGTCAAATATATAATAAAACGTATCAAATAGGGTTGGTCATAGGGTCCTTTATATACAGAGGTCAAATATATAATAAAAACGTATCAAATAGGGTTGGTCAGTCTGTCCTTTATAGACACATGTCCTTTATACAGAGGTCAAATTAATATAATAAAATGTATCAAATAGGGATGGTCAGTCTGTCCTTTATAGACACATGTCCTTTATACAGAGGTCAAATATATAAATAAAACGTTATCAAATAGGTTGGTCAGTCTGTCCTTTATAGACACATGTCCTTTAATAAATATATAATAAAAAATTAGTATCAGAGGTCAAAGTAGGTTACAAAATAATATAAAACGTATCAAATAGGGTTGGTCAGTCTGTCCTTTAACTAGACACATGTCCTTTATTATACAGAGGTCATAAATATATAATAAAACGTATAAATCAGGACACAATGTCCTTTATAACAAAGAGGTTATATAATAAAACGTATCAATAGGTTGAAGTCTTGTTGGCACATCCCAGTCAGTCTGTCCTTTATAGACACATGTCCTTTATATCTGTCTAAATAGATTAGATCAAATCCAGGGGTGGATCAAATATATCCAAATATAATAAAAATTAGGGTGGTTCAGGCGTACGTATCATAAGACACATAGTCTCCCCTTAATGAAACAGAGGGTCAAATATAATATTAAAACGTATTTATTAGACAAATACAGAGGGTCATTGTCTGTCCTTATACTAGATCACATCAGTCAAACCTATATAATAAAAACGTCCTTTACAGTCAGACACTTTATGTCCCTTTAATACAGAGTCTGTTCCTGTATTGAAAACAGAGGTCTATAATAATACAAAACGTAAATAGTCTGTCCTTTATAGACCACATGTCCTTTATACAGATGTATTATACAGGTCAAATATATAATATGTCCTTTAACGTATCAAATAGGGTTGGTCAGTCTGTCCTTTATATAGACACATGTCCTTTATACAGAGGTCAAATATATAATAACACGTATCAAATAGGGTTGGTCAGTCTGTCCTTTACAGCAGGTTTGACTTTACTTAGTAAAAGTTGTGGTGTAAGTTGTGAATTGTCACAACTATGTTCACGTATAACTCGTACATGTATACATAATATCGGCTATGTGCAGTATTCTTCAGTTGAAGTGTTGTTATTCATAACAAGTGACATTGATTATATAGGATTTAAATGTTTATATAGGATTTAAAAAACTGTTGAAGGGGTTTTGGCAATTATTGGAAAGGAGAAAAAACTGGGATTTGAGAATTTCAAGAGGCAACATGTGTGAAATATGCTAGTTTATAATTAATTAAGTTGTGAAATGCTGTTATCCTTACCATATCATGTGTTGATTTTCGAATGTTTGTAGAATTTTAAAAGATGGTGTGTTGTATATTAACAATTAATTGATGGGCAAAACAGGACTTTTAGTTGGTTGATTGTGCTTTACATTCTGGCATATTAACAGCTAGGGTCATGTATGGACGGACGTCGCTATATGTTTGGGAATGTCAATGATGGGCCGAAATGTCCTTAGTTATGCTCTACTTAGTAAGGGTTGTCAGAGATGAGATTCCCTGTTCTCAGCTCTTGCTATTCTCTCAGTGTATCATGCGGCAGTGCCACATACCAGAGTTAAATTAAATATAGATCACCATCTTTAGTAAAAAAAAATGTACTACCAGTGATTCATCACATTACAGATAACACTAAACACAAACTTTTATGAAAAATATTCAAGTTGTTTTAATGACATCAAAATGAAATTATGCCCATATAAAATGATTTCATAACAATGAAAAAACGAAAATTTCCTCCAGTGTATACAAAGCAAGGTTACCTTTAAAGTTCTCTCATTGTGTTTCATTCATCCCTCACAACAAGTTGTTTTACAATCTACCATGCCTTTTTTGTACTATCAATTATTTTATTATATTATGAGAGTCATATCAATATCTGTAAAACTCTTCTTCCAATAATTGATAATTGTAAGTTCGATTGCTTTTGTTTGTTTGTTTTTATAGTACACAACATTAGACACTACGAAATGTTGTTAAACTCAGAATACTAGTAAATCTACTTCCAATAATCGATAATTGTAAGTTTGATAGCTTTTGTTTGTTTGCTTTTATAGCCAAGAACATTAAACATGACGAAATATTTTAAAATTGTCTCGTCATTCTATACTTAAAAATATTGGAGTACATGTACAGGAAATGGATCTAAATTTTAGCAAATATAATTCATCATGAAAATACAAGCTGTGGAGACATAAAACTGACATTACTATAATACCACAGCATACCTCCATGACTCTAATCTTACTCCCAATCGTCTTTTTCATCATAGGACGCAGGAGACAAAAGCGTCATAGTTGTCACTTTGGATTTTACAAAGTTGTGAGACAATACATATTACACTTATCTGCAGTGATAATCCAGTTATCAACTTGGCATATCCTTAAAAAGTATAAAATTTCTTATATGGAATTATTATGATTTTTCCTCCCAACAAAGAGTACTGACCACTCCCTTGCTCCCCATTACATCATTGCAATGCATATTAAAGAGTTACATCCCTTGCGAAAGTACCGACCACTCCCTTGCCCCATTTACAAGTTTTTTGCATATTACAGAGTTATCTGGTTGCAGTTAAGAATCAATTGTGGTGCCAAATTTTGTGAGTGAAATCCTCATTTTCTCTGAAAAGTATGATGTTACGCTTGTAAACACATGCCGTCACAATCAATACCTACCTGCAAGTGCAGATAACTATCTACTTAACTATTCAAATAAATGTACAGAAAATCACAGAGGAATGGTTAAATGACCAAGCAAGTCGCTATGGTAATCATCACAAAACCAAAAAATTAATGACAACTTTTCCTGTACTTTGAAATATCTTCCTCACTTATCTACACTATCCATCTCAAGACATACCTACACGTATAAATACAAACATAACATCTTTTCACTCACACTCTTGTAGTCTGCATTCAGAAAATATCTAGGAAAGCATTGATACTATATCAGAAATGACGATGATTATTAATGAATTTAGCTTTCTAAATAATAAATGTTGACTTTATCACATTCCAGACCTCTTATGTAACACAAAATATTACTTACAAATATACATTTATCATTACACTGTAAGTAAATATCTAAACAAACAAACAGCACTTAAGTAAAATAAGTTTTTTATGTTTACATAATTCAATCTCTCTTATAACAAGCGTTTTCATTGGCTTAAAAGTTAATTTTATTATCCCATATAACATGACATATTCAAATGACCTTTGTAATGATATCTTTGATTGGCCGATACCATGGTGTAGCAATTTCTTAGGAAAAAAGTCCTTCAAGAATATTTTACTTTGACAGAATAAGGAATAACTTGTTATAGATCCAAACACAAAAATCTTTAAAGACCGCTTCACAAAGCATTCTAACTTCTGTGTTGTACATTCTGCATCTTAATATCATAAGAAATCTTTTTAAGTTATTCTTCTAAAAGTAACATTAGTTTTTTACATATCCTAATATTAAGTTCTGTAAAGATTCAAAGTATAAAAATAAACTGGGACTTTGTCTGTAAAACCGAGTATATATTTTGAATAGCAGTAAACACATATCAGAATTATGCATGTTTCTGCACATAATAATCAATTTGTGATATTTTGTTGATTCTGAGTGACACTGTAGTAATGGAACTATAACCCAAAAGAACCCACAAATTGTGTATTAAAGAATACAACATGTTGTATTTTAATTGAAAATACCAAATATAACCTATAAAGGACGTAGAGAATGGATAGGGTGAGGGCAACCTTTCATTCTGAAGTTTTAGGAAACAGGTTATACTTTTAAATAGAGTACAGTTCAAAGGTCAATAGACAAAGTTTGAAACAGTCTATAAGTAACATCACAAGAAACTCATTGATGTTTTACACTGAACTATTTCACTGACCAATTTGTCAAAATATCAAAATGGAAAGTTTCCTGAACAGAGCACAAGTGATGGTACAAAAACAGTAACAGAAAATCTGCGATCCATTTTCCATGAATTATAACACATTAGGAACATCATCAACCTTCAACGAAAGAAAATGTATAGGGCTGTCCATATTTATAAAGTGTCCTAATTAGGTTAGATAAAGTATTTTCATTACACAAATACAATATGACTGCACAAGTAAACATTGTTCTATCTAAGACAGATTTCACACATTTATCTAACATCAGTAGACAAAGCATATTTAACAAAAAAACGAGTTAAAAAAACATAATGTAACAGGTTTTCTTACAATATTACATCATTTACTTTGATGAATTTAAACATGATGAAAGTTCTGTGGTTGAATTTTGTTGAGAAATTTAAAGTATCACCCTAAAATCCACGAAGATTATGCAAATAAATTTGCTTGAAGTCCATTATAAATAACTTTCTTCGATTCCTGTTTCAAAATCTCTCTTATTTCTGCAACAGATAAAAACAAAAACAAAATATTAGAATGCATGACAGACATTGAACATTGTGTATGTATTAAAGAAATCAAAACAATGCACAACACATTGATACAGACATGAAAGCTTGACATTAAAACTCTTTCCTTAGGTAAAATACTGAGTAACAGGTAAATTTCATGTTAATGTTATTTTCATGACTGTGGGGGGACACTAGTGCCCTTATGAAAATTATTTAAGCCAATAATGAAATTAAACAATAAAATTCAAATTTCTAGTTTTAAACCAAAATTGTGCAATGTACAGTAATCAACTCGCATCAAGTTCAAGAAAGACCCAAAATTGTAAGGTTTCAATGGTTAGTAAAATCAAATTTTTCATCAGTGCATTACTCCTGAATGGCTTATTTAACTCTTTTCTTGACTTGGATTAAGCTGGTTTTGGTTTGTCTAGTTTTATGTTCTATTAACAGCTAGGTTCGTGTAAGGACGTTGCCAGGTTTATGGTTGAGGAAAACCGGAGTACCTGGAGAAAAACCACTGACCAGCGGTCAGTACCTGGTAACTGCCCACATGGGATTCAGACTAGCGACCCAGAGGTGGAGGGTTTGTTGTAATATGTTGGGATATCTTAATCAATCTGCCACCATGGCTCCTTAAGCTGGGTGAAAGGAGTTACATTATATTTTAATCAGCACATTGCTTTTTAATGATATAGACTTATTCAACATTTTCCTTGACATGAATTAATATTAAGTTACATGTTTGTGGATTGTCATTAAGAAATCAAGGCTATGAGATTAATATACTCACGATCTTGATCTTCCTTGGTAAGTGTTCCCTTAGGGAAGTCTATATCAAATGTGATAAATAATGCTCCTTTTACATTATTATTTTCATAGTTTGGCATTCCTTCTCCCGATTTTCTCATTCTGGCTCCAGGCCATGTGATTTTGTCACGGACAACATGTACCTTAAAACAGAACATAGTCATCTTAATGATAATATATATTCATATAACCAATTACTGGAGAAAACAAAATTTGAGTTCATTTCTGCTTCTTCTGGAAAATAACATCGAACCTTTAAAGATGTAGTGTGGAAACTTTCCATTACTAAAACCTGTCATTAGGTCACTTTGACTTTGTGTTGTAATTAAGCTTTCATTGTTAATTTAGTTTTACTGCAACTGTTAAAGATCTCATCTGCCGACAGAGCATAAATTAAAATGGTACCCATTATTTGAACAATAATGTTTAATCATTAATATGCATATTTAATTAAAAAAAAGATAATTGATTTTGCATTTGGTGCATGCCCATTCAGTATTTCATTCCATATATTTAGGACATAGTGCCACAGAATTATTTGCGGACACAATTATTTTTGATATTTTAATCTTGAAATTAAAAGCTCAAACTTTTCAATGGTGGTACTGGTGCAAGGGCGACACTTAGGTATCACTATGTCGGCGTCGGTGTCGGCGTCCGGGAAACGGTTTCTGCTCGATAACTTAAATATTTATTGTCCAATTTCAACCAAATTTTATAAATTGCTTTCTATCAATGAGAGCTCAGATGAGTTGAATAATGGTCAAAATCTGTCAATATTTGCAGGAGTTACGGGACTTTAAAATCGTCAAAACAGATAAATCCATGGTTTCCGCTCATTAACTTTAATATTTATTGTCCGATTTTAACCACATTTGGTGTATTGCTTTATATCAATGAGATCTTATATGGTATTGATACTGGTTAAATCTGTCAATATTTGCAAAAGTGACGGGACTTTAAAATCGCCAAAACATGGTTTCTGCTCAATAAAATTGGCAAAAATTTATAGTCACAAAAATATATGAAGTACAGAAAAAATAGAACCATTGTAATCTAAATTGTGAAAATAAATGTTCATGAAATTTGAGGTTTTTGAAAACAAAAAGATAAGACGCTGGGAATTTAATTCACTGGGAAAGTAAGTTTGTTAGCAGTACAATGTACAAAGGACAATTTACCTACAAAATAAATGGTCTAATACAAGTCATCTCTAAAAATTTGTTTTTCAAGCAACTGCTCTAATAAAACCAGACTTTATCAAGTGGTTTCACTAAGTATAGAGGCATAATTAAAAAATGATTTAATCATAATTAAGAAATAAAATTTATTACAAGTCCAATATATAGCATATAATTGATATCTAGTCTACTATGTTAGAATTTCAACATAAATAACTTATCATTACGAGAAAAATAGATTGTGTGTGATATGATCATTTATAATGCATTTGTATTGAGATAACTATGTCATAATAAATTGAGACAACAAATTCATAATTTCCGCATACAAAGATACAAGTAAGATATAAATAAACTATAATTGACGGGTACTTCACGTGACTTTGCATTTTTCATTGAATAAAATCTTACCTTTACTCCTACATTGTCAATAATTGAAGGGTACACACGCATGCCAGGCATAGCTTAACAGTTCATAGCGATCTTTTTTGCAATTAGATAATTCCCTTCTTTTTTTTCAGAACCTTTGAGAGGTTTTGGAGACGAGAGAATATTTGAGCCTGAACTTTGTCTGATCACAACTATGGAATGTGGTAGACATGAGCGACTCCTGCATGCCATGCACAGCCTTTTCAAGGACATTGAGGCTGATGTGTTCATCACCGAACAAGATGTGGAGGACCTCCTCGCTCAGCAGATGTCACGTCCATACAGTCCAAATGATGAACCAGTCAACAATATTGGTACTGATAGGTCGGTGAGTGATTCTGGGTTTCCTTTGGGACAGATGGATAGTAAGCCTTTACAGCGAGTTCGTCCACTACAGAGACATGAATTGACTGATCCAGGGAGCCCAAATCAGGTGTTTATGTCTAATTCCTACTTTCGTGCCATGTCAAATCCTTGTGTGTGTATACCAAACCTGCCTGAGAGATTGATGAAGTTTGACAAACAGATCAAGAGTTTCCTTCACAAAGCGAACCTGATATCAAAGAAGATTAATGACCTTTTACCTGCCTCGACACAAACTTCCATTTCCATGAAACCTTTCGCCAGATTCATTCACAGTGTTAATACAACATCCGACTTCTTAGGACATCTTCTGGACATCACTAGGTACAAAGGGAACAGTAGTCAGATCAGCGAGGTGGGGGACGATGTCACAGAAATTGAGAGAGGTATGACTTTAGGAAGAAGTTTTCTGACAACCGAGACCCTTGATTGTCGATGTTGTTCAAATTGTGTTTGGCTTATCCGTATGTTCTGTGGAAGCTCACTCAGGAAATTCCAGACCCTGAAGAGACAAACTGTACAACAGAGGGCCCAGCTGATGAAGGTTAACAGCAGATTTGAACCGACGACAGATCCTCCCTTGCAGAATGAAGAGACTAAGGCTGCACAACCACAGAAATATCCACAGGAAAGTCTCAAACCTCCCCGCAACACAACACCAGTTACTGTTTCCGGTGTCCATGACAACTATAGGATGTACCTGCAGCTGGAGACACCACTTCCTGTATCATCGCCTAGCAACCAGCCATGGTATCCATCACTTCCTGGAAACAAACTGATGCATACCCCATTATTGCCCAGCAACCAGCTGCGATGGCCACCGCCAATGGTATCCAATGCAGCACCGTATCAAGGACGAATGGACACCATGCCAACCCTATCTTCTAGATTGCCTTTGGTTAACCCAGCATCAAAGGATACAGTGATTGCTAGAGGCTTGGACTTAGGACGCCAGTGCGTTACTTCGAGAGATGATGATCCTTTAGGTGTATTGAGTTCAGATATGAATCATGTTGGATTACCATTTGGAGGAAATTGTACAGAAGATCAAGACTATCGTAATTCACCATCACATGATCATCATAGGTTCAGACACAGCAGATCTCCTGGTGACCTTGATCACAGACCATTTGACCGCCGTCCAGTTGGAGGAGTTGGACATCGCAGGTATAACCAGAAATTCCAGAGAAAGCCCTTACCAGACACTGTGACTACACGTCACATCATGCAGTCATTTCCAGAAGTAGATATTAGGTCAGCTTCTTCTGGCTCATCTCCTCTGATGTCAAGTTCACCACAGACTAATCTGACAGTTCTAGGACAGAGTGGGAGTCCATTTTATAAGGCAAGATCTCACCCAGTAGGACAAGAGAAAACCTTTATTGAACCAAGTCTGGGGTCTCCATCCTTCAGACCACCATGGATTCACACAGATTTCCCTTGTCATTCGACACAACACCAAGGCTCCCCAATACCTTCCATCAGTAACCCCAGACAACCAGACGATGGGAACCCAATGAGACCAGCTTCTTTTGGCAAAGACTCTATCTTACTGTCATCACCACCATCAGTACAGGCGGATGGAGTTCCTTCTAGTTACAAGCTGATATCGCCTCCTTCGACAACAACTCTCCGAAAAGTCATGGTTAATGATTCAAAACTTTCATCAGACACGACGCCGCGTCCACTTTCAGTTACCAGGGTGACAGATTCAAACCCGATGACACCTCCACCACAAGTTACCATTGTTACAGGTTCCAACCAGTTGTTATTTGACATAGCTACCAATTCCAAGGTATCATCATCATTACCAAGCATTACTACAGAGCCACTTCAATTTCCAAGTTCCAAGCTGAAGCCTGAAATCAGTAAAGAGAGGGAGACGAGGTCACCAGCAAATGAAATTAATAGGGTTATTGATGAGACTGTGAATGCCAAGTCCTGCTCGACGTTTTCCTTCAAGTCCTTCAATCCTGTCCACAAGGCCCGGAAATTTATGACCAAGTGCAAGGAGCTGACTTCTTGGAAAAGACAACTTAAACTGGATCATGAAGGAATGGTGCCATGGCAACAGGAGGATGGGTTCCAGTGGAGAGAATTAGACAAGAAATCCCCATCTACCTCATCCATACGAACAAGTAAGAAAATGTCACAGAAGGATTTACAAATGGTTGAGCAGACAAAATCAAGATCTTCTGAGCCTAAGACAGCAGGACCACCACCTTATACATCAAAGACTTCCTACACACGCAAATCCTTCAAGTCGCCGAAGTCCCCTAGACTTACCCAGACGAATGCAAGAAAAGAAACAAGTCCGAAGACACCTTCATCCTCACAAATAAAGAAATCGCAAGAACTTGGCAGTCCCAAGACACCAATGTCATCTCATAGGATGAAAACATCAGTATATAGCAGTCCAACACAATTTTCATCACCAGTGATGAAGAAATCCAGCAGTCCAAAAACACCTGTCTCATCTGGAAAGAGGAAAACCAAAAACCGTAACAGTCCAAAAACACCTTCTACACCACGAGTAAAGAAACCTGCAGCTGGTAAAAGTCCAAAGACACGTTCATCACCACGTGTTAAACCTTCTGACTGCAAAAGTCCCAAGGGTTCTTCATCTTCAACAACCAGATCATTTGCCTGTTCTGAAGGTGTAAAGGCAGAAGCATCAGCCTCCTTGAGTGGTTCCTCTGTGATGGTCAACGGTAAAAGTTACAACCAACTGACACATAGTGAAACATCATTGCCTCAACCAAGTATTCTCACTACATCATTGCCTCAACCAAGTATTCTCACTCCAAAACCTTCCAAGCCACACAGTAAACCTCCATCAAGACAGGATATAGAATGCCACATCAACCTGGTGAAGAACGGAAAATCCCCAAAGCCTCGAGCTCAGACATCACCCGCTGTACTCAAGCTTCCCCTGAAGTGTACAACTGCTGAATCCTCTTGTACCGCTGTGTCAACATCTGTATCCTGTATTGAGAAACCAATTACCACTCTTGTATCATCAGGAGGATCTTCTGTACAGTCTAAACTTTTAACAGTATCCAGTGGCAACAGACAAGTTACCTCACTGTCATCATCACTTGGACCTATCACCATGGCAAATTTTGTTCCAGTATGCATTAGTGTCAGACCTGTTGCTTCTCCTGTCTTGTCAACTGGACCTGTTACAATATCCAGACTTGCCCCAGCTTACACGAGTGAGAGACCAATTACCTCCCTTGTTTCCTCAGTTGGGCCAGCAGCCATGACTAATCTTGTTAATGTATCTGTGAGTAAGACAACAGTTGCCTCCCCTGCTGTAAGACCTGTAACCATGCCACTACTGACAGAGAGACCAGTACTTGTCACAAAGAATGGTGTGCCTGTCCTCCTGTCTGTGCCTCCAACTGTATCCATGGTGAAGAATGTCTGTGTTGTCAGTCAGAGCCCAGTGATCACTTCATCTACTATAAACCATGCACAGACATCTACTCAAAAGCTTCACAAATCTGCTGCACAAAGTTCTCTGAAAGTAAAGATGATCCAGCCAATGCCCTCAAAGCCAGCTAGACACGATCTACCTCCTACTACTAGTCTATTGCCTGACAAACCAAACAGACAGACAGCCTTGCCTGAAATCTCAGCAGCTCAAAGCTCAGCGCAGCTTCATCCTTCCCAAGTCTCACTGCTGAATCCCAGAGTCATGATGAGGATCACGAAGACTACAGACATTCCTAATACATACCATGTATCATCCATTCAGACAACAGCCAGAACAACCTCTCTTCCTTTGGCAGACCTCAAGCATGAACAGAGATCTGAAGTGAGGTCAGAGGATCCATTAGTGTCTGTCTCCAAGGCTTCCATGAACTTTGGAGTGGCTAAGGATACTCCACAATCAGCCACCTCAGAAGGATCAGAAACTTTTACAAGAGCAGCTACTTTTGTAGGATCGGGAACCTCAGTTGATGCAAGAACCCCAAAAGGTGCTGCTACTACATCAGAACACATCTTGCCACATGCAACTGTCAGTGATTCTGGGAGCTCAACACCAGACAGGCTTATTATTGTCACAGATACAGATGATGAAAGCTTCGTGAGTCAACAGAAGAGGCCTAACATAACCACATCAGTCAGTAGTTGTATGAGCCAGGCTACAGATGTTCAACACAAGAAAACAACCGTCAGTCATACATCAACAAGTATGTCAGCTTGTTCTCTCGTGTCGTCAGATCCATCTCAAAGACAAGTCAGGTTAACAGCCGTACCTCGCACGCCTACAAGTCACCTCAGTGAACAGGGTCACCAGCAACAGCCTAACATTCCACAGATTTCTGTGAACACCAAAATGGAGAAGTACTTTGATTCCATTACTTCAGCTGAAAAGTCTACCGATGTCCCAGATACAGATACCCCCGATGTTACACCAGTGAAAACGCTCACGATTACCAAGTCCAAATCATCCTCTCGCTGCTCACAAGGGTGGATACCGATCAAGTTGCCATCCTTTTCCCAGGAAGTTCCCTCTCAGAAGACCAGAAACAAGATATTCCAGTCTAGGAAGTTTACCAGTGCATTTCAGCCCTCAGAAAGTAGTGGTCAACACTGGAAGGATCGAATGACAGAGAGCACTATGGTAGACATCATGTCGTCAACTCGTGGTTATCGGAGACTAAACAGTCATTCACCACTAGGGACTGATCTGAAGCCGGTCACTGATGTCAGGAAGGTTGAAAAGTGGTCCGACAGCCATACAGAGAGTATTGCTTCTAAGGAACACAAGTGCATCAACTTGGTACAAGAAATTCTCGCCGAGGAAACCTTGAAGAATGACCAGACTCCTACATCACGGAAAGTACAGATATCCAGAAAGCGATTGATATCCGACTCCTTTGATGACAACTGGATTATACAGGATAAGGAGTATAATGAAAATCCTACCGAGAACCAACCAAAGCGTCGAAAATGGCTGGGAGGTGTCCAGAGTACCAAACATACAACAAAACGACCGGAATTTAAGATCCAGCCAACAGGCGAGAATCAAGCTCATGTGGTGAAGAAGACTTATGTTAGTGTGGATACCTATAAGAGGACAACACAGTGTACAACTCAGGTTACAGTTGGAGAGGATAGGCCTGCAAGAATTGTGATCAAACCTGAGACAGCCCACATGGAAGATAATCTGTACCAACTGCCAGCTAGATATGATCCTCTTAGGAAGTTGAAGAGCATTCCTCCCATCGCATTCCAAGGAAAGATCAATGAGCAGAGAGTACGGGAGGTATTGTCAGATCCCTGTGCCATCATGATGGATGTGTATGACCATCAGAGTTGTCGAATTATGCCAAAAGCAATTCAGAAAGCTTCCAGCCATGGATCACCAAGGTACTTCGCACGTGAGTTGATTTTCATGATCTTCACAATCGGAGAGCTCCAGGGAAAGAAGATCGATTCTAACAATCCGAGGACTAGGCTGACCCAGTCTCAGATCCTCAACCCCACAATGATAGCTGCAGTGAAAGACGTTGTACTTCACACCTTCCCGATTGAAGAGTTCCATTGGTATGACAGATGCATTCCTTTCATCAATGATTCCCTCAAGAGCCTGTTTCAGAAGAAACTCACACATCCAGCTTTCCGATGGATAGAGGGAATTGAAAGCTGCTTCTAGCTGGTGTCAATCCTGAAGGATAGTGTTGCTTCAAGTAGACAGAGTTGCTTCAAAAAGTGTTGTTTCAAAAAGACAGTGATGACAGTGTTATTTCACAAAGACTGTTGTTTCACAAAGACCATATTGCTTCAAAAAGACAGTGTTTAAAAAGGCTGTTGTTACACAAAGAAAGTGATGCTTCAAAAAGACAGTGATTCTTCAAAAAGACAGTCTTGCTTTAAAAAGACATTGTTGCTTCAAAAAGATTATGTTATTTCAAAAAGACAGTGTTGTTTCACAAAGATAGTGATGTTTCAAAAGGACAGTGATTCATCAAAAAGACAGTCTTGCTTTAAAAAGACAGTTTTGTTTTTAAAAGACAGTGGGGCTTCAAAGAGACATATTGCATCATAAACATAGTGATGCAGAGACAATATTGCTTTAGGAAGAACTATATAATCAATTAACGACTATTCTTTGGGTGAAGTGGATGATCTTGATTCACAAAAATATACATTTACAGACATTTCCTGTGTAATAAGCCTGTCTCGACACTTCAAAAAGAAGTCTGATATGGACATCTTTAGTTGTACAGAATATAAATCTAAAGCTATATTTATTGCAATTGATCATTGTTTTGACCAAGGCAAAATTTGAGAATGCTGGATATTTTCAACAAGCAGATTTTTCAAATTAATACTAGCTAGCTCAAAGAACATTTTTGTTTATTTATATTTTCTTTTGATTGTTTTTTTTTCTTGATATTGCAATATTATTTGTGTGAGTTCTGGTCAAGTGTAATTTTTCCATTGGTGGTACATGTGTATAATTGTAATGAAACGTTGATAAACCCCAAATTTTTATTTCCATCATGGTGTGATTGGAAAGGAAATTTAATGAGCATGTTTTGTTGTCTCTTATATCATAATTATGATGATGATGTGAGTAATTGGGGATAAAAGATTATTTAAAAGATAAAAAATTCTTAAGTTGTTTACGTAATTTTCATTTAGAATTTTCAGTTGGTAGATTTTTATCAAACTATGAATCAAAGTTGCATTTTTATCTTCATTTAAAACAAACACCCTTTTGACCATGAACATTATAAAACAAACACCCTTTTGACCATGAACATTATAAAACAAACACCCTTTTGACATGAACATTATAAAACAAACACCCTTTTGACCATTGAACATTATAAAACAAACACCCTTTGACCATGAACATTATGAATTGTTTCATTTTGTGGTTGAAGCTGATCATTGAAGTGTAATTGAGATAAGTATATGTAAACACTTCTGTCAGTTTGAGATAAAGACATACTACCAAATATAATAACAACATTTTCCATGATTTTCCAGAAAACACTTGTTTTTACATTTTCATGAAGATTTGTCGTGTGAAATAGTAAGATATAGCTAAATGTTTCCATAGTCATATACCAAATACTTTACTTTGTTAAAACTGATTTTTTTTTAACTCTCTAAACAATAAAAGCTGTATTGTTAATTATGAAAAATAATTTATAAAAAATATAAATCTTAAATTGCTGTGCATTTTTTACGTTTTGTATTATTTACTATAATACTAGTACAGACAGTATAATAGTCTACATTTTTTAAATACCAGTTAATGACTTTATACAATTTTCTGTCTGCTGATTATATTATATGGTTTGAGATATGAAAAAAAAATGTTGATTCCTCTAGAAATTTTGGCCAATAATTCCATCTTTTTTTAAATCAAAAAATATTTCAAAAGAGGACAAGAGTGAAAAAAATATATAAAATTTGTTTGATTATGTTTTATGATGTGTAGCATTCAATGCTACAGATGTTTGTTTAATAAAACTGAATGACATTATAAAGATTTTATGCTTATTATTTAGAACTTCCCGTCCTTAGTATCTAGAGTTCAAAGGTACATAAAAGAGATCAATCCAAATTTGATTTATAAATTTTCTATTGTATTTGCTTCATAAGTCGCTTTGCTTCATTATTTCTTGGTATAAATTGATGTCATAGTAGACAAATGTGGATGTGGTCTCTTTTATAACCTTATAACTCATTTGTAGGATTTTCTGATCTGTCATCGTTACTTCCCTTTCTTTCACTTCCCCAATGAAGGGGAGTAACTCTTGAGAGATTAGAATGAAGAATTTCAGGAGAATGACAACAATTTCACCAGTGTATTTCTCGTTAGAATTAACAATTTCACGACAGTATGTTTTCAGAACTATCATTGTTAAAATAATACTGATTATATTCCATTTATCTATTATGCAGAGTTATCTCCTCATTGTGAACAATTTCTATGATTTTTTTTCCGGCTTGATAGATATTGTCAACATCTTCAATGAGATTGTAACTTGTCAAATACAGGGTCCAGTTTCATCAATATTCCTTGATTTTAAGGACTTCTTAGTTAATGAGAAAATCTTAACCCTAACCATTGTAATATCTGATTAAGGAGAATTAAGTTTAAAAAATCCTTCAGATTAAGGAATGTCGATGAATTTGGGCAGAGATCATGGACAGAACTTCGTGAAAGACAGATCAAGGAGAAGAAACTTGTCAAATACTTGTACAGTAAAACAGTGATAACAGACCTCTAGTGACAAACAAAATCTTTTTGTTATAAGCATAGTTTGGTATACACTTATTACAGACATCAAAGAACCTTGACTGGAAATAAAAATCACTATGTTATGACCATGAATTTGTTTTAAGGGGTTTGTTATAAATGTATTTTACTGTACAGATCAAGGGGAGAGAACTTGTTAAATATAGATCAAGGGGAGAGAACTTGTCAAATACAGATTGTGGGTAGATCAAAAACTTGTCAAATACAGATCAAGGGCAGATCACTTGTCAAAAACAGATCAAGAGGAGAGAACTTATCAAACACAGATCAAGGACAGATAACTTCTCAAATACAGATCATGGGCAGATTTTAGTCAAATACAGAACACGGATAAATAACCTGTTAAATACAGATCAAAGAGAGAGCTAAATTGTCAAATACAGACCAAGGACAGATAACTTGTCAAATACAGATTAAGGGCAGATAAATTGTCACATACAGACCAAGGACAGATAACTTGTCAAATGCAGACTAAGGACAGATAACTTGTCAAATACAGACCAAGGGCAGATAACTTATCAAATACAGACTAAGGACAGATAACTTGTCAAATCAACCCATGACAGATAACTTGTCAAATGCAGACTAAGGACTGATAACATGTCAAGTACAGACCAAGGGCAGATAACTGGTTAAATACAGACTAAGGACAGATAACTTGTCTAATACAGACCAAGGACAGACAACTTGTCAAATACAGACCAAGGACAGATAACTTGTCAAGTACAGACCAAGGGCAGATAACTGGTTAAATACAGACCAAGGGCAGATAACTGGTTAAATACAGACCAAGGGCAGATAACTGGTTAAATACAGACCAAGGGTAGATAACTGGTTAATTACAGACCAAGAGCAGATAACTTGTCAAATACAGACCAAGGACAGATAACTTGTCAAATACAGACCAAGGACAGATAACTTGTCTAATACAGACCAAGGACAGACAACTTCTCAAGTACAGACCAAGGACAGATAACTTGTCTAATACAGAACAAAGGGAGATAACTTGTCAAATACAGACCAAGGTCAAGGAATGATGTCAAATTAACTGATTAAACAACAAATTTATTTAGTCAGGTAATTCTGTATCTGAAATGTTGGTGACATACGTCTATGTTCAGGTATTGGAATCAGCAATGGCAGCAGTGTAGTTGTAATGGGCTGATCAAACTTCCTATGGATCCTACATAACAAAGGTGTTTGTGTGAAATTGCAGAGCTAATCCAAAACAAAAAGATCAGGGTCAATGCTTCTCAAAAAAATAGAACATTTGATGCAAGTGATGAATATCCAGTTCTGTTGATTTTTTGTCAATAAGAGGCATTATATGATGAAACTTGTAGCATCTTTGAAAGTTTAGTCAAAATAATCTCCTGGACCAGTAAAAATTTCTTTGTCACTCAACACTGTGTTACTAAAATTTATCAATGCACATGTTGTTAACTAATTTGTTAATTAATTATCTTCCCTTTATTTGTTACCAGACAAACGATCTCACAGCAGTACATCTTGGTGTGAAGTTTTCCTGTCGATTCACATTGAAGGAGATACAGGAGAGATGGTATGCCTTACTCTACGATCCTGTCATATCCAAGTAAGTAATGAAGGTCAAGGTAAACTAGAATGTTGAGGTGTAGAGGTCAAAGCCTACTAGAATGTTGAGGTGTGAAGGTCAAAGCCTACTAGAATGTCAAGGTGTGAAGGTCAAGAGCTGCTAGAATGCCAAGAGGTGAAGGTCAAGGCCAATAGAATGTCAAGGTCCTCATGCTAAACAGATTAAAAACAGGTCAAGATCACCTCTTTTGTAATTGTGTACTGTAGACACTCCGTCAACATACTAAGACATCTGATGTGAGGAAAGATTACTAATTTGAACATCATTGTGCCTTTGTATACGGTAGTATGATTGTATTTGGCCATATTTTATGGAGCTTCCTATAGCCCTCCATAATGAATGTTTTACAAACTGAGTTCAGAATACTGTATATAGAGTCAAATCACTGTTATGGTTTTAGACAGAAAGCTGGTTACTATGGTTCTCTTTGTTGCTAGGTAAAGTAGACTATTTTCACTAATGTGTATACAAACCGATTTTATAAAGCTGAAGAAGAGAAAGATGTTAGTTTATAGAGACGCTCCTTATTAATGTTAGGCAACATCACATTATATGTAAATCTTGTTATAAGTTGTATTTCATGCCCATGAAATGGGTATAGGTACAGATAACATGTCCTGTCTCATTGTGTTCTCACATTATGTGCCATATTGCAATAAGGAGACAGGGGGATATATAAATATCTACCAGACATTTCTAGTTTATCGTTCTGTTGATTTTGTTTTCAGACTAGCTATCCAGGCTATGAAGCAGCTCCATCCCGATATAATGAATAATGTACAGGGGAAAGCACTCTTCAGTAAAGAGGAAGAAACGTTACTCGGCACTGTAGCCTCGGTGAGTCTCCTCCCCAGAACCTAGAACGGTATATCCTTGTGTAAACGTCTTTCAAACAAATGGATAATCCTGACACTACTTAGGGTAAATTAACACATTTGTCTTCAGATGATGTGACTTTAAGGTGTAACAAGTCTGTTTACATTCAATATTGACCAGTGCCGAAGGATAATATTTTATATAAGATTATATATACATGTATATTATGTAAAATGTTTATAAAAATATGTATTATACGTGTACGATTTGGCCATATTTTTTGGAGCTTCCTATAGCCCTCCATAATGAATGTTTTACAAACTGAGTTCAGAATACTGTATATAGAGTCAAATCCCTGTTATGGTTTTAGACAGAAAGCTGGTTACTATGGTTCTCTTTGTTGCTAGGTAAAGTAGACTATTTTCACTAATGTGTATACAAACCGATTTTATAAAGCTGAAGAAGAGAAAGATGTTAGTTTATAGAGACGCTCCTTATTAATGTTAGGCAACATCACATTATATGTAAATCTTGTTATAAGTTGTATTTCATGCCCATGAAATGGGTATAG
This sequence comes from Argopecten irradians, assembly GCF_041381155.1. Taxonomy (NCBI): domain Eukaryota; kingdom Metazoa; phylum Mollusca; class Bivalvia; order Pectinida; family Pectinidae; genus Argopecten; species Argopecten irradians. Next base: position 19,310,141 of record NC_091149.1, on the reverse strand, counting down.
GTACAGATAACATGTCCTGTCTCATTGTGTTCTCACCTTATGTGCCATATTGCAATAAGGAGACCAGGGGGATATATAAATATCTACCAGACATTTCTAGTTTATCGTTCTGTTGATTTTGTTTTCAGACTAGCTATCCAGGCTATGAAGCAGCTCCATCCCGATATAATGAATAATGTACAGGGGAAAGCACTCTTCAGTAAAGAGGAAGAAACGTTACTCGGCACTGTAGCCTCGGTGAGTCTCCCCCCCCAGAACCTAGAACGGTATATCCTTGTGTAAACGTCTTTCAAACAAATGGATAATCCTGACACTACTTAGGGTAAATTAACACATTTGTCTTCAGATGATGTGACTTTAAGGTGTAACAAGTCTGTTTACATTCAATATTGACCAGTGCGAAGGATAATATTTTATATAGATTATGTATACATGTATATTATGTAAAATGTTTATAAAAATATGTATTATACGTGTACCATTACCCCAGAGGTACACTTAACCATTTTACATTTAATTACAGTTTAATGTTGTTTGTAAATTCTTAAAAGTTTATAAATACGGTTGTAAACAGAATGTTTTCTCCTACAATGTACAATTATGCAATTATTGTACGATTGTAACTGGAGAATAGATAATGTAGTGGCCAGAGAGGGATTTGAACCCAAAACCTACGAACACTAGCCCAATGTTCTACCAACTGAGCTACCTGGTCACCAATGACAGATTCACGCTACTCAATTATACTTTGGGTGAAAAAAGCACAAAGTTTCCAACCTAAAGAAAATGTATAAAAATGATTGAATTTTTTTTGTTTGATCAGACCAGCCAGCCAACAGCAGACACTTTCCAGGACCTACTGGAGAAAGAGTCAGATGTGTTCCATCCACTCCGCACGGCCAAAGCTCTACAAAACCATTGGATATTAATGAAACAGTACCATCTTCTTCCTGACCAATCAGGTACAGTGTAACAGTAAACAAAACAATGATCATCCAATTAGGTACAGTATACTAACTGAATAATCCACCAATCAGGTACAGTGCAAAAGTATAGTAACAGAATTATCATCCAATCAGGTGCAGTGTAACAGAATACTAACTGAATAATCAACCAATCAGGTACAGTGTAACAGTTTAGAAATACAGAATGATCAACAAGTCAATACATTGTAACTGATATATTTTTCCAATTAACCAATTTGATGAAGTGTTAGTTGTCACAAGAAATATTTTTTGATGCCTTTTTAATGCACATATCTGACAATAAGATCATTAAATTGAAACATCATAAAATATAATTCAATTACAAATCAGAACTAGGTTTACTTGTTTCTGAATAATTAACCAATCAAATGTTGTTTTACAAATGCAGAATGCCTATTTTTTAGAGAAATTCATATACATCTTTTTTTAATCACAAATAAATGTATAAAAATGCCAATGAGAATGTAGGTTAGCAACCAAGGTATTATAGGTATATATATTTTCAAAGTGATGATCCAAATATGAATTCTTTTACAGTACAACCTATGCCTCGAGGCGACCATGTACTGAATTTCTCAGATGCGGAAGACATGATGAACGATGAAGATGTACGGGATCCAAAGGATGAGACATTAGAACAAGGTAATATTTGTGGCCTTTACTTGTTTGGAAAAAACTATGTATTTCTGAAAATAGTTCTATAAAGATATGTTGGATTGAGTATTTTCAATTTTGGTACATTTAAAAGCTAAAGAAAGAAAAAAATTTGATTTCAAGAAAAAAACATAAATGTATGGTAAATTATTTTTAACCATTTTAAGTACATTTGAGAAAAAGAACTTGAAGGGACAATTCACTTACGCTAATTCTTTTACATAACCAAGAAGCAAAATATGGCATAAATGTATTGTTTTACATTTCTTATGAAACATATAACATAAGATATTGACAAATTCCACGTCATTGTTTAGTATTTTAATTGATACCGTTGTAATTACAAATCGTTGATCAATACGATTAAGCAGGTACAATATGTACGCTGTACCAATATCCGAGCCAAAGTCATGCACGTTAAACAAATGAACTACATAACCACTGTGGAGGTGATATAATGGTTTTTTTAGGCAAACAATTCACCTTATAAGGTAAAAACATTTCTGTCAGAGCAATTTGAGCTGTTCTAGACAAAAGTAGCATTACTCTACGAGCAAGGGACTGGGTTCGGCATACAAGATATTCGACCACAATTTGTAATGGTGGACAGCGAGTGAGTTTGAACATTTCACACGCATTTCACCACCATGGGATTTTCTGACATATCACAGTAAAACCTACTGATCTAATTCCCATTAGAACTGGGGGTTTTCCGATATATATACAAATTTTAATGTTCTCGTAGAATGAATTGTCCCTTTAAAATTCCTCTTGAAAAATGCAACTCCCAGGTAGATATAAATTTTCACAAATTTATTTTATCTCAAAATCACAAAAATCAAATATTAATAGCTCCATAATACAGTTGGTTGAACCTTTTGACTGTAGCCATCCTTATTCCTTTTCTAATTGTTGCAGAATTGAATGTCTCAGACAGACGCAATAAGAAAGAAATTCGACATTTAGAACAAGAATTACCTAAATGGCAGGTGCTTGTTGACAGTGTGACAGGTGAGTGGAAAATAACGATTGTCCGTCCATCTGCATTCTGTTTTCTTTACATCCACTACTACTGTGTGCTTTTGTGTGCTAAAAATTTCCCGATTTTGAATAAATAAGCAAATTAATTGTTTACCTAATAAAAAACTTTAGATCTACTGAAAAAAGCAAAAAGTTGAGATGTAAAGGAACTTCATTCTATTACAGAAAAGAAATGGACAGAAAGAGAAACTTTTTCATAACAATAAAGAAATGTTAAAATGTGTGAGGACCATTATCCATATATGTTATATATGTCATATAATATATTAATATATCTGTCCTACTACAGGTATCAGTCCTCCAGACTTTGACAACCAGACACTAGCGGTGCTCCGGGGTCGTCTGGTGCGCTATTTGATGAGATCAAGGGAGGTAAGTCTAATCAGTCATTTGAAATAGTTTCTATACATTTTAAAAACATCATTCAACAGGTATTAGTATTAAAGATTTAATTTTGCTCGCTATGATATACTGTAAAATACTGTAAAATCTTAATTTCTTTTTCTTCCATTTTTTCTCTTGATTAAGATTTTATTGAATTTTTGAAAAAAAAAAAAAAAATTAATATTTGTATGCTCATACAAAATCAATTTTGAAAAGTGCTGCACATTTTCCTGTAGATATGTTGATTGGGGTCCTGTAGATATGTTGATTGAAGAACAAGACAATTATTGAACTACTAAAGAGAGAACTTAAATATAGTTGGTTGTCTGTTGTTCAATCCTTTAAAATTTTGTCTAAAGAAATCTGTGAGGATATTCCCGACTATTGTTTGTAGATAACGCTAGGCCGGGCCACGAAGGATAACCAGATTGATGTAGATTTATCACTAGAAGGGCCTGCCTGGAAAATCTCACGTCGTCAGGGCATTATCAAACTCCGAAACAATGGAGACTTCTTCATCGCCAACGAAGGCAAGCGGCCAATCTACATTGATGGACGACCTGTCCTCATCGGAAACAAACAAAAACTCTGTAACAACTCAGTAGTAGAGGTAAATATAGTAATCTGGAAACTGGGGTGAGGGTGGGGGGTAGAGGCTAATATAGAAATCTGGAAACTAGAGTGGGAGTAGGGGGTGGGGAGTGGGGGTTGGGAGTAGAGGCTAATATAGAAATCTGGAATCTAGAGTGGGGTGGTGGGGGGGTAGAGGCTAATACAGAAATCTGGAAACCTTGTGTGTGTGGGGGGGGGGGGGGCATTGCTTAGTTGTTTATCATAGCAAGATGGGACTGTGTTGCAGTTATAACACATTAAATTGTCTTTCATTAAGATGACCTTGGTTGGATTCCCCAATCACATCTGAAAAGCATGGCGTCATCTTCCTGCTCATGGGTTTTTTCTTATGGTAATCCAGTTTCATCCCACATTAAAATACCTCATGTGCTTCCATCCGGGCTAACTAGTGATTAAGTTGTTTTGACATAACATGTTTCATGTATGTTGTGAAATAAACATGTTTCACGAATGTCATGAAATAAATATGTTTCATCGATGTCATGAAATAAATAAAGTTTTTATATTTAAGTTGTCTCCCCTTGTCCAGTGTGATTTTGAAAATTGATGTTGTGATTGCACATTAACATAACTCATTTGTAAAACCAAAAAGATATACTGTACAGGTGCTTATTTTCACGGGGAGGATATTTTAGCGATTTCGCGGGACATTGCTAGGATCACGAAAATTTGATCCGTGAAAAATTGAAAAAATGGTTGAATTATATCTACTCTTAAATCCATATCGCGAGAATTTAAAAATTGCTAACATATGATTTTCTGGTTTGATCAAATCATGAAAATTTTGGTCTGCGACAGTAACCTGCTATATGGTACTTTTAGTGATCTACTGAATTTCCAAACTATAATAAAGAAATGTGCCTTCTATTGTAAGATTTATTAGGTCATCTGACCCGAAGGGTCAGGATGACCTATAGTCATCATGTTTCGTCCGTCGTCGTGCGCCGTCCGCCGTGCGCCGTGCGCCGTCCGCCGTGCGCCGTGCGCCGTCCGCCGTGCGTTAACTTTTCACATTTTGAACTTCTTCTCAAGTTTGACCAGTGGGATTGAGCTGAAACTTACCTGAAATGATCCTGAGATGGTCCCGACAAAGTGTTGTTATTTTTCGGGTCGATCCGAAATCCAAGATGGCCGCCACAGCCGCCATCTTGAAAACACATTTTGAACTTCTTCTCAAGTTCTACCGGTGCGATTTGGCTGAAACTTGCATGAAATGATCCTGACATGGTCCCGACAAAGTGTTGTTATTTTACGGGTCGATCCGAAATCCAAGATGGCCGCCACAGGCGCCATCTTGAAAACACATTTTGAACTTCTTCTCAAGTTCTACCGGTGCGATTTGGCTGAAACTTGCATGAAATGATCCTGACATGGTCCCGACAAAGTGTTGTTATTTTTCGGGTCGATCTGAAATCCAAGATGGCCGCCACAGCCGCCATCTTGAAAACACATTTTAAACTTCTTCTCAAGTTCTACCGGTGCGATTTGGCTGAAACTTGCATGAAATGATCCTGACATGGTCCCGACAAAGTGTTGTTATTTTTCGGGTCGATCCGAAATCCAAGATGGCCGCCACAGGCGCCATCTTGAAAACACATTTTGAACTTCTTCTCAAGTTCTACCGGTGCGATTTGGCTGAAACTTGCATGAAATGATCCTGACATGGTCCCGACAAAGTGTTGTTATTTTTCGGGTCGATCCGAAATCCAAGATGGCCGCCACAGCCGCCATCTTGAAAACACATTTTAAACTTCTTCTCAAGTTCTACCGGTGCGATTTGGCTGAAACTTGCATGAAATGATCCTGACATGGTCCCGACAAAGTGTTGTTATTATTCGGGTCGATCCGAAATCCAAGATGGCCGCCACAGGCGCCATCTTGGAAACACATTTTGAACTTTCTCAAGTTCTACTGGTGCGATTTGGCTGAAACTTGCATGAAATGATCCTGACATGGTCCCGACAAAGTGTTGTTATTTTTCGGGTCGATCCGAAATCCAAGATGGCCGCCACAGCCGCCATCTTGAAAACACATTTTGAACTTCTTCTCAAGTTCTACCGGTGCGATTTGGCTGAAACTTGCATGAAATGATCCTGACATGGTCCCGACAAAGTGTTGTTATTTTTCGGGTCGATCCGAAATCCAAGATGGCCGCCACAGCCGCCATCTTGAAAACACATTTTGAAATTATTCTCAAGTTCAACTCGTGCGATTTGGCTGAAACTTGCATGAAATGATCCTGACATGGTCCCGACAAAGTGTTGTTATTTTTCGGGTCAATCCGAAATCCAAGATGACCGGCACATCTGCCATATTGAAAACACATTTTGAACTTCTTCTCAAGTTTTTACTGGTTCGATTTGGCTGAAACTTGCATGAAATGATCCTGACATGGTCCCGACAAAGTATTGTTACATCTCTGGTTGATCCCAAATTGAAGAAGGCTACTATGACACTATATCTAATTAATTTCCTACATGTTAAGGCCCTTGGGCCTCTTGTTTGAAATAAAATTTGTTGAAGGAAATGGAAAATGATCCTGACATGGTCCTGACAAAGTGACACCATATGAAATTAATTTTACTATTGCCAAGGTAGTCAGATGACCGTTAAGGCCCTTTGGGCCTCTTGTTAATGTACTCTTATTTTCTTCTTTCAGATTTCTTGCTTGCGGTTTATTTTTCTCATCAATCAAGATCTGATAAATGTTATACGGACAGAGTCTCAGAAACTTACGAACGTCTGACGTTACAAATGTCATAAACACAGAAATGTGTAACAGAAACAAATGGTCAGTTGATCGAGAAATAGAAACTGTCACCAATTACAGGAACTGTGAAGGGTTTGTTAGAATCTGGATTCAAAACGGAAAAAATCAAAGACTCCAGTCACAAAAACTGGAGAAAGTGTGATCAGCATCCAGGTGTGTAGAAATAAAGAAACAAGTGAATGTTGGATTAGAGGATAACATTTCATTGGATGGAAATGAATGTAGGAGTTCCACAATTACAGAAACTGATGATGCTGGGATGGAGCTCTACAGATTCAAGGAACAGAAAAAGTAGAAAGAAAATCGGTCCTGGAAGTCAACCTAAAAATCGGTTCTGGAAGTCTACAAATAAGACAAAGAATAAAGGACTGTGTATGACTTGAGCCCATTTTGGTCCCCAAATTTGTCAAATTACCAAACCTGTTATTTAGTGATTAAATTTTTGAATTTCAAATATTGACTACATCCCTAATTATTCTGACCATATTTCAGATGGTCACATAACAACTAAGCTTTTATAATAGAAAATCACCGTTATAGATGTATTAAACATTTCAAATACAACAGCTTAATTACTTACTACTTTTACTAAAAAATATGGATTTTGGAGCCAATAATGGTCCAAATCATACATAGTCCTTTCCATTCCAAATTGGAGTTGGAATTCTAGAATTAAGGGGAAAAGTTTCAAAGATAATTATGGAATAACGTCAAGGTATGGGGTAGAAGATCAGGTAGCTTTGTTATATCTTGAAAGTGAAATTATGGAATAACGTCAAGGTACGGGGTAGAAGATCAGGTAGCTTTGTTATATCTTGAAAATGAAAATTTGGTCTTAATTCTAAATGTTTGTATTTAGTCTTAATTCTAGATGTTTGTATTTAAACAAGCGAGTACCATGTAGCTCTATTTGTACAAATATGAGTTAATGAAATAGAACAAAACTTATCTCTAGTTACATGAGAATTGATAGATCTGAGTTTTCAATCAAAACAATTTTTTTTTTCATCTTTCCTATCTTTTTTTTTCCAGCAGAAATATCAACTTAACAATTTTGTTAATATATGTACTTTAAGAGACAATTAAGATTTTCTTCCTTAAGATTTTTTTTCTTATACAACACTATAATTCTGGTCTGATACCAACCGTGAAGAAGTCAAAGTCAGATATATTCATGTTGTAAAACAAAATTAATACAATTTGTGAAGATTTGATAATGTTTTCAAATTTTGATTTTTTTTCTTGCCATATCTCCAGTTATACATGATATATGTGTATCATCTTTTAATTTCAAAATTTCATGAATTTCGTTAACTGATTCATTCATCATTGATACTATCATGTCATTTTCAAAACGCTTGTTCATTATTTGCTCAGTCATTGAACAACTTAGTCATACAACATTAGTCAATGCCATGGACTGAAGGATGTATACAATTTATCATTTCCTCATCATACATTATCAAATTTATTTTGTGTTTTCATCATTGTCACGTTATTGTCAATTTTATTTCTTATGGGAAAAATGGCTGTTTAGTTTTCACAACGTGTGAATGTGAGAGATTTTGGGAGCTAGTTTTACAGTTATGTGTAGAGATTTAAGGTTGTGAGAGAGACTGAAGTGTTGCTAGGGAAAATGAAGTGTTGCTAGGTAAACTGAAGTGTTGCTAGGTAGACTGAAGTGTTGCTATGAAGACTGAAGTGTTGCTAGGTAAACTAAGTGTTGCTATGGAAAAATAAAAAGAGAAGTGTTTTGTTTTGTTCAGAAAGAATGCTACAGAAACTGGAATAAATAACTAAATGGAAAAAATTAGTTGGTTTTATATTGTTACCAAATACAATACTGTAAATGAAACCTAAACTTACACAATCACAGTGTAAATGATGATTTTGTGCACTTGTGATTATAACTATTAAAATAAGTGACAAACATAAATTAGAAATCTCGCCAGAAAGGACGGCTAACACTGATAGAAAAACAAGCAAATTTGCGGAATTTCCATCCTCCGCTTTCAGGACATATTGTAGGTAAACATTATTGAGGTTAGGTTTTACCTTGGTTGAAACATCAAAAAATAAACTGAAGTCTTATTCGGAAGTAAGACATTTAACTTTGTACCAAGTTTGAGGAAAATTGGTTAATATTTATTACAGTTATTGTACGGAAGCGGCAGAAAATGACCTTTATTAAATCAAAGGGCCATAACTTTGCTAATTAAGATCTGCTAAAAGTGGTGATCGAACTTGGCCTTAAGGCATTTAACTTTGTTACCAAGTTTTAACAATATTAGTTTTAACATTTGTTAGTTATTACACAAACTGCAGAAAAATGACATTTGTGGTAAATTAAAGGGCCATAACTTTGATAAATAACATCCGCTGAAAGTGTTGATCGAACCTGACCAGGCACTTACCCAGGTAAGGGAATCAACCTTGTTACCAAGTTTGAAGAAAATCGGTTAATATTTATTATAGTTATTGCACGGAAGTGGCAGAAACTGACTTTTTTATTTAAGAAAAAGAGCCATAACTCCGCTAAATCAGGTCTGTTGAAAGTTGTGATCGAACTTGGCCGAGTCCTTAAGGCATTTAAGCTTGTCATTAAGTTTGAAGAAAATCGGTTTACATTTTTTACAGTTATTGCACGGAAACGAAGTGTTACAGACAGACAGACAAACCAAAATTAGTATCCCCCGTTTCGGAGAAAGTGGGGGATTAAAAACGTTTGTTAGCATTACTAGTGGAGCATCTTTAATTAAAATTTATTAATTCACATCAATTACCTGGTACTTGAATTTGACTTGACTGGTTTCTGGTCACGTTGCATGTACCGGTAGTAATGAAAATCGGACACATTGTATATAGATTTTCTATTTTATTAAGACAGACGTGTTTGTTGACATAAAAATTGTAAAAAAAACAACCAAGTTCCTTTTATACTTAATGTACTAAATAGATTAAGAACATTAAAACATCTTGGTTAGCAAATTAATTAAATACCCAACACAAAATATTAAACCTTGACCTTCACACATTCTCTCAAATATAATGTCACAAAATAATTAATAAAATTCCGTTAACATTGAACATTAATCAAACAGTCATTATAGTCAATGCACTCAGCATACAATATTCTAATAAGTATAAAGATCAAATATTTTCGTAATTTTCATATAATAATTATATTAAGGCAAAAATTATCTATTTCTCTCTGTACATTTCGCATAACACACAATCACTGGTATAAATCGGCAAATACATTCAACAGACGTACAGTCAGTTGCCGTAATACAAAACACACACAAAATGTGCAATACATTCTTAGTAATTAAACATGCACAGATTTTTAATTGTTATTCCTAACGACATTTTGCATTAAATCGTAACAAGAACTGTTTTTGCCTATATAAACAGAATATAAATAACCCATATAAATTATCCAAAATATTTTCTGAACCATATTTATTGAGAAAATGATCTTAATTGTAAAGATGAAGATTTTTCCATTTTACAATAGGCAAAAAGGGAAATGGCGACCCTATCTAACTTTATTTGGATATAATCTCTCACATCTCAAGACTTATTTCAACGGAAGAACATTTACATTATTTCAAAATAAGCACTAGAAAACTAGCCTTTATGTTGCCAACTTTGAAGTTTTTATGTATCTTTAAACATGCAAAATTGCTAGAAGATTCTTTTACAACACCAAGAAGCAAAACATGGCATAAATGTATTGTTCTACATTTCTTATGAAACATATATCATAAGATATTGACAAATTCCACGCCATTGTTTAGTATTTTAATTGATACCATTGTAATTACAAATCGTTGATCAATACGATTAAGCAGGTACAATATGTACGCTGTACCAATATCCGAGCCAAAGTCACGCACGTTAAACAAATGAACTACATAACCACTGTGGAGGTGATATAATGATTTTTTTAGGCAAAACAATTCACCTAATAAGGTAAACACACTTCTGTCAGAGCGATTTGAGCTGTTCTAGACAAAAGTAGCATTACTCTACGAGCAAGGGACTGGGTTCAGCATACAAGATATTCGACCACAATGTGTAATGGCGGACAGCGAGTGAGTTTGAATATTTCACACGCATTTCACCACCATGGGATTTTCTGACAAATAACAGTAAAACCGACTGATTGTAATTTGCATTAGAATTGGGGGTTTTCCGATATATATACAAATTTTAATGTTCACGTACAACTTTGAAGTTTTTATGTATCTTTAAACATGCAAAATTGCTAGAAGAATATATATAGTAATCAGTACTTGCGTACTAAATTAAAATATGCATATTTTATTATGCCCACAGACTGTACAGTAGCACTACGACAAATCCTTGTGTAAATATGATAAATAAAATATTTAATGATTAATTACAATAATTCTTAAAGATGCTCCACCGCTGACAAAGGTTATTTTTTCACTATCAAAAACATGAGCAGGCGATTTAGTGTTTTTTCTTCAGTTAAAGAAGTTACTTACTTTACACCATTACCACCATTGAAAAGTTTGAGCTTCTAATTTTACTTAAGTTGAAAATATAAAAAATAATTAATTGCATCCCGAAAAAATTTCATGTCACTATATCCTATATGGAATGAAATACTGATTGCTTATGCACCAAAGGCAAAATAAATTATTTTATTGCATTTTTTGTGCTATTTATACATATATATATACACCATTAAATACCAATTACAGTTCAAGTGATGAATATCATTTATGCTCTGTCGGCGGTGGAGCATCTTTAAGCTGTAAATATCCCACATTGTTATAAAGATTTCACTGATTTCTATATTGAACAAATTTTGATTTCAAAATTTAATAAGTTGATTTTCAAGAGTGGGAATGAAGTTAATTTAGAATTGTTTGAATAAAAAAAAAATCTTTATTTCCTTTGATACTGGAAAAAAGGCATTATAACATTTAATACACAAACATGTGCATAGTTATATACATTGTATTTAAAATTCTGATCAAATGTTTTTATTATAATTTTTATTCTTCATTGATAGAGCTAGCTATTGTTCAAAGGGGAAGTAATACATTCAACACTTTCGAAAGAAATTCAACTAGACATACAGGCAAACATAGACAGTACATTGTATTAACAAATTAAAGAATAATAATAAGAAATATCATAATTATGATATTTTTTACCTAAATGCAGAATTGACATGTTCACACATGATTTACATGTATGTAATATGCCGCATCAAATATAGTGTTAAAATTGCTAAAAATTGCGTCACAATTACATTCAATTTTATTGGATGATAAAAAATGATCACATCAAATTTTTTAAGGTAATTTATAATACAAAATTAATAAAGCATTATTGCCGTATTAAGTTTAGGTCTGCAGAGTTTAGCTTAAAGAAAAAGTTCAGTCGAGCATTTGTGATCATATCCAACAAAGCTCTCCGGATTAGAGAAGGAGCAATAAATTTTCACATTTTTTTCATGATTTGTTTTACAATATGCATGATTTTATATTTTCCCTGGAATACTCCTACAAAAATGTAAAACAAACATAAAATCAAATGAACCAAAAAAAAAATAATTGAACATTGGTATTATACAATAGTAAAGTATAAATAATTATTACAAAATTTATTTCAAAAGAATTAACTACTGAAAAATTGGGATGAAGAAGCAAATACGTAAATAAAAACTGACATCGTATAATTTATATGACCCTGCAATAGATATATACCACACACAATGAGTATCACATGTATAAAATTCAAAATGTATTTGGTAGTGTACATTTACTACAAATAAAACACTAGTAAAGCTTATGCAATTTCAGCGGGAAGATTACAAAGAGTCACATTCCATCTACACTCGAGGTACTAGTCCTGCACAAACGTTATAAAGTGTCATGTAGTACATGAATTAGTCCTATTGAAATGGTGTCAATAAATTCACAGGCATCCCAAGTTTGCTATCATGGAACAGAATAGAACAGACATAAATTATTCGTTACAAAGTTTGTCATATATGTATTATAATTGACCTAATAAGGAAAAATATTTTGTCTTTGTAATTCGCCTTGCCCTATACAAGTTTCTTTTAACTTGAATGGGGCTAATTACAAAGACTTACATGCCCACCTTTCTTAGTTGGGGTATTAAAACAAATTCTGAAAATTGTGTAGATCTTGTACAAAAGTTAATATCATTTTGAAAAATATCACAGAAACTATAAAATCTGATTATGTCTTGGAAATATAGAAAACAGATATCTGAATTAAAACAACATCTGTAACATCATATCAATATACATGTACAACACATAGTTACATGTAATATAGGCATTTAAAGATGCTCCACCGCCGACAAAGCATAAATGATATTCATCAGTTGAACAATAATTGGTGTTTGATCATGTATATATATGTCTAATTAACACAAAAAAAAATATAAAATATTTATTTCGCCTTTGGTGCATAATTTATTTCGCCTTTTTTTTTGGTGCAATTAATTATTTTTCATATTTTTAACTTGAAGTAAAATTAGAAGCAAACTTTTCAGTAATGGTGTAAAGTATACTAAATCGTCTGCTCCTGTTTTTGATAGAGAAAAAATACCATTTGTCAGCGGTGGAGCATCTTTAAGGAATTCTATGATAATTTAACCATTAATGTAATTTAGTATAAAATGCATTAAAATGTACAAATATCACAAAAAACATATTGACAGAACACTGTCGTCTGATCAATCTGAAATCTGCATGAACTGTATGTGACAAGGAACATCTTATTGCTACTCATCATATGGTCATAACTAATACTCTGCATATTGTATTAAAATTACAGATTTATCAATATAGGAAGAAATGTCCCATGCCTTGTCAAAAAGAGACTTGTTTCTATAGGAAGAAGGCATGCGCCCCATGCTTGGTCAACAAGTAACTCAGTATTAAGGAAGAACATACATGGTCAACAAGTGACTCAGTATTAAGGAAGAAGTTGTGTCACATACATGGTCAATAAGTAACTCAGTATTAAGGAAGAAGTTGTGTCACATACATGGTCAACAAGTAACTCAGTATTAAGGAAGAAGTTGTGTCACATACATGGTCAACAAGTAACTCAGTATTAAGGAAGAAGTTGTGTCACATACATGGTCAACAAGTAACTCAGTATTAAGGAAGAAGTTGTGTCACATACATAGTCAACAAGTGACTCTGTATTAAGGAAGAAGTTGTGTCACATACATGGTCAACAAGTACTCAGTATTAAGGAAGAAGTTGTGTCCCATACATGGTCAACAAGTGACTCGTATTAAGGAAGAAGTTGTGTCCATACATGTCCAACAAGTAACTCTGTATTAAGGAAGAAGTTGTGTCCCATACATGGTCAACAAGTAACTCTGTATTAAGGAAGAAGTTGGCCATGTGTCAACAAGTACATCGTCAACAAGTTGTGGCACAAAGTGACTCAGTATTAAGGAAGAAGTTTGTGTCCCATACATGGTCAACAAGTGACTCAGTATTAAGGAAGAAGTTGTGTCACATACATGGTCAACAAGTGACTCTGTATTAAGGAAGAAGTTGTGTCACATACATGGTCAACAAGTGACTCTGTATTAAGGAAGAAGTTGTGTCACATACATAGTCAACAAGTGACTCAGTATTAAGGAAGAAGTTGTGTCACATACATGGTCAACAAGTAACTCAGTATTAAGGAAGAAGTTGTGTCCCATACATAGTCAACAAGTGACTCAGTATTAAGGAAGAAGTTGTGTCACATACATGGTCAACAAGTGACTCAGTATTAAGGAAGAAGTTGTGTCACATACATGGTCAACAAGTGACTCAGTATTAAGGAAGAAGTTGTGTCACATACATGGTCAACAAGTGACTCAGTATTAAGGAAGAAGTTGTGTCACATACATGGTCAACAAGTAACTCAGTATTAAGGAAGAAGTTGTGTCACATACATGGTCAACAAGTGACTCAGTATTAAGGAAGAAGTTGTGTCACATACATGGTCAAGTTGTGTCCCATACATGGTCAACAAGTGACTCAGTATTAAGGAAGAAGTTGTGTCACATACATGGTCAACAAGTGACTCAGTATTAAGGAAGAAGTTGTGTCACATACATGATGTCAACAAGTGACTCTGTATTAAGGAAGAAGTTGTGTCCATACATGGTCAACAAGTGACTCAGTATTAAGGAAGAAGTTGTGTCCCATACATGGTCAACAAGTAACTCAGTATTAAGGAAGAAGTTGTGTCACATACATGGTCAACAAGTAACTCAGTATTAAGGAAGAAGTTGTGTCACATACATGGTCAACAAGTAACTCAGTATTAAGGAAGAAGTTGTGTCACATACATGGTCAACAAGTGACTCAGTATTAAGGAAGAAGTTGTGTCACATGAGTCAACAATTGTGACTCAGTATTAAGTATTAAGGAAGAAGTTGTGTCACATACATGGTCAACAAGTGACTCAGTATTAAGGAAGAAGTTGTGTCACATACATGGTCAACAAGTGACTCTGTATTAAGGAAGAAGTTGTGTCACATACATAGTCAACAAGTGACTCAGTATTAAGGAAGAAGTTGTGTCACATACATGGTCAACAAGTGACTCAGTATTAAGTTGTGTCACATACATAGTCAACAAGTGACTCAGTATTAAGAAGAAGTTGTGTCACATACATGGTCAACAAGTGACTCAGTATTAAGGAAGAAGTTGTGTCACATACATAGTCAACAAGTGACTCTGTATTAAGGAAGAAGTTGTGTCACATACATGGTCAACAAGTGACTCAGTATTAAGGAAGAAGTTGTGTCACATACATGGTCAACAAGTGACTCAGTATTAAGGAAGAAGTTGTGTCCCATACATAGTCAACAAGTGACTCAGTATTAAGGAAGAAGTTGTGTCCCATACATGGTCAACAAGTGACTCTGTATTAAGGAAGAAGTTGTGTCCCATACATGGTCAACAAGTGACTCAGTATTAAGGAAGAAGGTGTCAATAATAGTCAACAAGTGACTCTATTAAAGAAAAGTTGTGTCCCATACATGGTCAACAAGTGACTCAGTATTAAGGAAGAAGTTGTGTCACATACATAGTCAACAAGTGACTCAAGAATTTGTGTCCCATACATAGTCAACAAGTGACTCAGATTAAGGAAGAAGTTGTGTCCCATACATGGTCAACAAGTGACTCAGTATTAAGGAAGAAGTTGTGTCCATACATGGTCAACAAGTGACTCAGGTTTAAGGAAGAATTTGTGTCCCATACATGGTCAACAAGTGACTCTGTATTAAGGAATGCATGAGATGTATTATATAGGAAGTCATGAAAAAGTCATGAAAAATACCCTGTACATGACAAAAAAGGAGCTAATCTCAATCTATCATCCTACTACAATGCTAATTAAAGGGAAACACACAATAGTCTCAGTAACTAAAAGTACTAAATTATAGATACAGATAATTACTGTAAAGACCACCCAAGGGACAAGGAAAAGGTGGTTTTTATTGCCAAGTGGTCTTTATACACAGGTCTTATTGTGTTATAAATGACCTGATATAAATCCCTAAGAAAGTGGTCTAATTAAGCAGGTGGTCTTTATACAGAGGTGGTTTTACAGAGGCAGGTTTTACTGCATTCATGACATCATTAATTCTTTGGATAAAGTATTTCTTCAGAATGATTTTGAGAATATAGGAAATCATTAAATGTAGATGTACAAAAGCTACATTATTTTCAGTTCGATATTGGCATCATACAATAAGACTAATTTGTATTAATTTTCTCGATATCTTGCACATTTTAAGGGACTTGTAAACAAAAAATTGAACATGGCACTACCAGTATTATTTTCCTCTAAATATAAGGTAAAGCTGCTGGTAATGATATTGCTATAGAAAGTTCTTTCCCAAATTGAAATGTAGTGGAAGACGATCAACATTTTCACTACATTTTTAATGTTACCATATTTAACCCAATAAGCACTCCCTTCCCGAACCGCATTTTCGAGGTCACAAGTTCCGAAGGCTGAAATAATCTTCCACAATCACTCTAATCATCATTGTCATATATAGTGTGATACATATGGTATCGTGACCGCAGCTTCGTCATATAACAAGTATTGCCATCCACATTACAATATATATTTTCTTTAACTTCTGTAATGCTTTTCAGAGAATTTTAAGTTAAGGAACATTCATAAACTTGCGATCTATTCCCTTACTAGGTCAAATATGATATTAGGACAGCAAGTTTCCCAATGGAAATTCTGATCCTTGATTCTCATTCTCGCTGAATCTCGCGTCTCCTCTTCTGCTTGTTTAGAGGGATCGGGGCGATCTGATTCCTTCTTCTTGAAGAGTAACTGGATTCACTCGGTGCACGTGCACTCATCGCTCGTACACCTCCGATGGGTGGTATTGGTATCATATTTCTCATATTCCGATGAGGTTTTGATGAAGATTTCCTTGGATTTATGACCTCTTTACCATCTAAATCGTAGATAAGTTTTCGGTCCTGAAAAATATACAAGATTTATAATAAAGTGATTATATGATTCTTTCATATGTACATATGTAGGATAGAACTAATTCCACCCGAGGGTACAGAGTTTTGGGTCAGAACCGAGGCTTGTCGAGGTTTCTGACCCTAAATTCTGTACCCGAGAGTGGAATAGTTCTATCCTACATAATTTACATATGCAAAAGTTATTTTCTCTCATGGCTTGTCGAATTACTTACACGAAAAGTGAGGCAGCCATTTTGTGACAAAATCTTAACTTCTTAAATAATTAATCGATTTTAGAAATAAAACGTCATTCGAAAGTGCTCATCAAAGTTTGGTTTATATTAAAAATATATATGTATTACCCTCAGGATCACAAAATGTTGTAAAACCTCGGCAAGCTCGGTTTTATACATTTTGTGACCCTCGGGTAGAATATCCCTATCCTTCATATCCACATATGAAAGAGTCTTATAATCTTACATAGCTGTCTTTCATGGGACAATTCTATCTTACATTGCTAGCTATGTGAGAAATAATGTTATTATCAAGTGTTTTTTTTGTTTTTTTTTTGGAAAAGTGTCCAAAAAACTCCCTCTTAATCTGAGATTTGCTATACTGAAATACTGCTTAATTTAAAATGTACATATACGTGTATTATAATACACATATCCATAGTATTTCTCCTTGGTTATATTAAAATCTGGATAATTTGGAGTGATTTTCACTACAATTTGGTTCCTCTGTATATATGTTTTGATGGTTGAAGACCATGGTTTTAGTATAAGGAAAAACATGGTTGAAAAACATACAGAAGTATTTTGGTGGCGTGCTAATTTATGTACAGAGGAAAGAAATTTAAAAAAAAATCTACACTGAATTGTAATGTATATGTACTGAAAATACCAGTACATGTAAGTAATATTGCATAACTTACCGTACGAATACTCAGATTTTCTCGAGTTTCTCTCTTCTTCCTCCTTCTACGATCCTGAAATTAGAAGCATTTTATTCTACAGCTGTAAACTATAAACCTGAACTACAGAACTTAACACCCCTGAAGACACATTTCAATTCCTCCGATCCAAAGGCTGGAACAGTTCATTATCAGTTTTCAGGAGTGAATGATAATAACATATGAAAAATGAAACATGAGATATTCTGTCTACAGACATATCTACTTACATTGCCCTTTCCCTCGATGTTTATGAAATCTGGATTAAAATTTTTTATTTTTCTAATGCTTTATAGAAACTTCAATATTACTAATGTTTTAATGCAAAGATTTAAATTTCATAACAAAGTATTTATCAGGTAATCTTATTTATTGGTTTTTTTTTTTAAATTTCAAAAGTTTATTTGTAAGTCTAACTTAAATGTACCTGTTCTACCTGGCATACATTCTCATTTTATAAGTATTTTCATTGAACCTATAACATTTAAAGTGAAAAGTCGGGCACAGGAAGGCTTAAGTCGGTAAAAATGGTGTTAATAAATCCAGTTTAATTTCTTATGAAACAGAAATATAAAATTTCCCGTAAAATCGCTCTGCATGTGAAGAAACTGATTTATATTATAAGATTCCTAAAATGTCCTCCCGGCTGGCTATGTCCGTGTTGACATTTCCATGCAGCCTCACTTTAAAAAGTTAAGCAAATTGTTTTTTAGCACTGTGCTAAATTAACAGAGGGCTTTCCCGTAATTTCAACGGTCTAAACTGGACAGTGTAAGCAGAAATTGACCATTGTTTTGATATGTAAGGAAGTTTGGAAGGCCAATGAACAAATTCAGACTGGGTTTTTTTTTTTGCCTGACTATTCTCTTTAAAGGATTCAGCATTTTACCAAGGGCAGACAACTCACCCTACACCAACACAGACAGCTGAGTGGTACCCAGACGATGAGGGAGAAGACTTGTACAAAGGCCACCATGTTGGTTCTGAAAGCCTCCACTGTAAAGTCAAGGTCATAGTAGTTACCATAGAAACAAAAGGTGCAAGAGACATGTACCCTCAATTGTAATAACAATTAGAACAATTCAAAGCCATCAGTTGACTGAATAAAAAGTATAATGCAGAGTAAATACAATACTGAAAAATGTTCACACCAAGATAACAAGTGTTGTTACAGGTTTGTAAGCATTTAAGCAAAATACACATTACAGATATAAATTTTTATTACAGTAAAACTTGTTTCAACAATCACACTGTATAATGATCGCCAACTTAAAATGACCTCTTTCTTGGGCCAAAAATAGGGAATTTATTAGCGAAAATTAAATTCCGTTCCCAAAATGGAGTTCCGGTTTCGGAATCCGAATTCCCGGACTAGTGAGTTAAAATAACGTTACGGAAACCGTTCCCTGACACTTCCGTCCAGATTGTTAGTTTTTCAGACTATCAACGTCCGGATTATTGCGGGTCCACTGTATCTTAGAACATAATTTGGTCTGTGTATAAAGACCACTTGGCCATAAAGACCGTTAATTTTGGCGATCTTTGTTGACACGTTTGTTAGCATATCAGGGTACAGCATTAATGGTTGATGCCAAATTCTATAAATGATAATTAATTTCGGTTGCATTAGATAAACTATGTACTGTGTACTTACCTAGGTAATCAAAACTAATTTTATCGATGAGATCAAAGAAACGGTCGGCCAATCCTGCCTCGGTTTTGATACAGGTGCCCTGTGGTAATGATTTTAAATGAATAAAACATGTAAGTCTCTGTCTCAACACATTTAAAATCATAAGGCCAAAAATAAAAATATTACTGTTTAAGGTTACATTTGGCAAAAAAAAATAGGGTTGGTAGGTCGGGAGGATTTTTTTTTTAGTGTCTTTCACTCTAAAATAATGGCCGGAACAGCTGCTAGGAGTCTGAGATCGAAATCCCAACTTAATCTTCGCAAATAAGGGTCGGGGGTAAAAAATTAGGGTTGGTCGGTAAATCTCAACAGACATATTATTTTTTTGGCCTTAGGATATTCATAATATTATATACTTCACAGTAATCTTCTTAATGCTAGTGATTAAAGTGTTTAGCTATGACATTATCTAAACTTCAGAACTTTTTAAAAACATTTGTAATACATGTATATTACACAGGGAAAATATCTCATGTACATATACTACAATTTTGAAATTGTTGAGTAAGCTACCAAACACACTCCATTGCAGTAAGATATGGGTTGATAACCATATATAGTAAGGGGAGATAACCAAACATAGAAAGGGGAGATAACCATGTAGAAAGGGGAGATAACCATATATAGAAAGGGGAGATAACCATACTTAGAAAGGGGAGAAACCATATATAGAATGGGGAGATAACATATATAGAAAAGGGAGATAACCATACATAGAAAGGGGAGATAACTATATATAGAAAGGGGTTTTAACTATATATAGAAAGGGGAGATAACTATATATAGAAAGGGGAGATAACTATATATAGAAAGGGGAGATAACTATATATAGAAAGGGGAGATAACTATATATAGAAAGGGGGGATAACATATATAGAAAGGGGAGATAAGTATATATAGAAAGGGGATAACTTACAACACCATCACAGTAACCATAAGTACAGGGTCGGTCCTTGGCGATAAACAATGTTGAATTAGCTACTGAACACACGCCATTACTTCTACAGCATCGGCGACAAGAGTTGGCCACTGTAAAAAAAACATGTATATGAAAAAATGGTGATAAAACATGTATACCTCATAATCACTTAGTAGATGAAGGGTATGTAAGGATTTGGTTTGGTTTTGATTTGGTTTGTTTAACACCCTACATTTAATTACGTCCTAGGTTTACAAGGTGGAGAAAAGCCAGAGAACCCAAAAAAAACAAACAACTTCCCCACATGGCTCTCAAAGTCGCAACTCAGAAATGGAAGGCTTGTGGTAATATGTCAGTACATCTGAATCATGGCCCCCTTTGATAAATGATGAATATTTTTAAAGGTCAAATTCGGCACCTTTGTAGATCATAGCAAATTGTATTTGTTTAAGGATGATTTAAGTATATATAATAAGATACTCAATAGTATTATCAGTGTTGATATGACCACATTTGGTAAAAATATTATACAGTATACCAGTATACTTACCATCATTGCAGACACAGGAAGTCAGCCCTCGATATTCGCAGTATGCAAGACACACTCCATTTCTACAGGAACCCCTACAAAATAATAATTGTTGTTAGACTTACCGTATTCAACCCAATAAGCGCCCAGGGCATTTGAAAAATTGAAAAAATGAAAAGGTGATTATAAGATGAAATCATTACAAATTTATACAGTTTTGTGTAGTTTTGGTCTTTATTTATGTCTGGGCAATTGAAATTGAGGTCTCAAAAAGGGGGAGGGACACTTATATAGGTACATGGGGGCTTATTTGGTCGATTAAGGGTAATTGTTTCTCATGGCACTTATCTGCAATTAGGCTCATGTCAGTATTATAACCTTTTAATGATATATCCGTTAATTCTAATCTTTTTCATAATTTTGTTGACATTGACATTAATTACAGATTCCAGGCTTAATTTGTTGTATACATGTTTTGTAAGTGGAATAGAGCAAAAAAAAATGCATGATATCATCTTTAATGTTTCAATATTAGTTGAGAATATCTTGTTTTCTTAAGGAAAACGTTATTGTTTTTTGAGGAATATCAAGATATCAATGCCTTTTGAATGATAACAATAATGAATCCAAAAGATAATCTATGAAATAAAATAACCTATTACGAGAAAAATCTGGGAAAGACACTGACAAAATCTGAAATAAAACAATATGGTGTTTCCACATACCAAAGCAATGTTGATAATTACAATTTACAATTTACAATATTTGCTTTATCTAACATTATTTAGATTCCAAAACAAGAACTGAATGAGAACAGCAAAACTTGAACCAGGCCACCTGATTTAATTACCTATGAGCTTAACCATGCCTGTACATGTTTGCCCATCTGGCTACTTGGAATTCTCAAAATTCTGTATCCCCACAGCCCCCAACCCCTAAAATGATTGCCCCTTATCTTTACAAACATATTCTGCAATTCTACCAGTATATCATTGCATAAACCAATGTCAGTTGAAAACTAAATCTATGGTTTCTTTAGAAAGTGAGCTAATAAATATTATGGCATTGCAACTTACTGGTCAAGACAGCTTGTTCCATCAGTGAGCGGTGCTGGTGTCGGACAGGTCAATCTAGTACCAGTACTAACGTCAAGGATTTATAATATTCTATAATTGCATATTCCAGAGTTATCTGTCCTTGCAGAAAGGTATTGATTGCAATGTCATGTGTTTGGAATTAAGTTTTACGTCATACTTTTTCAGAGAAAACGATGTGAATTTCACTCACAAAATAAAGTCACAATGGATACCTAACCGCAAGGGAGATAATTTTATAATAGTAAAAGACGGAATGATAAACTCTAAATCAAAAATATCATAAAAAGATTATAATTATTGATTCAAATGTGTCACAATGATATTATCTGTTTAATCAAAATTGCTGAAAATTCATACTGGTAATGAACTCCAAATTTAGATTCATACCCAAATGTACACTCAGACTGATTTTGAAATAGGTCAGCTCTTCATGTTGTAGCTGGTAGCTACCTTTATTTCCAATGTATGAAACTCAAATATCTGAAATCAATGATTTTGAAATAGGTCAGCTCTTCATGTTGTAGCTGGTAGCTACCTTTATTTCCAATGTATGAAACTCAAATATCTGAAATCAAACTATTTTATGAAAGATTCTGAAATCAATGATTTTGAAATAGGCCAGCTCTTCATGTTGTAGCTGGTAGCTACCTTTATTTCCAATGTATGAAACTCAAATATCTGAAATCAATGATTTTGAAATAGGTCAGCTCTTCATGTTGTAGCTGGTAGCTACCTTTATTTCCAATGTATGAAACTCAAATATCTGAAATCAATGATTTTGAAATAGGCCAGCTCTTCATGTTGTAGCTGGTAGCTACCTTTATTTCCAATGTATGAAACTCAAATATCTGAAATCAATGATTTTGAAATAGGCCAGCTCTTCATGTTGTAGCTGGTAGCTACCTTTATTTCCAATGTATGAAACTCAAATATCTGAAATCAATGATTTTGAAATAGGCCAGCTCTTCATGTTGTAGCTGGTAGCTACCTTTATTTCCAATGTATGAAACTCAAATATCTGAAATCAATGATTTTGAAATAGGCCAGCTCTTCATGTTGTAGCTGGTAGCTACCTATTTATTTCCAATGTATGAAACTCAAATATCTGAAATCAATGATTTTGAAATAGGTCAGCTCTTCATGTTGTAGCTGGTAGCTACCTTTATTTCCAATGTATGAAACTCAAATATCTGAAATCAATGATTTTGAAATAGGTCAGCTCTTCATGTTGTAGCTGGTAGCTACCTTTATTTCCAATGTATGAAACTCAAATATCTGAAATCAATGATTTTGAAATAGGTCAGCTCTTCATGTTGTAGCTGGTAGCTACCTTTATTTCCAATGTATGAAACTCAAATATCTGAAATCAATGATTTTGAAATAGGCCAGCTCTCCATGTTGTAGCTGGTAGCTACCTATATTTCCAATGTATGAAACTCAAATATCTGAAATCAATGATTTTGAAATAGGTCAGCTCTTCATGTTGTAGCTGGTAGCTACCTTTATTTCCAATGTATGAAACTCAAATATCTGAAATCAATGATTTTGAAATAGGTCAGCTCTTCATGTTGTAGCTGGTAGCTACCTTTATTTCCAATGTATGAAACTCAAATATCTGAAATCAATGATTTTGAAATAGGCCAGCTCTTCATGTTGTAGCTGGTAGCTACCTTTATTTCCAATGTATGAAACTCAAATATCTGAAATCAATGATTTTGAAATAGGTCAGCTCTTCATGTTGTAGCTGGTAGCTACCTTTATTTCCAATGTATGAAACTCAAATATCTGAAATCAATGATTTTGAAATAGGTCAGCTCTTCATGTTGTAGCTGGTAGCTACCTTTATTTCCAATGTATGAAACTCAAATATCTGAAATCAATGATTTTGAAATAGGTCAGCTCTTCATGTTGTAGCTGGTAGCTACCTTTATTTCCAATGTATGAAACTCAAATATCTGAAATCAATGATTTTGAAATAGGTCAGCTCTTCATGTTGTAGCTGGTAGCTACCTTTATTTCAATGTATGAAACTCAAATATCTGAAATATGATTTTGAAATAGGTCAGCTCAATGTTGTAGCTAGCTACTTTATTTCCAATGATGAAACTCAAATATCTGAAATCAATGATTTTGAAATAGGTCAGCTCTTCATGTTGTAGCTGGTAGCTACCTTTATTTCCAATGTATGAAACTCAAATATCTGAAATCAATGATTTTGAATAGGCAGCTCTTCATGTTGTAGCTGGTAGCTACCTTTATTTCCAATGTATGAAACTCAAATATCTGAAATCAATGATTTTGAAATAGGCCAGCTCTTCATGTTGTAGCTGGTAGCTACCTTTATTTCCAATGTATGAAACTCAAATATCTGAAATCAATGATTTTGAAATAGGCCAGCTCTTCATGTTGTAGCTGGTAGCTACCTTTATTTCCAATGTATGAAACTCAAATATCTGAAATCAATGATTTTGAAATAGGCAGCTCTTCATGTTGTAGCTGGTAGCTACCTTTATTTCCAATGTATGAAACTCAAATATCTGAAATCAATGATTTTGAAATAGGTCAGCTCTTCATGTTGTAGCTGGTAGCTACCTTTATTTCCAATGTATGAAACTCAAATATCTGAAATCAATGATTTTGAAATAGGTCAGCTCTTCATGTTGTAGCTGGTAGCTACCTTTATTTCCAATGTATGAAACTCAAATATCTGAAATCAATGATTTTGAAATAGGTCAGCTCTTCATGTTGTAGCTGGTAGCTACCTTTATTTCCAATGTATGAAACTCAAATATCTGAAATCAATGATTTTGAAATAGGTCAGCTCTTCATGTTGTAGCTGGTAGCTACCTTTATTTCCAATGTATGAAACTCAAATATCTGAAATATACATCAATGATTTTGAAATAGGTCAGCTCTTCATGTTGTAGCTGGTAGCTACCTTTATTTCCAATGTATGAAACTCAAATATCTGAAATCAATGATTTGAAATAGGTCAGCTCTTCATGTTGTAGCTTGTAGCTACCTTTATTTCCAATGTATGAAACTCAAATATCTGAAATCAATGATTTTGAAATAGGTCAGCTCTTCATGTTGTAGCTGGTAGCTACCTTTATTTCCAATGTATGAAACTCAAATATCTGAAATCAATGATTTTGAAATAGGTTCAGCTCTTCATGTTGTAGCTGGTAGCTACCTTTATTTCCAATGTATGAAACTCAAATATCTGAAATCAATGATTTTGAAATAGGCAAGCTCTTCATGTTGTAGCTGGACCACGTCATGATTATTTCAGGCAAGTTGTAGCTAAACTGCACTGGTAGAACTGGTAGAAGTCCAAAATGTGAAAAGTTTATGCAGCCTCAAGGCAAATGACCTAAAAATACTTACACAGAGAACAGATACCTCCAGCAGCTGACAGTGATGTACCCGCGATGTACCCCATACCGTAAATATTACTGAGACCCTGATGTGTGAACAGATGAACAAGGCAGTAGTCTCGGAAAGCTGTACTCTCACTAAATGTCTGAAAGGTAAAAAAATATACGGTACTGTTTATACTGAATCCTCAGAATCCTCTTGTTGCAAACATGTACATAGAATCAAACCTGCTTTAAAGGACATCTGTCTATAAAAGATAGCTCTATACAAAGAAAACCTCTGTATAAAAGACACCTCCATATAAAGGACAACTCTGTATAAAAGACACCTCTATATAAAGACACCTCTATATAAAGGACACCTGTCTATAAAAGACACCTCTATATAAAGGAAATATAAAGACCTCTATATAAAGACACCTATATTAAGGACACTTGTCTATAAAGTTAACCTCTATATAAAGGGCACATGCCTATAAAGGACACCTCTATATAAAGGACACATGTTTTTAAAAGTCACCTCTATAAAAAGGACATCTATGTATAAAGACCATTTGTCTATAAAGGACACCTGTCTTTAAAGACATCTTTATATAAAGGATATCTCTAAATAAAGGACACCTCTCTATAAAGGACACCTCTATATAAAGGACAACTCTATATAAAGACCTCTATATAAATGACACACCTATATTAAGCACACCTCTGTATAAAAGATACCTATATATAAAGGACACCTGTCTATAAAGGATACCTCTCTTTATAGGATACCTGTTTATAAAAGACACCTCTATATAAAGGACACCTGTATATAAAGGACACCTTTATACAAATGACATCTGTCTATAAAAGACACCTCTTTATTAAAACACCTGTCTATAAAGGACACCATAATATAAAGGACACCTGTCTATAAAAGACACCTTTATATAAAAGACACCTTTATATAAAGGACACCTGTCTATAAAAGACACCTCCATATAAAGGACACCTGTCTATAAAAGACACCTCTATATGAAAGACACCTGTCTATAAAGGACAGTGTCATCAAACCCATTTGGTGAGATTTACTTTATAATTGACCTCTGTATGAATGACACCTTTCTATAAAGGATATTTTGTTTTGCTTTGTCCCTTTGGTGTTCTTGATTAACAGATTTGCCGAGGGGCAATCCATGAACCTCTAACCAGAGACTTGCCGAGGGTTTGACATTCATGAATTCCCCTTGAAGGGATAAATACTATATTTTGATATAGATTTCAATTTATTCTCAAGAAAATTAGAATGCTGAAATATACTTTCAATTGATAAATATTATTTCATGAGTTTACGTACCGAGAGCAGTCCATTCATGTCACTCCAAGTTGTTACAGCAACGTTGTACGGAAATCCGTCTGCCGGACTGTATCCTTCATGAAGTCGTAACTGTCAGAATATAAAGGTCAGGAGTCAGTTACAAGAACATTCCATTTGTATACTATATAGCACTTAAAATTTCGCAGTTCACTGATTCCAAGAATTCTTCTAATGATTGTTCTTAAAGGTAAATCTATGAATTTCTAATATTCTCCTTTGTGTAGAATTACAGGGAAAACCTGAATATAGTGGATTCCACAAAACATTATATATTCTATATATAAAATTCTGTAGTAATATGATCATCATACTTGCCTGTTCAAGTTCAAAACCATAGCCTGTTCCACCGAAATTGGTTCTCTCATAAATAGCATTGGCTCGATTGATCACAGAAACCTGAAAATCAAAGAGAATGAAGACAAGCATGTCCCCTGATTCAACTATAGATTTACTGTATTTGACCCAATAAGCGCCCTTCCCTCTTTTTGACACCTTAATTTCACTCATATTAAATCAAATCCAGACTAAAACTATAAAAACTCACTTTTAATAAGTATGTTCCTCTATCTATTCAATTTCTTTTGCATGTTGATTAATAGTTAATGTGCATTAAAATTGAGAAATGCTAGTCCAAATTTGGTCATATTAAGCGCCCATTCATTTTTTCATTTTTTTAAGCGTCGTGGCACTTATTGGGTTGAATATTGTAGATGTTTTGGGAAATATTTAAGCAGATCCACAGTTCTTTGTTATAACCATATAACCATACTTTAATGAACTTGTGAAGAGTCACCTATGACCTTTAATTTATGTGCACATCCACCAGTATCCGTTAATTAAATATGGCCTAGCTTCAAGTCACAAATGACCTATGACCTGTTTTACTGTTAGCTGTTGTAAACTAGTCTGCTAAACCTTCATATATTATGTCGTTTGCTCTACTAAATGTGTATACGGCAGCCATTACAAATGTGTAAAATAGAAGGGTCTCGGAAGTATTTCATTGTGCAGAGTTATTTAATTTCATAAATATGATGTAACATGGGGGTAGTGGAGTACATAAGATCCCAATATATATGTATGTGTATGTTTTCCCGGCATTGCATGGACATATATTAGAAATATGCCGCTGACGTAGCGTAGGCCAAATCTGTCCTACAATTTCACATTTTTAAGAGGTACGGCGAGCTGACTATATATTAGGCCAAAAAAAATAATAAAAAAAGCCTAATAATATAGGCAGGTTTAGCTGACTAGTTGTGAACATGTTGGAACACTCTATGACATTTGACCTCGTTTTTAGATCCATATGACATATGGTCTACTATGTAGTAGACATTATGACCTTTGGCCCACTTTATAGACATATGTATGAACTATGACCTGTGATGTAGTTGGCTGTAGTGTACTTGTTGTAGCCCCCTATGACCTTTGACCTACTTTGTAGGCCTATATGACCAACGACCTACTTTTGTAGTTGCCCTTAGTGTACTTGATGGAGGCCCTAATGACCTTTTACCTACTTTGTAGCATATGACCTATGACCTACTATTTAGTTGGCCGTAGTGTACTTGTTAGAGCCCCCTATGACCTTTGACCTACTTTAATTGTAGCTATATATGACCTAGGACCTACTATGTAATTGGTCGTAAAGTACTTGTTGGAGCCCCCTATGACCTTTTACCTACTTTGTAGCATATGACCTATGACCTACTATTTAGTTGGCCGCAGTGTACTTGTTTTGGAGCCCCCTATGACCTTTGACCTACTTTGTAGCTATATATGACCTATGACCCACTATGTAATTGGCCGTAGTGTACTTGTTAGAGCCCCCTATGACCTTTGACCTACTTTAATTGTAGCTATATATGACCTAGGACCTACTATGTAATTGGTCGTAAAGTACTTGTTGGAGCCCCCTATGACCTTTGACCTACTTTGTAGCTATATATGACCTATGACCTACTATGTAATTGGTCGTAAAGTACTTGTTGGAGCCCCCTATGACCTTTTACCTACTTTGTAGCCATATATGACCTATGACCAACTAATTGGCCGTAGTGCACTTGTTGGAGCCCCCCTATGACCATTGACCTACATTGTAGGTCTATATGACCTATGTCCTACTAGTTGGCCGTAGTGCACTTGTTGGAGCTCCCCTATGACCATTGACCTACATTGTAGGTCTATATGACCTATGACCTACTAGTTGGCCGTAGTGTACTTGTTGGAGCCCCCCTATGACCATTGACCTACATTGTAGGTCTATATGACCTATGACCTACTAGTTGGCCTTAGTGTACTTATTGGAGCCCCCCTATGACCTTTGATCTACATTGTAGGTCTATATGACCTATGACCTACTATGTAGTTGGCCGTAGTGTATTTGTTGGAGCCTCCAATATTACTGTAGAATCTATAATCGGCAACAGCCATCAGTCTACATCGAGTCCTTGTGGCACGTTTGGAGCGATGATGTTCATCTGAAATGGGAAAAGGCAAGTAGGAAATTAATTTTTCATTTTATTTATATATATTTTATAGGATTTCACTGAAATCCACAAAATCTAAATACCAGAGAATTATTCAGACATTCATTGACATACCTATGAACAATAGTTCAAAGAATTATAGGAATCTGTGAACCATGAATCGGTGAACCGTGAATAGGAGAACCGTGAAATTTAGCATCTGCAAATATGCCACATATAACAAAAGAGTGAAATAATAATTTGACCCTGCAGATTTAAAGCACTAGACAGTAGTTGGGTTAAAATGATTCTCTCCATTGCATCAACGTTAAGCATCCTCCTTTGGTATACCAAATATAAAAATTGACTGATAATATTACCAAAAAGATATATTGATATATATATGTAGTGGTATCAGCTTCATCAGATCAGTGACCGCATCCTCGGGTTGACAAGCAAAACCTTTTACTCGGTTGAGATATCCCTGTCCACCTGACAGGCCAATGTAAGATTCTAATAATCTAGCTCTTTATTCATAAACATTTTTATAAATCATAAATCCAACTGTTTTAGCAAAACAAAACATTTCATAGTGTATATACTTTTTTGAAAATGCTAGAAATTATTTAGTAGAACTTAAATAAAAAAGAGCCTCAACCCGATTTATCTGCCGAATAAAAATAAAACCTGATATATTCACTCACCAGGGTTGGGGTCAATTACATTGCAATGTAATTAATTACAATTACAATTACTTGGTCAAAACTCAATTACAATTACAATTACAATTACTCAGTTTTGTAAATGTAATTAATTACAATTACAATTACATTCAAAAAGTAATTAATTACAATTACACATTACATTTTCTTAATATGTTTTTTATATGTTTATACCAAGGATTTATAAGTGAGATATACATCCTTGCATATATACACATTTGTATAATCTTGCACTTTAGCAGTTATACAGATATAATAAGTCGATATCAGTAAATTCTGATAGAACATATGTTCACTTCACATAAACTGCAAGTTACAATTGAGTATTGGTAGGGTGTATTTGTTTTAAAATGTAGATTTTTATTGGACCTAGCAGTAATATTGTCAAATGCGTCAGCTTTATGTACCAGGTATTAATATTTTTTATTGCATTTTATCATCATTAGCATCTCAAAATCATCATCAGACAGTCTGTATCTGTCTGGTCGGAATACTTTGCCAGCAATTAACACTAAACAATCTCTCTACTGGAGCTGAAGTGGCTGGTATAGCTAAGTAGTTGCTAGCTAAAAAAGACGAATTTAGAAATTTGCAAGAATAATCTTTCCAGAACTTTAATGGGTCACAATATTTCTCTGCAATCTTCACTAAAGTCTTCTGTTAAAATTTTCTTGGCAGGGGCAGTGAAGACAAATCTGAGCTATCATCTATATTTTTGCCTTCATTAGATTTGCTAATTAGGTGATCAACAGGTGTTATATAAGCAAGACCTTTGTGAGTTGTAATCACAGGCTTTGTGTTCACAACTTCACACCTCACACCTAGCTTGTATATTGCTTGAGGGGTAAACTACAGGTAAAACAGGTCTCACATATGTTACCTGTTTAAATTTCTACATAGCCAAATAAATGTCATACATTCATTAATCTTGGTAATTATTTAGACATTAGTAAATATATAAATGTAATTGAAAAGTAATTGAAGTGTAATTGTTAATTACACATTTTTATAATGTAATTAATTACAATTACAATTACATGTAATTGAAATATTTCTTAATTACAAATTATTTTCAATTACTTGAAAAAATGTAATTAATTGCAATTAATTACAATTACATTTTTAATTACCCCAACCCTGTCACTCACTTTCATCTTTATCCTTCATGCGGCGTAGAAGATCTTGGTCCAGTTCATTATCTGGCTCTCCGTTAGCATGGATCGCTCCACAAAATGACGCCCTGCATAAATATTTACAATGTAACAAATAAAGAAAAGAAGATATATCTAAGGGAGATAATAAGGGACAAAATTTTATGTTGTTATTCTTTTAAAATTATAATGATGTTATGCTCACTTATACATGACATCACATTACCAATATTACCACAAGAGAACTAATATAAAGAACACCAATTTCACTATGTAAAAATTATTGCTACCAAGTTTCATTGAAATCCCTACCGTTGTTAAGGAGGAATAGCTGTTTCATAATTTTTTAACAGAGGGCATAACTCTGAAAATGTGACTGAATGATTTTGTTGAAGAAGATTACGCACATTAACACTGTATAAGGATTATCAACACCAAGTTTGGTTGAAATCCTTCCAGTAGTTAAATAGTAGGTGTAGCTCAGGTTGATCATTGAAGGGGGGAATGAAGCTCTTATGATAAGGAGTAAGTAAGTGAGTACCTTCAATTTGCTAAGCATAAAAAGTGTGCTAAAAGAAATATCATTAAGTGATTTCATGGCTTTGATTGTATGTGACATGCAACAACAGTTGTTTTAGCATTATACAATACATGCAAACCTTTGACAGGTCTATCATTTGTGGGAAGATTGAAAATAGCTTCTCAGTGGGGCAAAGTAAACTGGATCACTTAATATCAAAGAGCAGGATTTTGAAATTCATTCTCACAAAAAATAATAACTTTTATCTGTTTTCATACTAAGTCCAACTTTCTGATTGGTAGATACTTTTCCTTCATACTACTATGATGAAAAAATCTGAGAATGGTATGAAAAGCAGACATTATCATGACGTCTCAATAGAGACTTCGACATTGCGTATTGATTTAGAAAATATAATACTTTGAAAAATCAATGGAATCTTACGTTTTAACATGTTTTATGTTATCAAGTAGTCTAACAAATTAATGATAAGCATTGATGTAACTATTTTATAACTTCATCGGGTTATGAAATAAATTTTGTTTGCAAACTTTTGTGAGAATCTGCTATGCTGATTCACACAGTTTGCAAACAAAATTTCTTTCATGCC
Organism: Argopecten irradians; assembly: GCF_041381155.1. NCBI lineage: Eukaryota > Metazoa > Mollusca > Bivalvia > Pectinida > Pectinidae > Argopecten > Argopecten irradians. Next base: position 19,277,741 of record NC_091149.1, on the reverse strand, counting down.
CCTATTAAGTTAAAAAAATAGTCACATCAATGCTTAAATAAAATCTGTGGTATGATTTCAGGCACAATAATGTAACTACTGGTAAGATAATTACTGGATAATGAATGCATTCAATTGTCTTTGAATTGTTTTTGTTTTCACATTGTATTACAGTTTTACTTCATTGTTGGTTGGTCCTATTTACAGCCAGGGCAATTGAAGGATGGTCTCCCATGTATATGGTGTGTTGTGTTACGAGTGTGTGCATGTTTTGGGAGACTGCGGTATCAGAAACAACCATTTTTTAAAACTATGGTGTGTCTCTGCCAGAGAACAGTCAGCCAAGAGTCTACCTAATAGGGAGAGTAAAATCTCAACTCCAGGCCAAAAGTGAGGTGGTGTCGAGTCAAAGGAGACATTGGAGAGAAGATAAGTTATTTAAGAAAAGTAGAAAAGTTTAAATCTCTAGTCGCCTTTAACAATCATGCAATAGGGGCAGCAGGCACAATTTTTAAACGCCCTACCTGCAGGATACAAATGATTTCAATGTGTAACAATAATGTACATTGATGGTGACTGCGATCTGATTGACTATGCATACGTTCTCAGTGCCACATTTCATGTACATGTAGTGTCTTATTTATAACGTGGATAACAACAATACCGTATACTTACACCTTTAGGACAGAAAAATAGATATAAGAATGTTTTAATTTATAAAACTATTTTACAGAGTATTTGATGTGCACAACAAGCAAAAAGGAGTGTCAGAATTTGGAATTACTGTGGTCGAGGCTGTTTGAGCAACTCCCTGTCTTATGTGACTTTTTTGTAATGGTCCCTTGGAAAGTTACATAAGACAGTATACAGTTGTTGACTGGGATTGAGGGCAACAAATGATTTATTGGACCCAAACACAAACTGTTACCCCAGGCTGAAGGCCGAGGGCAACAGCTTGTTTGAGGGTCCAACAAATCATCTGTTGCTTGAAAATCCAGTTGATAACTGTTTTGTTATACCTATTGACTCAAAACAATGCATTGACGTCACAAATTGCAGGTGTGACGTGACTCCAGTCCAACAGCACATTTTAACAGTGGATTTTAATAGTTCTTTGGACCGCTCGACAGAACAGTTCATTTCTTGGCATTTTTGTCAATAGAGTTTGTATATTTCATCCACATTATTTCTACACATTATACTGTAAACATACATATTTTAGTGGTAGTTTTATTTAGTATTTTCATGCTGTATTTGAAGCCCTAATTCAGGTACAGCGCTAAATTTTGTAAAAAAAGTACCACATTTCCAACATTGAATTACCAATTTTTTTTATTTTCAAAATATTTTATTGGTGGTACAATAAATATAAACATAATACGAATATAGATCATAAATATAATAAAGTACAATTTATTAGCAATTGGATTGGATAACAGGCAAAGTCTATACAAGTATGTTCAAAGTTGAGCTAATTTATACCCGCACTTATATAATAAAGGATAATTTAAGAATTTTCTTATATACGCTAAATTTGACTACACTAAAATAAGTGCATTAAGTCCAGTAATTTGATAAAACTGAATAACTTTGTTTCAATTTCTGAGAAACTGCAATAGCAAGATTACTTCTCATTTACGAGAAAACAAAAGCAATATATATACTAATACTTATAATAAGTGTAATTAATTACAAATGCTGTTCAACAACCAAGCTAAATTTACATATATTTTAACACATAATAATATAACAAAACTAGCTTAACTGCATGTTATTTCTCTATTCAATCTCCACAAGCTGGGCCCAGTCTCATAACTAATCCTTAAATTTAAGGAATCCCTTAACTTAAAATTCTCCATAGGAAAGCATTTCAGATTTAAAGGAAGATTTTCCTTATCTGCTTTCCTATGGAGAAAGTTGTTCGTGAAACTGGGCCCTTGGGGACATGAAATTCCTTTACATGAGAAATTATTACCGTATTCAACCCAATTAGCGCCCAGGGCGTATACAAATTAAAAAGAATGAAAAGGTGCTAATAGGGCGATTTTATATTGGAAATCTATACATTTTTGCGTAGTTTTGGTCTTTATTTATGCCTGGGCAATTGAAATTGAGGTCTCAAAAAGGGGGAGGGGCACTTTAAGGGACATGGGCACTTATTAGGTCGAATACGGTAACTAATATACTATAAAATGATACCTACCCTCCTTGTGTTTTATCTGTAGGCTGGGGCATAACCATGTGTTTAGTTCTATACACGATCATAGAGTTATCTCCCTTCTTTCTTTTTCCTTTATCATGTCGCCACTTTGGCTGCAGGTGAAATAAGACAATAAAAATTGTTTAAAATCCTTAAACTTATATCATATTTCAGTAAAGATTTACTTAGATATTATCTTTAATAGTTTGCCAATAAATCATACAAAGGTCTAACTACCATAAAGAAGGTTATCTTCGCATGGATGATCTTTTCGTAATTCCAGCTGGGATTGAACCCCGACCCTGAACTTATACCGGTCAGCTGCCCTAATGAGTGAGTGAAATTCCCTTTTGCACAAAGCTATAAGGCAACCTTACTACTTAGTTTAACATCATTAAAACCATCTAAACTAAAACCAATCTAATTATAATTAGAATTAGATTGCAGTAAAACATGTTCATAATTTACACACCAACAACAAATTGGTGGTTATAACGTAGTAATTTTCATTCACCATAAAGGTTCTTATTCTCATTCCTGAGCTATGAATCTCTTACCTCTATCACCAATTCATCTTGTTGTAGAAAGATGGAGGCAGACATTGCCTCACCGTCAAAATAAGCTGTCACTTCAGACTTAGCCTCACCTGGAAAAGAAATAAACTGAATATGAGTAAGCTATTCCTGGCCATCTTAAGTGAAATCAAGTCTCTGATTTTGCTTCACATTCTCACAAACTAAAGGGACATAATCTGGATAGATCAGGGCAAACTAAGGGGATATAATCTAGATAGATCAGGGCAAACTAAGGGGACATAATCTGGATAGATCAGGGCAAACTAAGGGGACATAATCTGGATAGATCAGGACAAACTAAGGGGACATAATCTGGTTCAATCTTGGCAAACTAAGGGGACATAATCTGGATAGATCAGGCAAACTAAGGGGACATAATCTGGATAGATCAGGGCAAACTTAGGGGAGACATAATAATCTGGACAGACTAATGAGACATATAATCTGGATAGACTAAGGGGACATAACCTGAATAGATCAGGAAAAACTAAGGGAACATAATCTGGACAGGCCTAAGGGGACATAATCTAATCTGATAGACTAAGGGGACATAACCTGAATAAATCTGGAAAAAAACTAAGGGGACATAATCTGGACAGGCTAAGGGGACATAATCTGGATAGATCAGGACAAACTAAGGGGACATAATCTGGACAGGCTAAGGGGACATAATCTGGATAGACTAATAGGACATAATATGGAAACATAAGGAGGCATAAGCTGGATAGATCAGGGCAAACTAAGGGGACATAAGCTGGATAGATCAGGGCAAACTAAGGGGACATAAGCTGGATAGATCAGGGCAAACTAAGGGGACATAAGCTGATAGATCAGAGGCAAACTAACGGGGACATAAGCTGGATAGATCAGGGCAAAACTAAGGGTAATATAATCTGGACAGGACTAAGGGGGGACATAATAATCTGGATAGATCAGGGCAAACAAAAGGGACATAAATCTGGACAGACTAATGGGGAATATAATCTGGACAGACTAAGGGGATATATAATCTGGATAGATCAGGGCAAACAAAAGGGACATAATCTGGACAGACTAAGGGGACATATAATCTGGATAGATCAGGGCAAACAAAAGGGACATAATCTGGACAGACTAAGGGGACATATAATCTGGATAGACTAAGGGGACATAACCTGAATAGATCAGGACAAACTAAGGGAACATAATCTTGAAAGACTAAGGGGACATAATCTGGATAGACTAAGGGGACATAATAATCTGGATAGATCAGGGCAAACTAAGGGGACATAATCTGGACAGACTAAGGGGACATAATCTGGATAGACTAATGGGACATAATCTGGATAGACTAAGGGGACATAATCTTGATAGACTAAGGGGACATAATCTGTATAGAATTGCTGTTAACAAGGGGAACTAACCTTCCACCCATCCATGATAGAAGTTCGACTTGTCCAGCCCTTTATCCTCTCCCATGTGACCTTCAGCATCAATAACTTGGAACTTGAAGTCCCGGGAGAATATCCCTAGGGACTCCTTCAGTTGTAGGGAGAAGTTCCTGTAACAGAAAAACCAATAATTAGCATATTCTGTATTTGCATCTTACAGAGTTATCTGCCCTTGTGGATAGGTATTGATTGTGACGCAATGTGGTTGTGAGCGTAACGTCATAGTTTTCGGAGAAAACGACATGAATTGCACTAAAAAAAATAATGACGTAACAATCGATACCTACCCGCAAGGGAGCTAATTCTGTAATATGCAAAGATGGAATATTTAAAGAATGTACCTTACAGTGAACCCTCGATAATCCGGATGTTAATAGACTGGAAATCTTACAATCCGGATAGAAATAGCAGGGAATAGAACGAATAACAACAAGGAAACAGTGGCATCACTGTCACATCTAAACACAGAATGGACCATTATACAGGTTTATAAAGCCTACCTTCCCACCGCGTAAAAGCTGACATGTCTGCTGGGACGGTGATATTGTCCATTCTCTGTGCTTCGTCGTTTAATACTGTGAATTGTCACAGATTCAATCACCTCATGCTCCGTCACATGGTCCCGAAGGTCAGCTGTCAACAAGGTTACAAAAGTTATATATCATACATAAAGAACATTTTTGTTAAGAATTCTGATCGCGCTAAAAATGAATATTCATCATTTGAACAATAATTGGTTATGGTAACTCGTGTATAATAGAAATTTAACACAAAAAAATATATAAGATAATTTTATTTTGCCTTAAGTGTCATGCTGCAATCAGTACTTTATTCCATATAGGATAATAGTGCCACAGAATTTTTTTCGGGATGCAATTAATATTATTTTTCAAATTTTAACTTGAAGTAAATTAGAAGCTGTAACTTTCAGTGTGGTGGTATGGTGTAAAGTAAGTAAACTTTTGTACCTGAAGAAAATACTAAATCTGCCTCTCATGTTTTTTTTTGACAGTGAAAAAAATACCATTTGTCAGCGTTGGAGCATCTTTAAGAAAATTCTGATCTATAGATATAGATATTGTCCCAATACGAAAGTGGGATCAATGTTGAGGAAATTACTGATGCATGGTACAAATTATTTTTTCCACAATCAATAAACAGCTAGAGCTCTGAGTCGTATACAGTAGTAACTGTATATAGGTTGTCAAGTAAATGTCAACACAATTAATATTTAATTAATTAGTTAGTTAATAGGACTTAAACATTTATAGTATAGAAATAGAACATGTTTATGTACTATTTCAAAATATTGTGCTTCCCTTCGACACACATTCAATATTCTGTTCAGTTATCAGGTACAATGCATCTACATGTATTTGCAATCTACACATTGGTTTTACTATGAAGAATATTCCATGTAAACAAGAGATGCGACAATTTAATTAGATTCTCCTATGATAATAAAACATGTAGTTAGAATTAAATGTGCATATTATTTGGTTTAAAGTTACAATGAAAATCTTAAAAATATATAGTATATATATATATATGTGTGTTGTGGTGTGTGTGTGTGTGTGTGATTGTGGTGTGTGTGTGTGTGTGTGTGTGTGTGTGTGTGTGTTGTGTGGCTAACAGAGCTGCTGATACATGCAAGTTTGTTACACAAAATATACATATACAGTTATAATTAATGGTACATGAATATATGTACGCCTACATGAAGATCTTTAGGCCTCCTGAATATTGAACAACAACTGAAGTGAACTACAAGCTAGTAAGTCGTTCAGCTTAATAGTCCTATCGTTTATATAAAGATGTATATGCACTAGAGTAGCCCCCCCCCCCCCCCCCCTCCCCCACCTCCACTCTTCCTCCCTCTAGCATGTAAACTTCCAGACGTCGGATTCCCTATACAAATATATTTCTTTGTAGATAAATTACCTTGAGTTCCGTACAACACAAACGAGAAAGCGATAAACAGAAGAGATATAATATTCCAAACCATCCTGTCCAATTTCTACACAGTCGACATGTTTTCATTGGTAACGCACGCACCTGCCGACAAGGGAGGTCACTCTATTTTTGTTTACGTCTAGAGCTAGGCCTATACCTGTAGAGCCCGTCAATTACAGTGTACATGTATGTTATATATTACTGGATAGACTAGATTTATAGTAGTGTATATTAATGCTATAATCTGAAATTATAAGGAAACACTATAGACAAGTCGACAAAATTTATCTTTTGAATATCTCTTTTAAAATGTTTGATTAAAGATGGACGAATTAATTAGTTCATTAGTTAATCGGTAAAAATGGTCCCTTTCTCTCTGATTCTTTATAGTGTATCGACCTTGACATCGCCTTGTCACAATTTTTGTTACAAAACTAACTAAAGCCTTTTTCCTCAGTTGGGACACCAAGATAACACGAAATTACCATTTTCATGAATTGAACCTAAAAAATCCTCATTTTTCTCCAAAACGTCTTTCAGTCTAATTATTTTTACCACTGAAAAAATACAGTAGCCAAGTTTTGGAAATGTCTTATAGTTAATGAATACTGACTTGCTTAATGTCTGCATTACTTCCTATGTGCTATTTTAATTTTGATGATACTCATCATTTGAAAAATAATTGGTGTTTAATCATATATATATACATTGTCTGTCGAATTAACAATTAAAATTATATAAATATTAGGCTTTTGGTGCATGCGCAATCAGTACTTCATTTCATAGTGCCACGGATTTTTTTCGGGATGCAAATATTATTTTTTATAATTTTATCTTGAAGTAAAATTAGAAGCTCAGACTTTTCAATGGTGGTAATGGTGTAAAGTAAGTAACTTTTGAAACTGAAGAAAATTACTAAATCGTCTGCTCCTGTTTTTGATAGAGAAAAAACATCATTTGACAGCGGTGGAGCATTCTTATTTCAAGAAACTGGAGAGTTTCTAAAGTTATCACAGATCATGCGTGTTTATCGACTTTTGAGATTATTACTTGAGTAAAGAAGAAAGATAGTTTGGAGTCTGATGTGTATCCATTTTTTTAAAGATTCGGAAGTTTTTTTCTTTTCTGTCTGGAAGAGAACGATTCTTAACCTGTTTCAACGTTTAAAGAATTAATACAAGAACAAGATGGAAGACCGATTGTAATTCTAACAGATTAATTAGCGTTGAACTTTTTCTTACTTCAGTATATTCTAGTACGCAAAAAAGACCTAATATAGGCAGGTTTAGCGGATGAGCATAATCTAGTACACTAAAAAGACCTATTTTAGCGGACTAGTATATTCTAGTACGCTAAAAAAAAGACCTAATATAAACAGGTTTAGCGGACGAGTATATTCTAGTATGCTTTAAAAAGACCTTATGTAGGCAGGTTTAGCGGACGAGTATATTCTAGTACGCTAAAAAAAAGACATAATATAGGCATGCTAATTAGCGGACGAGTATATTCTAGTACGCTAAAAAAGACCCAGAATAGATAGGTTAAGCGCACGAGTATATTCTAGCACGCTAAAACATCTTAAATATAGGCAGGTTTAGCGGACTAGTTTTAGAACAGGTAAAATAACATCGTCGGAATCCCACCGCTCTACGTTTGTGACCACGAGTCACCGCTCTACGTTTGTCACCAAGAGTCAACGCTCTACGTTTAAACAAGTCACCACGAGAGTCACCCGCTCTAAAACGTTTCATATCACCACGATCACCTGCTCTACCGTTACAGGTCGCCACGAGTCACCGCTCTACGTTACAAGTCACCACGAGTCACCGCTCTACGTTTATCACCACGAGTCACCGCTCTACACGTTATCAAGTCACCGTTACGAGTCACCCACTAGTCGCTCTACGTTTGTCAGTCCATCATGAGTCACCGCTCTACGTTTGTCACCACGAGTCACCGCTCTACGTTTGTCACCACTAGTCACCGCTCTACGTTACAAGTCACCACGAGTCACCGCTCTAACGTTTGTCACCAAGAGTCCTCCACCGCTCTACGTTTTTGTCACCAAGAGTCACCGCTCTACGTTTGTCATCACGAGTCACCGTCTCTACTAACGTTACAAGTCACCACGAGTCACCGACCTCTACGTTTGTCACCACGAGTCGCCGCTCTATTAAAACTATTAAAAAATCGGGATATTTACTATAAAACAGTTTTATAGTAAATACCCCGATTTTTTAATAATTTTTCAAATCTCGTATTTTTTGAAAAAAAAATCACATGACTGTCATATATACTCATCAGTCCATCCTCCAAATACAAAAAAAATGTATGACAACATCCATTTTCATTGAGTTGGCCCCCTGTGCGTTACAAGTCGCCACGAGTCACCGCTCTACGTTACAAGTCACCACGAGTCAACGCTCTACGTTTGTCACCACGAGTCACCGCTCTACGTTTGTCATAAATATTTAAATTTTCTCATAACATTTATTATCTTGGTACCAGACGAATAAATTGCTGCCACGTGATCTCCCCACATGACACTAGAACTTGAAAAAATACACCCTAAAGTGTAAAATCCGAAATGTTTCCATCAAATTATAAATCCTATGATTTCGTCAATTTTAATACTAAAACAGATAACATCAGTTTTATCGGGATTTAACGACTTCAACTAAGTGTCTGCCCCAGCGTTCATGTATTTGGTTAAGGTCGTTTGAATATCAAAATAAAGAAGATGACTATTGAAATGACGTACCATCTTTAAAAAAGACGGGCGCAGAATCAAAAACATTTTCAATATCCTTTTTTTTTGTATTAAAGGATTTGTGCAGCCAAAATTGTTTTTTGATAATAAGTCAGGATATTGCTTTGGATGGATGAAAAAATAAGTCCCACCCAACGAATCGCCTAGCTTTTAGCGCTATCAGTTGGTTTTGGTCGTGATTTACGGGTAGTGTCGACTACGGTTCAGAGATAATGAGCTAGGCGGTCACGTGGTCTTGTGATGTCACAGTGGTCCGCGGCTACACAAGTATACAGCACATACACGTATACGTTAGATCTACAATTTCAGTTTTTCGAGTAAATGGTTATTCTAGCTTTACGATGTAGATATTTTCAGTTTCAAAACATTCAATTTACACCATTTCAAACATTCAAACAAGCGTATATCTAACTTTAGATTAATTAATCAGTCCAATGTGATAGCGATATCAAAATGATGTTCGGATCAGTCTGGACTGAGATTAAGATAGCATATTATGTAAATTTCAGTGTAATAAAAAACAGTATAATGTAACACTATATTTTTACGATTAAAATCCCAAAATTTAGCATGACTATATCTAGAATCCGTGTTTTTATTTCAAACTTCTGCCATAACGATGCAAACACGGCACAGTTTTTAAGGAAAAATAAAATCTGGACGGTTATCAGTTATGTGATATTGGAGTAACAGTACCGAACTTATACCGAAAATAATATGTATATCTATATTGTTGCATTTGAAACTTTATCCATAACGTTTACTAAAAAGCAGAAATACATCAATGATATTTCTGATATATGTTTTTAAATTACAGTATAAGTGTAGATTTAAATTCATTATTTCATATCATACTAAATCCTTAAAATAGTAAGAGCGCAGCTCTCTACTCGGCCGAAGGCCGCGTAGAGCGAAGCTCTACTAACCATAACACGTGTGTGAGCATATAGATTTCAATACATTCCAGTACCCCTTGGACTTTGAAATCGTGTCCCGCGGGAAAAGTCTCGCGCCTCCATGCAGGCCGCCATGTTTTAATTCTCGTTATCAGCACGACGCGATTTGAAATTTTCTCTGTAGGCAAAATGTATCACCAGGACACACTTTGAAATTACTGTAAGTAGTTTTAGATAACTACACAAGGATAAGAACGACACAATAAATGTACTGTCAAAATGAGTACTGTCTGTGTGTTGTCAACCGTCAGCCGTGACGTCAGGAAGCTTGGTGCCAAAGATGACGGCACATATTCCCGCGCTTTTTTGATACATGGCATGTTTGCCAAGTTTTCCGCATTGGAGAGAAACAAGATCGTAAGGAAATTGAACTAAATATCGAAGAATATCATTTACTAAAAATCAATGATCGGACTACAAATAAAAACAATTTTAATCTCATTCTGATGTTATAATCCTAACTATATTTACATTTTTTATAAGTAGCTGCGCTCTTCTGAGGCATTGCCTTAAATTCATATTATATTCATTGTCGATCCTTTTGTATATCATACCGAGATTCGTATAATCCAAAAAGTAACCATATATAGTGTTCAAATGAAAAATGAAATTACTTGTATACAGGCATTATAAATAGATAACTTGTGCCTTTTCAAAAAGATACTTAGTGATATTTAAATAAGTATATTTAGTGTGGTAATGCTGTAACCCTTCTTGTATGACTATACTTGTAGATTCGAAACGGTGAAAATACATGCTTACAATTTTTACTAATACCTTAGAAATTACGGGTATGCCACGATTCCGTAAATTACAGTACTAGACTGGAATAATTTTTAAGGTTTAAATCTTTAGTTGAAATAGTTCTTAGAACCATTTTTTGTTTCAGAATTGTCAACTTCCATTATTGTTTTACCTGTGTCTATTTTTTTAAGATACGGGTAATTTTAAAAATGGAGGGTGATAATTCAAATCACAATCCAAATAACGGATGTCATAACCTGATTGAAAGTAAGACAATAGCAAATACCCGATATAGTCCACCGAATAGCAAACTGCCCGAGGCCAGGTAATTACAGGATGACTTCGATGAATGGCGTGGTGTACAGGTAAACAACATCCTGGTCCAGGTATTCCATAACAATCAAACCAAAGGCATGGCTAATAATATATTTATATCGAAGTATCTACTCATATATCGATTAAAAATTGAAAGCGACCGCACGGTCTGAAAATATAGTTTGTTTTGCTTAATATCTCAATATTTAGATCTTTTATAATATCAAAAATAAATTCTTTCTATCACATGTTGACTCTCACTCTCAATTTATTCGGTTAGCAACGCACAACACAATGTTTGTAATGATCAATCATCGGTGTGTATGTACAGAAACATACATGCATATATGTATATATGTTTCTGGTATGTACGTCAATACTTTAATCAAGGATTTCGTAAATTGTTACGTAAAATTTCATTTTACAGTCACAAACTTTGTAATTCACAATGTATCAAAGATACAGACTACAGGAAAATATTATCTAATTAAATTTTATTCGTTGCTGAACTCCTCGACAAAAAATCCGAAACTTTTATTTCTGCGTGGATTATTTTCTTTCATAATTACACGAAGATACCTGCTATTCAAGGACGTACTCTCACTTATAAATCCTTGCTGCTATTAGAGCATAAATTAGAGTATTTGAAACATCGAATTTCACTCTTTTAGTTATTTACATTCGGGCCAAATTTATTGTACGATTAACTTCACTCAAAAGTAATTATTAAAAACCGTTGATCGGCTTTTCCTGTGACCGTCGATGTAAGTGATAGCACATCAGTTATAGTACAGCTATAAGCCACGGACTATTATGACGTCACACGGTTTAGAGCTAGAAAATATGCATAATCGGGCGGTCAGAAGTTTGGACCTCGATATCGACGGAATGGAAGATGGAACCTTGTGGAACCCCTGCATCAATATTTCATGATATCTTTCTACAGCCGTTTTCGTTTATGCGGAACAATTAACCAGTTCGACCGTTGATTAAAGTCATTATTTTAAGTATAAATCCTGACGGACCTACAGTTTTTATACAGGCTTGTGAGGAATTTGTCAAGGCTCGTCTGAAAACAATATAAAATTACCAGATCCGTCTTTAATTAATTAACGAACAACTAGGTCCAACCAGTCAAACCGTATAATCGAGAACGGCCCTAATCTCGAAAACGATTCATCTACACAATCTGTTTTTGTTTTCCTTGAATCAGATTTTAATCGTCCTTTAACCAACAGGGACATGACACGATTTTTTAAAGCAACAGTTTAGATAATTATATTAATGATATATATGTGTATACTGTTGGTTAAAAAAGATCGTACAAGGTCCCTGTGTTTTAACCAAGCCAATAATTCACCTCCTATAACATTGCCAGTACGCCGCATCCGACCGATTGAAAGCTTTTGGAGTATCTCAAAAAACGATGCATGTATGTTTTCTTTCATCGCGAATTAAACATATGTATACATGTATTATGGAACATTTCGATTAATTGGTACACAGTAGAATGCCCTGATCAAAATAAGGGCCGCGGCGGCCGAGTGGTTAAGATGTCTCGACATACATGTATTACCACAACCACAACTCTGGGATGCGGGTTCGAATCCCATGTGGTTGCAATTGCCAGTTACTGACCGCTGGGCGGTGGCTTTTCTCCGGGATCTCTGGTTTTCCTCTACCAACAAACCTCACACGTCCTTACATGACCCCGGCTGTTAATAGGACGTAAACTAATAAAACAAAATGTGGCACCTCTTCTGAACCACAATGTACATTGCACTCGGTCTATATATCTCAAAAACGTACATTTGTTCCGCTTAAGTTTCCTTAAGGATTAACTTGAATAGATTTTTTATGTTATGGAGATATAACACAAAAATCTGAGTGTACTCTAAATAAACAAATTAATCCTTATAATTCAATTTACTAAAGATAATCTCTTCAATATTCAAAATTCATTTTGGGACTCTTTTGTCTATGAAATCATTACGCCGTCATCTCAGCCAATCAGAAGCAACGTTACAAACGGCCACGACATTTTTTCCTTTATGGGCTGATAGATAAGTAAATTTTCAAGCCAATGAAATTACTCGTAACAAGCAAAATTGAATTATTGTAATTTAATTACTTTCTGTCTGTCTTCTAGCTTTACATGTATAGTAATATGTTAATTAGCTAAAGGTTTAAACAAAGCGAATGTGTAATAATCACGTGCAATTCAAGCCTTTGACAAAGTACCACATAGTCGATTACTACTTAAGATCGAAAAATATGGTATAAAAGGAAATATTCTAGGATGGATAAAAGATTTTTTGAAGGGTATGAAGCAAAGAGTTTGTATGAACGGCGAACTGTCTGCTCTGCGTGACGTCACAAGCGGCGTCCCCCAGGGGAGCGTCCTCGGGCCGATTTTGTTCTTGATATTTATCAATGATATGCCTGAAGTTTTAAACTCGGTCGTGAAAATGTTTGCCGACGACGCTAAGCTGATGAAGGGTATTGGATGTGTCAGAGACAGACTAGACCTACAGAACGACGTCGACAATATCATTAAATGGTCTGAGACATGGAACATGGAATTTAACACCAAAAAGTGCAAACACATGTCTATTGGAAATTTACATCAACATGACAACTTCTGCTACAAAATGGGCACAAATGAAGAAATAAGCAAATGTAGTTCGGAAAAAGATCTTGGTGTTACATTCGATTCTCACCTCAAATTTAGTCAGCATGTAAATAATTCAGTCTCTAAAGCCAACCGAATTACAGGATTGATATTCAAAACATTTAGCTATATCAACAAAGACATGTTTTTGAACCTTTACAAAACTCTTGTCAGGCCTCATCTGGAATACGGATCATGCGTTTGGAACCAAATTTCCATTAAGGACCAAATTTTGATTGAAAATGTCCAAAGACGAGCTACAAAGAGAGTGAAAGGTTTACACAACCTGACGTATGAACAACGTCTCAGATCACTAGGAATACCAAGTCTTCAATATCGACGGAAACGAGCAGATATTGTCCAGGTCTACAAAATAATCAATGACATCGATATTATGGACAAGGACAAGCTCTTTACGATGTCTCCTGTTACTGTCACCAGAGGGCACTCAAAAAAGATTCTGAAGCGCGGGGCAAGATTGAATGTCACAAAGAACAAATTCAACAGTAGAACTGTGGATACATGGAACAGTCTACCTGAAAATGTGGTATCTGCAATGACTCTGAACTCATTTAAGTCACGCCTGAACAAGCACTGGCACAATGAGCCCTCTAAATTCACTCCTACATGTTTTAAATGTTACTTGATTGGACAACTATTGTATACAAGGATACGCCTCCAGAAGTCATTGAGCTTACAACGGTGTTAATTTACATAATTACATAATTACATAATTGCAATGTGATGTGCAGATGACTCGGTCAGCACTCTGTAAGAAATCGTGTGACTTGAGCAAGTCTATTCGCAATGCGCATGTCCGTATGAAAGGAAACGGTCCAACAGCTGTTTGTTTAACAGCGAAGCGTGAATGACAGACGTAGCGGCAGTACAAGGGAAGGATTAAGATTTTTACACAACAAAAGGTAACAAAATGATAACAGATATTCTCTGGAATACCAGGGATAAAAGCATAATCATGTTTTCCTTTTTAAATCATAGATTATGTGAACATAATTCCATTCTTGTATCCATTGTCGCGAAAAAAATGAACCAATGTCTGTTGAGTTGATGTTCACGATGAACGCGAACGAGGGAAACCGGCAAAAAGACAGTGAATGATATTTGAATGGAAGAAAGGGTAAAAACGCTGTAGAATTACCCTGAAACAATGGGGTGTTATATTGGATTAAGATTTTCACGGATCTGATTTCGAATAAGGAAGTGTCGGATCGATTTTTATAACACAAAAGGCACGTGGGCTCAACGTGCCTGTCGTCTTTGTGAACACAGCCGCTTATCTGGTAAAATGTTCACATAATAGATCTTTATTGGGTCACGTCTTCAACTGGAAAAAAGGATGAGGGAATGGCCAAACATATAATATCACATATTTCACGGAACGGGGAAACGGTCAAAATAAAATAATTTTAATCCGTCATATCAGAATCATAGTAAGGTGCTACAACAAGTGATTGACAGAGAACACGGCTAATATGTTTGTTTTGAGATCCCAAAAGAACATAAGTAAAGTACAATTTACTGTCTATTAGTCCCACCTTCTGGTGATTATGCTTCTGGTGATTATGAAGTCACGAAACTCACATCAAATGATGTCATAATCACTGGATCGTACGTAGGTTTAATCAACGGTAATTGTACTTTACCCACATCATTTTGAGATCTCAAAACCCAGTATTAATTTCCTCCATGAGAAATAATGAACTTCAAACCTCTGCCTTCAGCACATCCAGTAGACTCATAAGTTTTTGACTCCCAAAAATCATATTTGACTCTTGGCGGGGTTTGTAGTACTAGTGTACGTCATGTTTATTTTGTCATAGCTAGGTTTTGACTCTTCAGATTTCTGAGAAATTAGGATTTGACTTTTAAATTTGCTATACATCATGGGTCAACTGAATGACCTGGTGATTCATCCCACTCGAGATGATATCTATCTTGGATATCATGCTTATAGTACTAATATTTGAGGCTTACAAAGTAGACGATAGTAGTCCACACAGTACATGTTTATGGTAGAAGTTGATCTTGGTGATCCTGGTGTAGCGACCAAACCAGATTTTGAACCCAGGACCTCCCAACACTATAGTCGAACGCTCTACCAATCGAGCTAGATGTTACCGGTGTCTGACTTAGTCCAATTCCCCTAGCTTCATTCCTTTGCCTCCAAGCCCCCCGCACAAACATGGTCACAAGTACATATCTTCTCTAGTTCAATACTAATGCATTAATACTCCTAATGCTTGACACATTATGGTTAGCAACATCACCAGTTTTGGTAACAAGAGACAAGAAAATAATGTATACATGTAGCTGTTTGGTTTGAACGCACGACCTTTGTGGCTTTGGTTTAGGGTCTGAAACAAAAGCAATTTATTGGGAGATTAATGTATGGCTTAATAGAGTGCGTCATACTACAATAGTAATTATAAACTCTGGAAGAAACTATAAAACATCTCCATAAGCTAGTAGTCTTAGATTATCAACGTTGTCACCTGAGTGAATACTGAGCAAATGATTGGTATATTTTGGGAAAAAATGAATGTGATATACATATTTCTTCCTAGATGTGGTATGATTGGATGAGGTTGATCGTTGGTGACCATGCAGATTTTTCAATCGGATGAGCATCCGGCTAGTGTTGGGAGGTCCTGGGTTTGAACCCCAGTCTAGCTGCTATTATCTTCTCCGATCATTTTACATAGATTTAACATGTAAAGAGATCAACACAACAAAGCTCAATAACAAGAGTCTGGGACATATGACAGAATATAACTAATTTTTCTTTGCTTTCATACTAAATTAAAATTGGCTTTCTTACCACTATGAAAACAAATCTGAGAATGGCGCGGAAATTTGACTTTATCATGACGTCACAATAGAAACTTAGATGGTGTATATTGATTTTGATAAATAATCTCATGTAAAATCAATGGAATCGTATATGTAAACGTGTTTTATTTTATCAAGTATTTTGGAAAATTAATTAAAATAATTGATGTAATTATTTTTTTAATTTCATCAGGGTATGAAATAAATTTTGTTTGCAAACTTTTGTGAGAATCTGCTACATTGAGTCACACAGTTTGCAAACAAAATTTCTTTCATAACACAATGAAATTAAAAATTAGTGACATTCATGCTTAAATGTCTCCTATTTTGATGGCTACCTGTTTGGCCCCAACCTGACCCATATTAGGTACTCGTGTACTCATAACAATCCTTGAAAAAATGACAAGATCATGTATTTAAGTTGACTGTATCTTGCTGAAACTGTAAATTAGCCATGTGTTGTAAACATGGAAATATATATCAGGATACATACATAAAATTCTATTGACAAATTGAAATTATATAAACCATATAGCTACAGGCTGTATAACTAATGTGTAGTTTGTGATGTCTGATAAGAGATTGCTCTTGGCGGTTCAAAATGACATTTGTATCATATTTTCAAACATTTTATGTATATTCATATATACATACAAAAATACTTTTGAATTTGATTTTGGATTGTCAGTTATTAATGACAACCTTTGACACTTGAGCAAACACACTTATCAGTAGCAAATGAGACAGTTTAACCAAAACAGGATGTAAAATTTAAAAAATCTCTTTCTTTTTACCCGGACACTGAAGTTATGTAAATGTCAACCTACGTAATGGTGAAATAAAACACCCTTTTAAATGAAAAGATATTGTGGGATAACAGAAAACCAGCTATTTGAGAACATTTTAGTTAAAAAGATTTATGTTCTAATGAATGTCAAAGTTTAACTTTAAGTTGTGTGGCTAAAGTTGAGTTAGAATTTCATTGAAATCTGAAGGAGGTTTCAATTTTTTCTCTTTCTGTCAAAATTCCTCGGGGCATGTTTTAATGCACAACAGTCCTATTCTATATCCTGTTCACTATCTAAAAGATAATCAGATATGTTGTTGGCTGATCAAATTAACCTGTCCACCTGTCAACAATCCAAATAATGAGTTTAATCTTTTCAAATCTAGTAAGCCTAAATAATGAGGAAAGTAAAAATTTTCTTTCATAAAAACATCTATAATTCTATATTTTACACAAAAGTTGTTCAGAAGTATGTAATTTGTCTTTCCTTTTAATCCGTCTATCTATTTGTCTGGCTGTCTGTTTGCATTTGGTTCTTCAAATACCTGAAAGGCTCGGCCATGTTTGATAACCACTTTGAGGATGGATGTAATATGAAGAGTTATGTCCCCTTGCTTAGATAAAAAGAAATCATTTTCCACAATGTAACTGTGCACAGTTTTGATGTCAGACATTGCTCTGTACATGATCATCATAATCTTCAAAGAATATATATGTAGGACTGGCCAACTCCTCCTTAACTACTTGACAGATTTTGATAAAATTTGGTACACGGACCTATGACAGTTGAAAAATGAGAATTAAAGTATCATCAGAAGAGTTCAGAGAAAGCAATAAAGTAATTAGTTAACAATAGTGAAAGGACCAGGACACACACAGAGATAGGTTTCAAAGGAGAGAGAGTGTGGGAGTAAGGATGGAAGACTCACAGAGGACAATGGTGTGTGGAAGCATGGTCAATTTAGTTAAAGCCATTGATGGTTTCAAACAAGGTCCAGAGACAGCATATGGTCACCTAAGACTTCAAAAGGATAGATGTAAACCCGCCTCCAGATAGATAAACTAGCCAATAGAAATAGTAGATTTTGTCAGAGTAAAAGTAGAAGTTTAGTCATGTAGCATATAAGGGATAGGAGAGAAATAAAAGAGAGAGAATTGAAGTGAGAGACATAAGTTAAAGGTTAAGATTGAGAAGTGGTCAGAATTGGACAGAGAATTATAGAGTATCCAGAGTTTGAATAAAAGGAAGTGGAACCAACAAAGTGTTGAGTGTGTATCTCAAGTAAGGACAGCAACAACGACACCCCAAAGCAAATGGTGATATGCCCCCAAAATAAACGGTGATAGACCCTTGACCTAAAGGGAAGTTGATTTTCTGCAATGACCCCTTTTAATGGAGTTATTACTAAAGGAGTAGATATGATAGGACCAGTATTTGGCCTTAATTTTTCAGGCCGAAAAATATTAACTCTGATCCACATCAATTTCACATCAATAAATACTCTCTTACTTGCCATTCATCAAAACATAATATACCCATGTATACCATGTACACGATGTGCTCCACCTATGACGTCATCAAATTGATGATTTTCCTCTTCTCGCCAAATTTTGCTAGAAATTCATCATCTTTATTAGGTTAGAAAAGGCTTGAAATGGATTTGACCGCCACCTTTGAGCAATGTTATATTTTACATAGATATGCCTAAATACACGATACACAACGTGTGAAAATCTCTTTCTGCTCCACGAAGGTGGCCACATTCATTTTTAGAGAAAACCACTCATAAAGTATGATTTTTCAAGGGTTTTTGTGAAAAATGGCGGGAAACTGCATGTTGATTACGTCAGTCAACATAATTGGCACATGCGGGATATTTTCGGGATGATATGTGTTAGCAAATGTATTCAACTGTTATATGGTAAAATATGTTGTTCTTTACTGGAGAATTAATTTTGATGCCATATTCGAGTCTTAACATACCTTCTCCTTTGTGCAACGGGGGAAGGAAACATCTTGTGACCTTGCATTTGGATATCGTTTTTGCTTACACATTTATTTGAATATTTTCACTTACATGTTTTTATTTTGCTTTAAATTGTTACATTACCATTAGTAGTTCCATTCTTCTTTTTTTTTCATTACAGATCTCTTCATTGGAACGTTTCAACTGATAATTCATGTAAGTACAATTTGATGACCTTTCACCCCTAACCTGGTAACCATACAAAATGACCTTTCACCCCTAACCTGGTAACCATACATAATGACTTTTCTCCCCTAACCTGGTAACCATACATAATGACCTTTCACCCCCATGAGCACTCCTCCTCCTTTCATGGACTCGTATTCACTAACCTTTAAATCAAAAAAATTATTTTCAATGCAGACCGAAAAGATGAAAACTGTATATGGTTTCAATCTAATTAAAATTTAACTTGTAATTCCACTCCTTTACGATGCTCTACATTACGCTCCAATACAAGTATTGGAGCGTTATGTAGAACATCGTAGTGTCCAGAGCGGAATTACAAGTCAATTTGATTGGTATGCGTTTTTTATTTAAAATTCTTTTTCTAAGTCCTTTTGTAAATTGATTTGTGGTTTAAATTCTGCATAAAATTTGGTACACGGACCCTTGACCTAAAGGGAAGTTTTGATTTTCTGCAATGACCCCTTTTAATGGAGTTATTACTAAAGGAGTAGATATGATAGGACCAGTATTTGGCCTTAATTTTTCAGGCCGAAAAATATTAACTCTGATCCACATCAATTTCACATCAATAAATACTCTCATACTTGCCATTCATCAAAACATAATATACCCATGTATACCATGTACACGATGTGCTCCACCTATGACGTCATCAAATTGATGATTTTCCTCTTCTCGCCAAATTTTGCTAGAAATTCATCATCTTTAGGTTAGAAAAGGCTTGAAATGGATTTGACCGCCACCTTGGAGCAATGTTATATTTTACATAGATATGCCTAAATACACGATACACAACGTGTGAAAATCTCTTTCTGCTCCACGAAGGTGGCCACATTCATTTTTAGAGAAAACCACTCATAAAGTATGATTTTTCAAGGGTTTTTGTGAAAAATGGCGGGAAACTGCATGTTGATTACGTCAGTCAACATAATTGGCACATGCGGGATATTTTCGGGATGATATGTGTTAGCAAATGTATTCAACTGTTATATGGTAAAATATGTTGTTCTTTACTGGAGAATTAATTTTGATGCCATATTCGAGTCTTAACATACCTTCTCCTTTGTGCAACGGGGGAAGGAAACATCTTGTGACCTTGCATTTGGATATCGTTTTTGCTTACACATTTTATTTGAATATTTTCACTTACATGTTTTTTTATTTTGCTTTAATTGTTACGTTACCATTAGTAGTTCCATTCTTCTTTTTTTTTCATTACAGATCTCTTCATTGGAACGTTTTCCCACTGATAATTCATGTAAGTACAATTTGATGACCTTTCACCCCTAACCTGGTAACCATACATAATGACTTTTCTCACCCTAACCTGGTAACCATACATAACTTTTCTCTCCCCTAACCTGGTAACCTACATAATGACCTTTCACCCCCATGAGCACTCCTCCTCCTTTCATGGACTCGTATTCACTAACCTTTAAATCGAAAAAATTATTTTCAATGCAGACCGAAAAGATGAAAACTGTACATATGGTTTCAATCTAATTAAAATTATAACTTGTAATTCCACTCCTTTACGATGCTCTACATTATGCTCCAATACAAGTATTGGAGCGTTATGTAGAACATCGTAGTGTCCAGAGCGGAATTACAAGTCAATTTGATTGGTATGGCGTTTTTTATTTAAAATTCTTTTTCTAAGTCCTTTTGTAAATTGATTTGTGGTTTAAATTCTGCATAAATGATTAAGTGCTAGGGCCCCTATTTCACAATCGTGACTTAACCTAAAATTCTCAGATGACCTAAAAAGTTAAGGGCAAACTCTTTAAGTGTGGTTTTCCCTCTGTAATGCTTTTCTATGGAGAAGATTTCAGTGAAGAAATTCCTCAAAGTAAAGGAATGTTTGGGAATCTGGGACCAGGGCACTTATTGGGTAAAATTTGGTATGTGACATCACATTACTGATGTGGTTTGATAAATCACATGATATGTGTAAAATTTTCCTCATGGATTTAGTTTTCTTACAAACTAATTGGTCAGCATTTTGAATTAAAGGTCTAGTGTAAAAATATCATGACAGTTTATATAATTACATATAATATAGGGGACAATGAACTCGAAATTCAAGGCAAAATTGGAAATGTCTGTCACTTTACAGAATGAAATGGCTGATTTATTGGATTACCTACACAGTAGCAATTAAATGAAAACAGCTGTATGGTACAGGATAAGATGGAACAGCAGGAACACCTTCCATATATACATGTAGAGTATTCGACCAGACTGATTGAAACAAGCTCTGGGCATAATGTATTCAACCTAACAAACACACAGGGGGACATCTTTCAGCCTAATAAACACACAACGGAAAATTGTTTAAACTAATAAACATACAGGGAAAAACGGTTCAACCTAATAAACATACAGGGAAAAACGGTTCAACCTAATAAACAGACCAGGGGAAAAATTGTTCAACTTAATAAAAACACCAGGGGAAAAATTGTTCAACCTTATAAACACACCAGGGGAAAAATTGTTCAACCTTATAAACACACCAGGGGAAAAATTGTTCAACTTAATAAAAACACAGGGGAAAAATTCAACCTTAATAAACACACAGGGAAAAATTGTTCAACCTAATAAACACACCAGGGGAAAAATTGTTCAACTTAATAAACACACCAGGGGAAAAATTGTTCAACCTTATAAACACACCAGGGGAAAAATTGTTCAACCTAATAAACACACCAGGGGAAAAATTGTTCAACCTAATAAACACACAGGGGAAAATTGTTCAACCTAATAAACACACAGGGAAAAATTGTTCAACCTAATAAACACACAGGGAAAAATTGTTCAACCTAATAAACACACAGGGAAAAATTGTTCAACCTAATAAACACACAGGGAAAAATTGTTCAACCTAATAAACACACAGGGAAAAATTGTTCAACCTAATAAACACACAGGGAAAAAATTGTTCAACCTAATAAACACACAGGGAAAAATTGTTCAACCTAATAAACAAACACAAAATCAGGAAAAAATTGTTCAACCTAATAAACACACAGGGAAAAATTGTTCAACCTAATAAAACACACAGGGAAATTGTTCAACCTAATAAACACACAGGGAAAAATTGTTCAACCTAATAAACACACAGGAAAAATTTGTTCAACCTAATAAACATACAGGGAAAAAAGTGTTCAACCTAATAAACACACCAGGGAAAAAATTGTTCAACCTAATAAACACACAGGGGAAAATTGTTCAACCTAATAAACACACAGGGGAAAATTGTTTTCAACCTAATAAAAACACACAGGGAAAATTGTTTCAACCTAATAAAAACACACAGGGAAAAATTGTTCAACCTAATAAACACACAGGGAAAAATTGTTCAACCTAATAAACACACACAGGGAAAAATTGTTCAACCTAATAAATACACAGGGAAAATTGTTTCAACCTAATAAACACAACAGGGAAAATTGAAAATAATACACAGTTGTTCAACCTAATAAACACACCAGGGAAAATTGTTCAACCTAATAAACACACAGGGAAAATTGTTCAACCAAATAAACACACAGGGGAAAATTTGTTAAACTTAATAAAAACACATGGACACAATCGTTCAACCTAATAAATACACAGGGGAAAATTGTTTTAAACTTAATCAACATACCAGGGGAAAAAACCTTATAACCTAATAAACACACAGGGAAAAATTGTTCAACCTAATAAACATACACAGGGAAAAATTGTTCAACCTAATAAACATACAGGGAAATGTTAAACTAATAAACACATGAGGACAATGTTCAACCTAAATAAACACAGGGAAAAATTGTTCAACCTAATAAACACACAGGGGGAAAATTGTTCAACCTAATAAAAACTTGTTCAACCTAATAAACATACAGGGAAAAAAAATTGTTCACCTAAACTTAAACAACAGGGAAAAATTGTTCAACCTAATAAACATACAGGGAAAAATTGTTCAACCTAATAAACACACAGGGAAATTGTTCAACCTAATAAAAACACACAGGGAAATTGTTCAACCTAATAAAAACACACAGGGAAAAATTGTTCAACCTAATAAAAACACACAGGGAAAAATTGTTCAACCTAATAAACACACAGGGAAATTGTTCAACCTAATAAACACAAGGGAAAATTGTTAAGCCTAGTAAATACACAGAGGAAAATTGTTCAACCTTATAAACACACCAGGGAAAAAAGTGTTCAACCTAATAAACACACCAGGGGAAAAATTGTTCAACCTAATAAAAACACATGGGACAATTGTTCAACCTAATAAACATACAGGGAAAATTGTTCAACCTAATAAACACACAGAGGAAAACAGTTCAACCTAATAAACATCCAAAAAAAAACGGTTCAACCTAATAAACACACAGGAAATTTTTAACCTATAAACACTAGGGCTGTGTATTGGAAGGTCTAAAACAATACAATACATATTGAAAATACACTGAAACAATACACAATACGTATTGAAGATATATTGGTCCTCTTTTTTCAAATTGAGTTGACCATTGTGTTTTCAATATTGTGACGATAAACGGCAATTTTGATAAAACATTCTATAACCTGACAATAACCTTTATTTGATATTTGATTTGGTTCACCATCTGTGTTGATTTATTCAGGGCTCGAATTTTACATTTTTTGTCACTTGCTAAAAATAGCAAGTGCCCTAAATTTTTTCTTGCTAAAATATATTTTTACTTATAATTAATATCCGTATTCAAATTACAGTTTTGTTATATACAAAATCATTTATTTTTGCATGATGATGTGAGGTGTATAAGTACATAATGTATATCAACAACATTATTGTAAGAGTCCCCATATTTTCCATTAAAACAATTTTTTCACAATCATTATGTCATTTTTACCGTTGTCCCTGATAAAAACCACTTGCTAAAATAAGCAAGTGCATATTTTTTTCACTTGCTATTCTGGTATAACTTGCAAAAAGCAAGTAAAACAGCCTGAAATTCGAGCCCTGTTTATTTCTGTCAATTCGTATTCTTAGCTATGAAAAGACATTTCTAATTCATCTAGGTGACACAGATGCTTTAAACACTTCCTTTTAATTGAAATGCTTTTACTTGAATGTTTTTTAAGAATAAATTTTGTTTGGAATTTCCTCTTTCTATAATAAAAAGAGTAGGTTGAGTTGTTACATCGATACAGCGATATACAGCATGTTTGCGTATCGATATTCGATACGCTTAGGAAAACCGATACGTATCGGTATATTGATATATTGATCCAGCCCTAATAAACACATGGGGGAAAATTCGAGTACTGTTTACTGGATTATTACTGTAACATGTGTTTATTCATTCCCCCCTGAAATTCTATAATGAACTGTTCCAGGTTTAGTCTTAGAAGAGTTCAAATGTGTCCTCAGGGGTGAATGAGTTTAGTCTTGCAAGGAACACTCACTGTAAACCACTTTATTTCCGACAGATACAAGTTTTCACGTAATTTTTGGAGGGAGCTCAAAAGCAAACTCAAATGGTTGCAAATAATTGCACGATTGTCAGTTTGAGCTCAAATCATTTCAAATTTATTAGTGAATGTAATGTATTAAAGACACTAAATGTTGCATACATGAAAACAAAGTGGTTTAAAATTCAAAATATATTCAACCCAATCATTGGCCATATTTCAGGACATTGATCTGTTTTGGATGTTACTCAAAGGGTACAGAGGTTTAAGTTCTGTAAGTGCATTTGTATATTACAAATCAGGCAGACAGAATGTTCTAAATGATATACAATGTTATTGCTCTGACCAAAGATCTTGTTCATTTATTATCATGATGTGAAATAGAATTTTATAATATATTGTGAATTGCAGTGTACTGTGGATGTCTGCGTGTACTGTGGATGTCTGCGTGTACTGTGGATGTCTGCCGAGTACAATGTATACTAGCCTGGGTGTCTATTGAAGTCTTCACCTTCAGATAATTGTATCACCATCAAGGATAATTGAATTTATGCTGATAATTGAATTTGTGTACGGGTCATAGCTCTGGTTAAGCATTTTCCTTAGAACGTTCTAACCTGGGTGTCGGTGTTAATCCATGAACATTTCTGTAATGGTGATGTTATATATCCAAGATCATTTGTAAGCGCTTCCCTTAACTCTTGTAAAGTGAAGGCATTGCTGCTTCAACCTATGGAGGAATGATAAAATTTTCTCCCAACATTCACTGATTTGTCACCAGTTTTAGGTATGACAGAATGCAAGCACTAACCTCTTAAAACTGAAGACAATTATGTGACGTCATGACTTGAATTGCGGTGTAACCATGGCGTGCATTGTTCATGACATCAACCATGTTCATGTCACAGTGAAAACTAAGGCTACTTTTTCAGCTATTTTCTCATCTTTTTCTTCTGTATATGGGAGAAAAAAGAATCATTACCTACCTATGATGTTGTGACAACAAAATCACACCCCATGGGGAAATTCCTAATTTGTTAAATATACCCCTAGGGTTGTGATTTCGTTGTCACACCCTCATAGGTAAGGAAAGAGTCTTTTAATCTATATCATCAGCTATCACTATAGGTAATAATACCATGTAACAAGATGAAATAGAGGCTACAGTGGCTGAGTGGTTAATGTGTCTCTAATCATTAATTTTAATCCCCAGCAGTCAAGTGAGGGAGTAAATCAGATTCAGATCTGTCTGTCTGTCTGTCTGTCTGTCTGTCTGTGGACACAACAATTAATGCAATGTAGAGGCCATCATGTGACCAAGTGGTTACAATGTCTTGACAATTACTACAAGCCTTCCACCTTGATGGAGAGTTCAATTCCCATGTAGGACAGTTGCTGGGAACTGAAGTTGCAGGTTGGTGTGTTTGTCTCTGGTTACTCTGACTTACCTCCAGCGAACTCCAATAAACCTAGCAGATCCTTAAACGGCACTGGCTGTTAATATAGGCCCTAAGGACAGCAATCAAACCAAA
This sequence comes from Argopecten irradians, assembly GCF_041381155.1. NCBI lineage: Eukaryota > Metazoa > Mollusca > Bivalvia > Pectinida > Pectinidae > Argopecten > Argopecten irradians. The sequence continues at coordinate 19,251,315 of NC_091149.1, read as the reverse complement.
CCCATTGTTCACAAGTAAACTTGTATTTTATCCTCTTTGAAGCATCAAGTGAAGTATCCAATGATGAGTGAAATTTAGAAAATGTTCAGTTTAGATATTTGAGGGACCAACTATACACTATTTAAGATGTTTACATTAAAGCAATCAAACCAAGCCAATTGTTCTCAAGTAATCTTCTTTTTTCTCCTCTTTGCAGGATCCAATAAAATTGAACATTCGATGACAAGTAAAATTTAGAAAATTGTTCAGCCATGTTCAATTTAGATATTTGAAGGACAAACCTATACTATTTAGGAAGTTATTGATTATTTTTCAGCCTAATGGGTTTCTGGGTAGGAGTAGAACAATGTATGAATTATCAATAGACGAAGGCATTGTTTACCTTCTTACTGCCAAGGGTTTCACGGCGTCTGATAAATCAGGGCTGTCTTGAACAAAGCTATATAGTGGTGTGGATCCTGGATGTAATGTTACTTTCTCATATTCTCCTAGATCAAGATTACATTATTTTCACATATTCTCCTAGATCAAGATTACATTATTTTCTCATATTTTCATAAGCCAAGATTACATTACTTCCTCATATTCTCCTAGATCAAGATTATATTATTTTCTCATATTTTCATAAGCCAAGATTACATTATTTTCTCATATCATCGTGGTCCAAGGTTACATTACTCATATTTTCATAAGCCAAGGTTACATTACTTTCTCATATCATCGTGGTCAAGGTTACATTACTCATATTTTCATAAGCCAAGGTTACATTACTTTCTCATATTATCATAGCCCAAGGTTACATTACTCATATTTTCATAAGCCAAGGTTACATTACTCATATTCTCCTAGGCCAAGGTTGCATTACTCATATTCTCCTAGCCCAAGGTTACATTACTCATATTCTCCTAGGCCAAGGTTACATTACTTTCTCATATCATCGTGGTCCAAGGTTACATTACTCATATTCTCCTAGGCCAAGGTTACATTACTCATATTCTCCTAGGCCAAGGTTACATTACTCATATTCTCCTAGGCCACGGTTGCATTACTCATATTCTCCTAGCCCAAGGTTACATTACTCATATTCTCCTAGGCCAAGGTTACATTACTCATATTCTCCTAGGCCAAGGTTATATTACTCATATTCTCCTAGGCCAAGGTTACATTACTCATATTCTCCTAGGCCAAGGTTACATTACTTTCTCATATCATCAGTGGTCCAAGGTTACATTACTCATATTCTCCTAGGCCAAGGTTACATTACTTTCTCAATTCATCATGGTCCAAGGTTACATTACTCATATTCTCCTAGGCCAAGGTTACATTACTTTCTCATATCATAGTGGTCCAAGGTTACATTACTCATATTCTCCTAGGCCAAGGTTACATTACTCATATTCTCCTAGGCCAAGGTTACATTACTCATATTCTCCTAGGCCAAGGTTACATTACTCATATTCTCCTAGGCCAAGGTTACATTATTTTCTGATATCATAGTGGTCCAAGGTAACATTACTCATATTTTCATAAGCCAAGGTTACATTATTTTCTCATATCATTGTGGTCAAGGTTACATTACTCATATTTTCATAAGCCAAGGTTACATTACTTTCTCATATTATCATAGCAGAAGGTTACATTACTCATATTCTCCTAGGCCAAGGTTACATTACTCATATTCTCCTAGGCCAAGGTTACATTACTTTCTCATATCATCATGGTCCAAGGTTACATTACTCATATTCTCCTAGGCCAAGGTTACATTACTCATATTCTCCTAGGCCAAGGTTACATTACTTTCTCATATCATCGTGGTCCAAGGTTACATTACTCATATTCTCCTAGGCCAAGGTTACATTACTCATATTCTCCTAGGCCAAGGTTACATTACTCATATTCTCCTGGGCCAAGGTTACATTACTTTCTCATATCATCATGGTCCAAGGTTACATTACTCATATTCTCCTAGGCCAAGGTTACATTACTCATATTCTCCTAGGCCAAGGTTACATTACTCATATTCTCCTAGGCCAAGGTTACATTACTCATATTCTCCTAGGCCAAGGTTACATTACTCATATTCTCCTAGGCCAAGGTTACATTACTCATATTCTCCTAGGCCAAGGTTACATTACTCATATTCTCCTAGGCCAAGGTTACATTACTCATATTCTCCTAGGCCAAGGTTACATTACTTTCTCATATCATCATGGTCCAAGGTTACATTACTCATAGGTTACATTACTCATATTCTCCTAGGCCAAGGTTACATTACTCATATTCTCCTAGGCCAAGGTTACATTACTCATATTCTCCTAGGCCAAGGTTACATTACTCATATTCTCCTAGGCCAAGGTTACATTACTCATATTCTCCTAGGCCAAGGTTACATTACTCATATTCTCCTAGGCCAAGGTTACATTACTCATATTCTCCTAGGCCAAGGTTACATTACTTTCTCATATTTTCATAAGCTAAGGTTACATTACTCATTATGAAGTTATAAGCTAAAGTTTCATTAACTTTCCCATACACCAAGATTACATAACTCAAGTTCTCATGGACAAAGGTTATTACTTTCTCAAATTCATCTAGGCCAAGATTACATCACTTTCTCATATCTTCTCATAGGCCAAGGTTTAAAGGATACACATTAAAGAACATTTAAACCCTCTCATTGTCCATGGTTATTTCAGTAAACCAGTTCTTTATAGAAAACGTTTGTCCCCTGGATCCTGAAGTTTACACATTCTCCTTTCTGACGTCACCAAATTTAAGAAAACTCTGGTAGCCTGTATCCTGTATGAAACTGGTTAACACTTTTGTTGTTGTAATCAATATGTTCCCCAAGATATCTTCTGTGTCACTGTGAGTATTAGCACAAGGCTTAATCAATGGGCATTAGTTACAGTTCGATCAGTTGGATCAATGGAAGATGTTATTGATCCAAAAAGGCAACCCCCACCCAGTATAATGTGACTGGGTGGGGTGTGTTGCTTGGTGTCTTCGGCGGCATACTTCAGTGATATAGCACTATAAAAAGGGCAACAGTTCCACTATAAGAGAAGACACAACACGAACATTCCGCAGTCTCCCAAAACACGCAACTCCCACTTCACACACGATACACACTGCATACATGGGTCTTTGGGAGGCTGTCCTTGCATAACCCTGGCTGTTAATAGGACGTTAAAATAAGCAAACAAACATACAAACAAACCTTGTGTGATTGGCCTTATTGTACAATTTACCGTTGATTAGTCCCTCTATCCGGTGATTGTGACTCCATATTTTGACGATAGTTTGATGACGTCATGATAACTGGAAGTTGGGACTAATTAAGGGTAAATTGTGCTTTAACCATATCGTTTTGAGATCTGAAAACTCCTGTATTGTGATCAGTTTGACACATGGTGGTACACTATATTCGAGGAATGCAAGTTTCAATTGGAGGGCTCATACTGTGTTACCATTTCCTTTTCTCTTCCCTGACATGGTTTCAAGGTTGAGTTGAGTGAATGAAAAGCTTATAGTTTCATCCCCTGGCCAACACTGTCCAGAACCTATTAATAAAGCTATGCCTGTTTCTACTCCACATTGGCAATCTGCATTTGGAGAGTAGGAATTGGCTGGTTTGTTCATAAAGCATGGTATGTCAATTACCAATGTCGCTGAGAACACACATTCTGTTACCTAAATCCACCGTACAGAACGATGGGAGAACTATAGCATGTTCATTGTTATACTCTTACCTGTTTATTGTAAATTATACATGAAGTCAAAATGTTTACCTTGGAGAGTCAACACTAGATTAAGGTCAAGGTCATAAGACAAGGTGTTGATCTCACAAGGTCGTTGGCCTAGGTGATTTGCCAATACCATAAGCCCTTAGGTACAAAACACAAGGAGACATTTTTTATCACAAAATGCTGTGTTATTGTTCTTCGTATTTTTTGTGTAGCAAATCTAAGACTAGAACTTGATTATTCTACAGGATAGATTCGATAGAGCAAGTAGCGCCCTTGTACTTCATTATTTACATTGATGTTCTTTCATTCATTATTCGACATCATGAAAACTGAAATTTTCCAGGAAAACAGAAATTACAGATTTGCTGGCAGATTGCTTGTTAGTTTTTGATTACTGTCTTTCTATTGGCGTAAGGCTGAGGAATTGACATTGATGGAGTTTGTTGTATTAAAAATGAAGTCCCTGAAACGATTTTGTGAGATGAAGCTGTGATCATGAGCAATGCTGTAGTGATATTGTTGTCTTGATTTTTTAACCTCTAAAATGAACATGGTGTTGACTAATGCATTAATGTCAGATATCCTTAGGTTTATTTCCTGCTAGTTAACAAGAAGTTCTGAAGTTGTTGTGTTGTGCAATCACAAATAAAGAATTTTGGTATACAGTATCAGGATGATTTTGACTGTAATTGGTAAAATTATCTTGCATTATATTAATTCTTTTAAGGTCCCCAAGAAGAAGAATCGGGATAAATTCTTCACATTTTAACTTACATATTCAAAAAATAGTGCAATCAAATTTGATTACAAAATCAATATGGTGCAATGACGAATCTGCTCATTCAATATAGTTGCTATAATATGGACAACATACGAAAATATAATTCAGTGCAATCATTTCAGTACAAATTGGCTGAAAAAGCATTAAAATATTATTATTGCCAAAAAATACATGGTTACTGCTAAAATATATATGTATGTATATATGCAGTATATTGAAAAACCTAGCCGTCATATGGGTCTAGTAGTTTTTGGGTCTAGTAGTTTAGATTCATATTTAGGCTCTTAAAATTGTTTTATAATTTAGCTGGCCATGGTATCATAAATTAAAAAAAGTGTCTGTTTAAAACTTTGGTTAACCAGGACCTATGAATAGATGACAAGGTTTTGATGCCTACATGAATAACCATTGAAGGAAACGTTATATCAATACCTACAGAAAGTGTTCATGTCTCGGGTGAGGAAGGAAGATCGTACAATATAGTAATTGAACATTTATGCACCCCAGATTGAAAGAGCAAACCCTACCCGTATTGTGTAATACATGTTTACATGGTAGATATTGATTGTTAAATTATACACGATATCCAAATACATTTTTTATCGGGAACATCATATAATTTACATCCCAAGGAGCTTTGAAGGTGAGAAGAATGGTTTAGGTGGGTTTGTTGGCTCAGAGGAGTGATATGATGGCTTTATGTAACAGATTCACGAGACGAGACGGTGGGTTATAGCTGCTGACTCTTACAGACTGACTATATACACACTAGCCTGGGATCATCTAGGACTCTTTTGTTGTTATGTCGGCCTCCCAGTATCTTATTCTATCATCAATATTCACAATTCCTCATTGGGAATACTGGTACTGTTTTCGTTGCATTTTATCAGGTTATGAACCGAATAGATCTACTGTGTTGGGTTTATCTTGTTTGATATTGTCACAATTGTCTTATTGAATAGGTTGCTTGACTTACTTTAAGAATATTATATTAATTCTGCATTTCTCGATTTTATCAATTTCAAGGAGTTTTGTTTAAGTCAATATATCAATAAACTCTCAGAATATAATTATCTTTGCTTTTTCAAGTCAATTTTGAAAATATGGAGAGAAAAAAAAAATCATTGCATTTACATGGAAAATGGGCACTGTAATATTAATCAATGTTTAAAAAATCCATAAAGATTATAAAAAAGTGAAAAATAAATGAAATTATACTTTATGTATTATAACTGTTGTATTGGCATACCATATTTTCCGGACAGTAAGTTGCACCTCTGTATAAGTCACAAAGGCCTTTTTTTACGATTTTCTCAGTTTTTGTACACACATTAGTCACACTGGTAAATAAGTCCTATAAGTATCTATAATCTGAATTGCTACAAAATAGTGAGTATACATTTGACAAGGTGGTCACTTTAGATTGGATTCTCTGAAACATCTTAGGATTAAGAAGAATGTACATGTAACCTGGCACAGACAAAGGTTGTAATATAGGACACTGGGTACATTTTGTAAAGCCTACAACTTGGTCATAATTCATGTAAATCTTTCATTATCAACAGTTTGTGAAATAAACAATATTTGCTATTTATTTTCCTAACAAAAAGTTAATTCTTAAACCAGCTGAAAATTATAAGACATTTGTACCTAATCGTAACAGTTTAACAGTAAAATTACACAAGGGGTTGAAGTGAGCTGCTGCAACAAGCCAACAAGTCATGCATTGATTGGTCAGTGTTAGATTGTATCGATATCCAGGGGCTACCAGATTGTAATATTTGTATTATATAGGCCATATTGACCTTCAAATCTACCTGTTGTAATATTTGTACTATAGAGGCCATAATTACTTTTATAGCTACAGGTATAGTGATCACTCCATCAATTCTACACTGGTGTCTGAAGACAACACAACCTAATTCGCTGTACACATATGTTAAATCTTATTTGCTCCTACACAGTTGCTACAGGTATGTGCTAGTTTTTAGGTCATCTGACCCGAAGGGTCAGGATGACCTATAGTCATCATGCTTCGTCCGTCGTCGTGCGCCGTGCGCCGTCCGCTGTCCGGCGTGCGCCGTGCGCCGTCCGGCGTGCGCCGTGCGCCGTCCGTAAACTTTTCACATTTTGAACTTCTTCTCAAGTTCTACCAGTGCGATTTGGCTGAAACTTGCATGAAATGATGCTGACATGGTCCTGACAAAGTGTTGTTATTTTTCGGGTCGATCCGAAATCCAAGATGGCCGCCACAGCCGCCATCTTGAAAACACATTTTGAACTTCTTTTTAAGTTCTACCGGTGCGATTTGGCTGAGACTTGCATGAAATGATCCTGACATGGTCCTGACAAAGTGTTGTTATTTTTCGGGTCGATCCGAAATCCAAGATGGCCGCCACAGCCGCCATCTTGAAAACACATTTTGAACTTCTTCTCAAGTTCTACCGGTGCGATTTGGCTGAGACTTGCATGAAATGATCCTGACATGGTCCCGACAAAGTGTTGTTATTTTTCGGGTCGATCCGAAATCCAAGATGGCCGCCACAGCCACCATCTTGAAAACACATTTTGAACTTCTTCTCAAGTTCTACCAGTGCGATTTGGCTTAAACTTACATGAAATGATCCTGACATGGTACCGACAATGTGTTGTTATTTTTCGGGTTGATCCGAAATCCAAGATGGCCGCCAAAGCCACCATCTTGAAAACACATTTTGAAATTCTTCTCAAGTTCTACCAGTGCGATTTGGCTGAAACTTGCATGAAATGATCCTGACATGGTCCTGACAAAGTGTTGTTATTTTTCGGGTCGATCCGAAATCAAAGATGGCCGCCACAGCCGCCATCTTGAAAACACATTTTGAACTTCTTCTCAAGTTCTACCGGTGCGATTTGGCTGAGACTTGCATGAAATGATCCTGACATGGTCCTGACAAAGTGTTGTCATTTTTCGGGTCGATCCGAAATCCAAGATGTTATTTTTCGGGTCGATCCGAAATCCAAGATGGCTGCCACAGCCGCCATCTTGAAAACACACATTTTGAACTTCTTCTCAAGTTCTACCGGTGCGTTTTGGCTGAGACTTGCATGAAATGATCCTGACATGGTCCCGACAAAGTGTTGTTATTTTTCGGGTTGATCCGAAATCCAAGATGGTCGCCACAGCCGCCATCTTGAAAACACATTTTGAACTTCTTCTCAAGTTCTACCAGTGCGATTTGGCTGAAACTTGCATGAAATGATCCTGACATGGTCCCGACAAAGTGTTCTCATTTTTCAGGTCGATCTGAAATCCAAGATGGCTGCCACAGCCGCCATCTTGAAAACACATTTTGAACTTCTTCTCAAGTTCTACCAGTGCGATTTGGCTGAAACTTGCATGAAATGATCCTGACATGGTCCCGACAAAGTGTTGTTATTTTTCGGGTTGATCCGAAATCCAAGATGGCCGCCAAAGCCACCATCTTGAAAACACATTTTGAACTTCTTCTCAAGTTCTACCGGTTCGATTCGGCTGAAACTTGCATGAAAGGAGCCTGACATGGTCCCAACAAAGTGTCGTTACATCTCTGGTTGATCCCCAATCGAAAATGGCAACCATGACACTATATCTAATTAATTTCCTATATGATTATTGCCAAGGTACCGTTAAGGCCCATGGGCCTCTTGTTTAATTTGGTAATTTGTTTTTATTATATTGGGTTATTTGATCAGGTCAATTTAATTTTTCAATTTCTTTATTTCCAAATGCATTATTCAGCATATAGGATTATATCTAAATTTAGAGTTATTGCCCTTTTATTTCTGTCCAATACAGATGCTACAGGTATGTGTCTAAGTTTTTAGCCCACCATCATCAGATGGTGGGCTATTCAAATCGCCCTGCGTCCGTGGTCCGTGGTCTGTCGTCCGTCCGTAAACAATGCTTGTTATCACTATTTCTTAAAAACTGTTGCAGGGATTTTGTTCAAACTTCACATGGAGGGTCCCCTTGGTCCATATTTGTACCATACAGATTTTGAGGCTGATCGGAAAAAATAGGATGGCCACCAGGCAGCCATCTTTGATTTTGGCAGTTGAAGTTTGTTATCGATATTTCTTGAGAACTACTGAAGGGATTTTGTTCAAACTTCACATGGAGGTTACCCTTGGTCCCTAGTTGTGCCATACAGATTTTGAGGCTGATCGGAAAAAACAAGATGGCTGCCAGGCAGCCATCTTTGATTTTGGCAGTTGAAGTTTGTTATCGATATTTCTTGAGAACTACTGAAGGGATTTTGTTCACACTTCACATGGAAGTTACCCATTGTCCCTTGTTGTGCCATACAGATTTCGAGGCTGATCGGAAAAACAAGATGGCCGCCAGGCAGCCATCTTTGATTTTGGCAGTTGAAGTTTGTTATCAATATTTCTTGAGAACTACTGAAGGGATTTTGTTCAAACTTCACATGGAGGTTACCCTTGGTCCCTAGTTGTGCCATACAGATTTTGAGGCTGATCGGAATAACAAGATGGCCGCCAGGCAGCCATCTTTGATTTTGGCAGTTGAAGTTTGTTATCAATATTTCTTGAGAACTACTGATGGGATTTTGTTCAAACTTCACATGGAGGTTACCCTTGGTCCCTAGTTGTGCCATACAGATTTTGAGGCTGATCAGAAAAACAAGATGGCCGCCAGGCAGCCATCTTTGATTTTGGCAGTTGAAGTTTGTTATCAATATTTCTTGAGAACTACTGAAGGGATTTTGTTCAAACTTCACATGGAGGTTACCCTTGGTCCCTAGTTGTGCCATACAGATTTTGAGGCTGATCGGAAAAACAAGATGGCCGCCAGGCAGCCATCTTTGATTTTGGCAGTTGAAGTTTGTTATCGATATTTCTTGAGAACTACTGAAGGGATTTTGTTCAAACTTCACATGGAGGTTACCCTTGGTTCCTAGTTGTGCCATACAGATTTTGAGGCTGATCGGAAAAACAAGATGGCCGCCAGGCAGCCATCTTTGATTTTGGCAGTTGAAGTTTGTTATCGATATTTCTTGAGAACTACTGAAGTGATTTTGTTCAAACTTCACATGGAGGTTACCCTTGGTCCCTAGTTGTGCCATACAGATTTTGAGGCTGATCGGAAAAACAAGATGGCCGCCATCTTTGATTTTGGCAGTTGAAGTTTGTTATCGATATTTCTTGAGAACTACTATAGGGATTTTGTTCAAACTTCACATGGAGGTTACCCTTGGTCCCTATTTGTGCCATACATATTTTGAGGCTGATAGGAAAAACAAGATGGCCGCCAGGCGGCCATCTTGGATTTTGATAGTTAAGGTTTGATATCCCCATTTCTCAAAAAGTGCTGAAGGGATCTTTCTCAAATTTAATATGTAGGTTCCCCTAGGGCCCTTGTTGTGCATATTGCATTTTTGGACCAATCGGTGAACAAGATGGCCGCCAGGCCGCCATCTTGGATTTCGATAGTTAAAGTTTGTTATGGCTATTTCTCAGATAGTACTGAAGGGATCTGTCTCAAATTTCATATGTAGGTTCCCCTAGGGACCTAGTTGTGCATATTGCATTTTGGGACCGATCGGTTAACAAGATGGCCGCCAGGCAGCCATCTTGGATTTTGTTATTCAAAGTTTGTTATCGCTATTTCTCAGAAAGTACTGAAGGTCTCAAAATTCATATGTAGGTTCCCCTAGGGCCCTAGTTGTGCATATTGTGATTTGGGACCGATCGGTCAACAAAATTGCTGCCAGGCAGCCATCTTGGATTTTTATATTCAAAGTTTGTTATCGCTATTTCTCAGAAAGTATTGAATGGATCTTTCTCAAATTTCACATGTAGGTTCTCCTAGGGCCCTAGTTGTGCATATTGTGATTTGGGACCGATTGATCAACAAGATGGCCGCCAAGGAGTCATCTTGGATTTTGATAGTTGAAGTTTGTTACCGCTATTTCTCAAAAGGTACTGAAGCGATCTGTCTCAAATTTTATATGTAGTATGTTTGAAAAAGTTTAAAAAGTAGGGAAAAGATCCATCTTTCCTTTGTCAGATATAGATCATTCTTTGGTGGGCGCCAAGATCCCTCTGGGATCTCTTGTCTAATTTGATAAAACAAAATTATGGTACTATGTGATATCTTCATTTGATATAATTTGAAAAAAAAAGTTTAAAGAGTTATTGCACTTTGATTTCTGTATTTTTATGCCTTTTCTTGAAATGATTGTCATATATGATATAACTCAAATTTATCTTATCACCGTCACATCCTTTTGTGCCCCGTCCTAATTTTTGTGATGCATTGAAAATAAATTCCTTACAGATGTAGTTATTGTCAAAAAGAATATGTATATCAAAATGTTCTAATGAAAATTTTTTGTCACATTTCATGTTAAATATTATATGTATAGATCTGAAGTTATATACCAATTATGGACCTTTGTTGAGGTCCATTTCATATGTCTAATTTAAAGATGCTCCACCACTGACAAATGGTATTTTTTCACTATCAAAAACAGGAGCAGAAGATTAAGTATTCTTCTTCAGTTGCAAAAGTTACTTACTTTACACCATTACCACCATTGAAAAGTTTGAGCTTCTTATTTTACTTTAAGTTAAAAATATGAAAAATAATTAATTGAATCCCGAAAAAATTCCATGTCACTATATTCTATATGGAATGAAGTGCTAATCGCGCATGCACCAATGGCGAAGTAGATTATATTATTTTTTTTGTGTTAATTAGACATATATATCCACGATTAAACACCAATTATTGTTCAAATGATGAATATCATTTATGCTCTGTCGGCGGTGGAGCATCTCTAATGTAGTTACAAATTACAAGAAAAAGCATTGGTCAAAGAACACCACCCTGAGTAACATAGTGCCTTAAAGAAAACTACATGTCACTTATATGTGATTTGCTGATTTGATATCTACCTGTCATGGTAGACTACTCTGCAATACATGCCAAGCCAGAATGGCTTTTGGATAAAAAAGAACAGTTAAACTGACTTTTCCTACTTAGAGACAAAGATGTTCTGGCCATATTATTATATACACAATAATCTGCAGTGTTTTTGTGTTTGCTTAATCATCCTATTAACAACCTGGAGATTTATAAAGTTGCACCAGGTTTTGGGAGAAGAGAAAAGCCTGAGAACAGGAGAAAAAAATCATTGACCATTAACCTTTATTCAGTAACCTTGCAACAAATTGCTGTGTTCCGACAAATTGATGCCTCTGATGTAGAGGACTCCATATAGATGTCAGCACAACTTAATCATTTTGCCACTACGACACAATTCCCCTGACTATTCCTGTATTATTGAAACATGGAACAGTTGTAGATTTGATCTAGTATGCATCACTTTATCTAAACTAACAGATTATCCTAAAGCGCTGTAAACACACCTGTTGCATCTCCTAATTGACCTTTGATGAGTGATACCAGGTGAAATAGATCTGTGGTATTTCCCCGGCCAGTGTCACTATACTGCTGATAAATCTCTGTAGGGGAGATATACCTGGCTACATCATACTGTACAAACATGTTCAAAGGGCCAGGTCATTATTTATCCTATTAATTCTGGAGTTATGGCCCTTTATCACCTATGTCTGATTTGCTAATATCATGCTTGTCTAATGGCTGTTTTGAACATGTCAGGCTAGGAGTAGAGATGGGGAAATACCCCTAGCATTTTCTGTACCGTCGCCGACCGGATTTTTTTTCACTCTTTTCTCTTGATGTCAACTATATAATATAGTAGTTGATATATCTTTCTTCTGCCAGAGGAATAAGATAAATCAAGCAAACATTATCATCATAAACAAAATGATGGTTTGTTGAAGATATCATCCGGAATCTAGAAAGAGTCAACAATAGCACTGACATTGAAATATATTTAACAGAGTAACTGGAAATATCTGATTTGTCAAGAGTTATGGCCCTTTTTGTGTAATAAAAGAAATTTTCAATAAAATGTCAAAGTCCAAAAAATATTTCTAATCCAAACTTTTCCAGTTATTGAAGAGTTTGGTTGTCATATTCCAATATTTGGTATGTGTATATGCCCTAAAAAGATGATTGTGTTATTTATAGCACAGAGGACTCCACATAATCGAATATAATAATCGGTTATATAAATATTTTGGTTATTTGCATAAAATTCTGCGGTCCCGATTTTTCCCTTCTTTATCTGACCTCTGGATGTGGGTTCGAATCCTATGTGGGCAGTTGCCAGGTACTGACCGCTGGCTGGTGGTTTTTTTCCGGGTACTCCGGCTTTCCTCCACCAACAAACCTGGCACGTCCTTACATGACCCTGGCTGTTAATAGGACGTTAAACTAAAACAAACCAAAACCAAACCAAACATCATGGTGACGTTATCGTATATGGCTTGTTATTTTATGCATGAACCTGCAAAGGTATTCGACGCTGTTACGATTTACATTAGCAGTTGGTTTTAAGTGTAAATAATATACGTATTTATCAAGTAAACGAAACAATATCCATTTGCCTGTTCACATACATATATGTGGGGTCAAATGGAGGTGCAAAATGCCATCTCCGCCTATTTGAATACTCCGGAAAAATTACATATTCAAATAAGCGGAATCCTCTGTATTTGATATTGGGGTTGATATTGGTGAGAAATGCTTCATAAAATTGTTATTTTGATTTCACTTACAACTATTATTTTGTTGGTAGTATGTGGTATATATCTATGATAGCTTGATCTTATGACAGCTTTATCAATCCTCATGCTGTTACAAGTAAATACATAGGTTATGATCCCTTTGTTTAGTAGATTAAATCACTGAAATATTTGTATACGAGATTAGTGTATTTGGACATGATAACATTATTTGTACAGATTAACTAGATACTTATGGAATGTTTGTAAGGAATGATATGCTACTACTTCATATTAACTGATGTTTGTAATGGTCTCATTCATTGATAACATTCCAGTCAATTATACGTCATTTACTGACGTCATTTGTGATGATAACAAACCTTGGATTGATGTGAATCTGTTATAGGACAGAGATCATCTGTACATTTTCTTCCCTGAAATTTCTTAATGGACTGATCTAGTCTGTGATTTAGAAGAGCCCAAATGTATCTTCCTGTGAAATGAGTTGAAATGATAGCCAAATAATTGTCGGTCAAAATTCTGACAATTTTAGCTAAAAATGATTAAAAATGAATGACAATTTCGCAGTTTCACATTTTCACGATCTTGCTTTCAGGGTATATTTTATTCAACCATGGCACCATAACTTGCGGATCAATTTTTCACAATTATAGCCATGTCCCATGAAATAGCAAAAATATGAATTCCTCGAACAATGACTAGCGATACGGTAATAATTTACAGATGTATCTATCAGGTAATGTATTGTGGTAGGTAACTATTTACTGATGTATCAGTTAATGTATTGTGGTAGGTAACTATTTACTGATGTATCAGTTAATGTATTGTGGTAGGTAACTATTCACTGATGTATCAGTTAATGTATTGTGGTAGGTAACTATTTACTGATGTATCAGTTAATGTATTGTGGTAGGTAACTATTTACTGATGTATCAGTTAATGTATTGTGGTAGGTAACTATTTACTGATGTATCAGTTAATGTATTGTGGTAGGTAACAATTTACTGATGTATCAGTTAATGTATTGTGGTAGGTAACTATTTACTGATGTATCAGTTAATGTATTGTGGTAGGTAACTATTTACTGATGTATCAGTTAATGTATTGTGGTAGGTAATAATTTACTGATGTATCAGTTAATGTATTGTGGTAGGTAACTATTTACTGATGTATCAGTTAATGTATTGTGGTAGGTAACAATTTACTGATGTATCAGTTAATGTATTGTGGTAGGTAACTATTTACTGATGTATCAGTTAATGTATTGTGGTAGGTAACTATTTACTGATGTATCAGTTAATGTATTGTGGTAGGTAATAATTTACTGATGTATCAGTTAATGTATTGTGGTAGGTAACAATTTACTGATGTATCAGTTAATGTATTGTGGTAGGTAACTATTTACTGATGTATCAGTTAATGTATTGTGGTAGGTAACAATTTACTGATGTATCAGTTAATGTATTGTGGTAGGTAACAATTTACTGATGTATCAGTTAATGTATTGTGGTAGGTAACTATTTACTGATGTATCAGTTAATGTATTGTGGTAGGTAACTATTTACTGATGTATCAGTTAATGTATTGTGGTAGGTAACTATTTACTGATGTATCAGTTAATGTATTGTGGTAGGTAACTATTCACTGATGTATCAGTTAATGTATTGTGGTAGGTAACTATTTACTGATGTATCAGTTAATGTATTATGGTAGGTAACTATTTACTGATGTATCAGTTAATGTATTGTGGTAGGTAACTATTTACTGATGTATCAGTTAATGTATTGTGGTAGGTAACTATTAACTGATGTATCAGTTAATGTATTGTGGTAGGTAACTATTTACTGATGTATCAGTTAATGTATTGTGGTAGGTAACTATTTACTGATGTATCAGTTAATGTATTGTGGTAGGTAACTATTTACTGATGTATCAGTTAATGTATTGTGGTAGGTAATAATTTACTGATGTATCAGTTAATGTATTGTGGTAGGTAATAATTTACTGATGTATCAGTTAATGTATTGTGATAGGTAACTATTTACTGATGTATCAGTTAATGTATTTGTGGTAGGTAATTATTTACTGATGTGTCAGTTAATGTATTGTGGTAGGTAACAATTTACTGATGTATTAGTTAATGTATTATGGTAGGTAACTATTTACTGATGTGTCAGTTAATGTATTGTGGTAGGTAATAATTCACTGATGTATTAGTTAATGTATTATGGTAGGTAACTATTTACTGATGTATCAGTTAATGTATTGTGGTAGGTAACTATTTACTGATGTGTCAGTTAATGTATTGTGGTAGGTAACAATTGACTGATGTATGTATCAGTTAATGTATTGTGGTAGGTAACTATTAACTGATGTATCAGTTAATGTATTATGGTAGGTAATAATTCACTGATGTATCAGTTAATGTATTGTGGTAGGTAATAATTCACTGATGTATTAGTTAATGTATTGTGGTAGGTAACTATTTACTGATGTATCAGTTAATGTATTATGGTAGGTAACTATTTACTGATGTATCAGTTAATGTATTGTGGTAGGTAACTATTCACTGATGTATCAGTTAATGTATTGTGGTAGGTAACTATTTACTGATGTATCAGTTAATGTATTATGGTAGGTAACTATTTACTGATGTATCAGTTAATGTATTGTGGTAGGTAACAATTCACTGATGTATCAGTTAATGTATTGTGGTAGGTAACTATTAACTGATGTATCAGTTAATGTATTGTGGTAGCTAGGTAACAATTTACTGATGTATCAGTTAATGTATTGTGGTAGGTAACTATTTACTGATGTATCAGTTAATGTATTGTGGTAGGTAATAATTTACTGATGTATCAGTTAATGTATTATGGTAGGTAACTATTTACTGATGTGTCAGTTAATGTATTGTGGTAGGTAACTATTTACTGATGTATCAGTTAATGTATTGTGGTAGGTTTCAAATTGCTGCTCAGAATATGAATACAGTTCTATATAACAAAATTATTTTAGATTTTGTTTACTTGAATTCATGTAACTTGGAGATCATAATTGGAAGTGATTTATGGTTTTGGATAACTTATGGTACAGTTCACCCTGTCATATGTATTGACCTTTGACCTAATTAGAATAAAAAAGTGTTTATCTTGCCTCTTTAAAGGGCCAATTCAGTCTAAGAGAACATTATAAAATGTGTACATATATCGAAAAAACCCAGTTCTAATGGAAATTAGATCAGTCGGTTTTACTGTGATATGCCAGAAAAGTCTATGGTGGTGAAATGCGTGCAAAATGTTCAAACTTGCTCGCTGTCCGTCATTACACGTTGTGGTCGAACATCTTGTATGCCAAACCCTGTCCCTTGCTCTTAGAGAAAAGCTACTTTTGTCTAGAACTGCTCAAATCGCTCTGATATGAGCCAGGTACAGGGTACATATTGTACCTGCTTAATCATATTGATCAACGATTTGTAATTAACATCAATGAAATACTAAACAATGACATGGAATTTGTCAATATCTTATGTTATATGTTTCACAAGAAATGTAGAACAATACATTTATGCCTTATTTTGCTTCTTGGTTATGTAAAAGAATTAGCCTGCGTGAATTGTCCCTTTAATTGGTATCAAATGTGGGTCACTGTGTCACATATTTTGACCTTTGACCTAAATATAAATTACATAATAAAACCCTGATAGCCAAACTGTAACTTTGATTTGAAAACTGCTAAAATTTACTTTTTTAGTGATCAGTTTTACATCAGAGTTATTTCCCTTATTTATTATATTAAAAAACAACACAAACCAACATACATGTGTTTTGTCCAGGAACTAGGCCTTCAAACGGGTTACAGATAATGTTATCTATTGGACCGATCATCCAAGAACTAGTGTTGTCTGAGTACATACACGATGGAGCAGAAGACGTTCACGTGATGAACGACCTAGATATGCTGTTCTTCATCTTCACATTGACCCTAAAATGACTTACGCACTGTACTTGTATATATAGTCTTTGGTAGGTTGACAGTGTTTACATAAGTTCAGGTTAATAAACATAGTTATTATCATTTCATGGGGTCATAATGTAGTGATGCCTACTGTTACATTGGGTTACAAATTGACCTCTCGCAAGACATTTCTGGTTTTCTTGTGATTTTCTGGCACCATTTTCAACCCAGTAAGCGGGAAGGGCTTTTAAACATTGAAAAAAAAATTGAAAAAGTGCTTAATATAATAAGACAAAATTATTGCAAACCTACACAAATTTGGTTTTTATTTATGCCCGGGGAATAAAATTGAGGCCTCAAATGGGGAGGGGTGCTTATATAGGGACATAAACGCTAATTGGGTCGAATACGGTATATGTAACGGAATGAGTTAGTAATATGACAGGGATACTGGGGTTGACACTTTTAGTAAACAGTCGATGCTGAATGATTTTATTTACATGGTTAAGTTACAATTTTTCTCTGTTGATGATCTGTGGTTTAATTATTAACAGTTTTCTTGATATTGGTAAACACAGGTTAAAGCTATACTATTGACCGTACTACGTGTAAATAAACAATGGTCTCTGTTACACCTGTTTACTACCACGGAGTATATACCTGATACATAGAGATACCGTTTTACAGGTTTCTAAACACTGTTTACTGTGAAGTCACCTTGGACATTAGACACGTACATCTCTTTCTTTCAAGACATCTTTTTTTTTTTTTTTTTTTAACAGACAATAGATTAGGAAGACATTGTGTAAAGAGGCTACTTAAAACCATGTTTAATTCATTTTATTCTTTGTCTCTCTTATTCACCTCCCAGTGTCACGTACTAGCTATACCATATCATGAAAATTGAAAAATAATTATACCAGTATTAGAGAAAACAAGACCACATTAGTTGCCTTTACTATAGATATATGCTAAAATCAGTGAACACAGAGAGAAAAAAAGCATACAAGCTTGCCTGTTCTATAAATATATGTTAAAATCAGTGAACACAGTGAGAGAAAAACATATACACCTACACAGCTAATGATATCACATTTCTGTCAAACATTGTGTTGAAAATTTGTTTGACCTTTGTGTATTAATTAAGTAAATGTTTACTGAAAGTGTAAAATACTTTGTATATGAATGTTTACTGGATGTTATTTTCTACAAAATTCAATGACTGTGAAAGTATAAAGACATCATTATCTTCCACATTGAAATCAACAAATATTATAAACTTCAACCAAAGGAATACAGAGATAGTCTCTTGTGGCAGAGAGGAACTAATTTTGAAGGGGGTGAAAATTGCCTGCACACCTCCAGTCAGCAGCACAGCATCAGTACCACTAGTGTAAACATACACAGGGACACACAAGGTTACAGCAGCCATTTCACCTGCAGTCTGAGCACTGCCGTGTACAACAGGATCTTAACCTTGTAAATCCCCAGTGTCTGTACGGAAAAACATTTATCTGAACCAGACTACTACTTGCACCATTCTATCAGTCGGTCTATTTCAGGGGTGATTCATGAATTTGAGGATTTTTTATCATTGAAGACGTGCTTGGAGGTCATAGTAGAAAGGAAGCGGTTTAACTGTTTGGTGTCAAATTGAGCTGTGTACCTGTTCTTATTGTCGTGTGCTAGGTTGACCAGCGAGGCTTTGGACCACCTGACCAGTGTTTAAAGTCCAGTATAAGCTGGACACTGGAGTCAGTGCAGTTCTGTTCTCTGGCAAGGTGACATGGAACTACTATAGCCAGGATAATTTTGGATTATCGGTACAGGTTGGCAGCAGCTTCTTCATCAGGGTAGGTGTTTCATTATACCAAGGGTGGGAGGAATCTTAGATGATCTCATTATATCGCTGCACTTGTGTTCATATACGAAGTGAAGAATACCCCCACTATTATTTAAACTGCAAGTTCGTTAGTTAAATTATTTTCAGCT
This sequence comes from Argopecten irradians, assembly GCF_041381155.1. Lineage (NCBI taxonomy): Eukaryota > Metazoa > Mollusca > Bivalvia > Pectinida > Pectinidae > Argopecten > Argopecten irradians. The sequence goes on along the minus strand of NC_091149.1, from coordinate 19,232,175 downwards.
AAAATACATAGAACCATATACAGTATGAGTTACAAATTCGTCTTGGTGAATATTTTGTGAAGAATTCCTCATGGTCTACATACAAATGATAGAAGCAGAAGAAAAGTTGCTTGTAAGATTATAAAGCCAATATTTGTTTAATTTCTTGTAGTTTTAAATCGAGCTGAAATCTTTGGGTGTGTGAGTTGTCCTTTATTTACACAGATCATAGAATGACAATGACCTGTATGTTCTTTGATAATTCCCAGGCTTAAGCTTTGATATCTAATACTTGGTATATTATATTGTAGAATGGCTGACCTAGATTTCTGACAAAGGCACAATGTCAGCTATTGATTCCTATAGAGGGAATAATATTTTTTGTGGCAAGTGCATGTGTGCTAGGACAATGTTTAGATTTCTCAAGGCTCAGCTGGTGTGGTAAGGAGTTAGCAATATTTATATTTCAACCGGACCCTATACCCTAAGTATTATATTTCAACCTGACCCTCTACCCTCCGTGTTTTCAGTATTATATTTTGACCCGACCGTTTACCCTTATAATTAACTTATAAATGACTTTCAACACAATGCGGTTTGTTTTAAGAGTTCCTTGTACCATTTGTCACGTACGAATCGTACTGGCCACGTTTACATAGTATTTTACTCAACCTTGTCATGACTGATCAGTTTTACGATATTGTTATATTACACATGTACCCCATAGACCGGAGTATATATAACACACAGTCCGTGTAATTCTGTGTAGTAATGAACCAGTGTAGCAAACCTGTTGGTAAGTGATTTTGTTTAACTTATGAGGGGGTACTTGTGAAGACCGTAGGTGGGTGTGATCTGGACCTAAGAGGATCATTCTGAAACAGCAAGCTTAAAAGTCTGGTTAGCTTTATTTAGGGTCGTAACACAGACCACCTGACAGCATGGCAGCAGACTGCAGATCATACTGGGCCTTGTATTTAGAATATTGTGTCCGATCTCTTGCAACTTTATGTAGATCATACTGGGCCTTGTATTTAGAATATTGTGTCCGATCTCTTGCAACTTTATGTAGATCATACTGGGCCTTGTATTTAGAATATTGTGTCCGATCTCTTGCAACTTTATGTAGATCATACTGGGCCTTGTATTTAGAATATTGTGTCCAATCTCTTGCAACTTTATGTAGATCATACTGGGCCTTGTATTTAGAATATTGTGTCCGATCTCTTGCACCTTTAATGTCTTGCAACTATTTACATAGAGGGTAAGGTATACTTGTTGATATTTTCCTTTGTGAATCTGTACAAATTTGGTACCCACATGTATTGTCATAGTTTTTGTCAAGCTATCAAATCGTTGTTATTTGCTTGTTGTGTTAATCCTGTGTAATTTAAAACTGAGCACATTCCAGACATTTGTATGGTTTAGTTGTGTATTAATGGTATTAATGTATGTCACTTTATTTTGATTGGTAACTTAATGTTCAATGATCCCTTTAAATGGAATATGTTGTATTCCATAGACACCAAACTTGCTGCTATCTATTCTGTTTCCTGCTAGCTGCTTATCTTGGATTCTGTAGACTGTGCTAGCCTTTGACATATTGACTCCAGAGACAGTAAATTATACTGCTCTCTTCGCAAAATATATCCTATGTACTGCAATGGCACATGTTTAGATCTGTCATAGGTCACCTCTTGAGACCTCTGCTCACCTTTAACTTGCCATCTTCAGAGTCTTGTGCTCACCTTTGAACTATCACCTCTGGAGTCTGACTCACCTTTGACTTTTTCGTTGTAGAGAGGAATCCTGATGATGACATTTCTCTGCTTCTGTACATGTGTTGTTTGACCTTTGTCTAAGCATAAGTGGTATTTCTGAGGTGTAGCATACAATCCTACTGATTACTTTAGGACATCAACAGATGTTTATCTGGATTTTGACTCTCTGAGATTCTAATTAGAGATTTTTCTTAATTCAGAAAAATCACCTTGTGGTTTTAACTGAATAGCATGTAATGTCAGAGGTATCTAGAGACAGAAGGTAACGTCCTGTATTCAGATCAGTTTCCACTCACTATGCTGTGGCATGATCTGGTATGTAGCTATATATATACAGCCACCAAACAGAAGTTCAATTATACAGGGGTTACTCACCTGCATCTTAACATTATATCTAACTACAGGTATCAACAGGTATCAAAATAAAAACCAATACCTCGGTGTTTACATTTCAACATGATTTAGGATATTCATTTCTTGTTATTTTTGCAGAGTATTTACTTGTGAATTATACCTATAAACTTTGTTAAATAGAGCAAGTCAATACTGTCTAGGTGTCGGAGTGTGACATCCTAATTCAGTCACTTCATGTGAATTTGATAAGACAAATATGAGAGCTTTTAATGTTGTTTATAATGTTTATCATCTCGTGCTTAACAGTATGAAATGTACCACTAAATACATCAGTTTTACCCCTAATGTACCACTAAATACATCAGTTTTACCCCTTATGTACCACTAAATACATCAGTTTTACCCCTAATGTACCACTAAATACATCAGTTTTACCCCTAATGTACCACTAAATACATCAGTTTTACCCCTAATGTACCACTAAATACATCAGTATTACCCCTAATGTACCACTAAATACATCAGTTTTACCCCTAATGTACCACTAAATACATCAGTATTACCCCTAATGTACCACTAAATACATCAGTTTTACCCCTAATGTACCACTAAATACATCAGTTTTACCCCTAATGTACCACTAAATACATCAGTTTACCCCTAATGTACCACTAAATACATCAGTTTTACCCCTAATGTACCACTAAATACATCAGTTTTACCCCTAATGTACCACTAAATACATCAGTTTTACCCCTAATGTACCACTAAATACATCAGTTTTACCCCTAATGTACCACTAAATACATCAGTTTACCCATGTACCACTAAATACATAGTACAATGTACCATAAATACCATCAGTTTACCCTAATGTACCACTAAATACATCAGTTTTACCCCTAATGTACCACTAAATACATCAGTTTTACCCCTAATGTACCACTAAATACATCAGTTTACCCAATGTACCACTAAATCATCTTACCCTAATGTACCACTAAATACATCAGTTTTACCCTAATGTACCAATACATAGTACCACTAATACATCGTTTTACCCCTAATGACCACTAAATACATCAGTTTTACCCTAATTACCACTAAATACATCAGTTTTACCCCTAATGTACCACTAAATACATCAGTTTTACCCCTAATGTACCACTAAATACATCAGTTTTACCCCTAATGTACCACTAAATACATCAGTTTTACCCCTAATGTACCACTAAATACATCAGTTTTACCCCTAATGTACCACTAAATACATCAGTATTACCCCTAATGTACCACTAAATACATCAGTATTACCCCTAATGTACCACTAAATACATCAGTTTTACCCCTAATGTACCACTAAATACATCAGTTTTACCCCTAATGTACCACTAAATACATCAGTATTACCCCTAATGTACCACTAAATACATCAGTTTTACCCCTAATGTACCACTAAATACATCAGTTTTACCCCTAATGTACCACTAAATACATCAGTTTTACCCCTAATGTACCACTAAAATACATCAGTTTTACCCCTAATGTACCACTAAATACATCAGTTTTACCCCTAATGTGACCACTAAATACATCAGTTTTACCCCTAATGTACCACTAAATACATCAGTTTTACCCCTAATGTACCACTAAATACATCAGTTTTACCCCTAATGTACCACTAAATACATCAGTATTACCCCTAATGTACCACTAAATACATCAGTTTTACCCCTAATGTACCACTAAATACATCAGTTTTACCCCTAATGTACCACTAAATACATCAGTTTTACCCCTAATGTACCACTAAATACATCAGTTTACCCTAATTACCATAAATACATCAGTTACCTATACCAATACATAAATTACCTAATTACATAATACATAGTTTTACCCCTAATGTACCACTAAATACATCAGTTTTACCCCTAATGTACCACTAAATACATCAGTTTTTACCCCTAATGGACCACTAAATACATCAGTATTACCCCTAATGTACCACTAAATACATCAGTTTTACCCCTAATGGACCACTAAATACATCAGTATTACCCCTAATGTACCACTACATACATCAGTATTACCTCTAATGTACCACTAATTTACCTTTAGAAGTGCAATTGGTGTCTTATTGCTAGTGGAGGAAGAAAAATTTATCGTTTTTTGACCAAAACTCACATTGTTTTCTATGATAAATATGACGTCATGCTCTCAAGTACATGGCATCACAATCAATATCTAACCAAGGGCAGATAGCCTTTTTATATGCAATGGAGGAATTTTTTACTTCGTCCACAAACACGTAACACACACACAAAAAATGAGTGCCTACTATATATGAGGACATATTTTTGGTGTACAGCTGATGTAGACTGACAGGAATAATGATAGGTGTACATGTGCACGTGTAGCATTGGTTCCTCTGTGTACTCAAGTAGGATGTCAAAACCTGTCGAAATAGTCACCGTCATGCTAAATCTGTCAAATGTGTTATAAAGAATAAAACAGTATAAAGGGCACCTGTCTATAAAGGAAAGACTCGTCAACTCCTTTGGTACAATTTGATCACTTTATAATTGACCTTTGTGAAGGATAACTGATAGGAGAGACTCATCCACCCCATTTAGTACAATTTACAATATGATTGACCTCTGTACAAAGGGCACCTGTCTATAAAGGACAGACCCATCAACCCCATTTGGTGGAATTTACTATATAACTGACCTCAGTATAAAGGACACATGTCTGTAAAGTACAGACTCATCAACCCCATTTGGTGGAATTTACTTAACAATTAAAAGATTGTTAGATTGGGCACTATTCTATTTATCTGCTACCCAGATTGCATTCATATCTCCAATAAATGCAATCTAACAATCCTTTAATTGTTATATTTATGTTTTACTTTCTAGTTCATAGTAAAATATAATTTAGATGCGAGTGAACATTTGAATTTCCCACTTCAGCCATTTAACCTCAACAGCCATGTTCAATGTGATAAAAAATAGTCCCAATAAAAATTGAAAAAATAACAAAATTTCAATGTTTTTCAATAGCTTATCAGTTTACTTTCAATTATCCAGACATTTAAAAGATTTTTTCACAAGTTTCACAACCAAGATGGTTCATTGAACTATATTGTCAATTTTCCAACACTGACTAACATGGTGTCAGTAAACAAGGCCCACATTCATTGATGTAGATATTACTACACCAGGTCTAGGCTGCATTTATTGGCTCATAATGTAGATCACGATTATCATGAGAGTAATGGGAGTCGCAGTGGTAAAATGTAAATATTATAAAATATAACTGAACTCAGTATATAGGGCACCTGTCTATAAAGGACAGACCCATCAACCCCATTTGGTGCATTGTTAAATTTACTATATAATTGACGACCTCTTTATAAAGGACAACTGTCTATAAAGGACAGACCCATCAACCCCATTTGGTGCATTGTTAAATTTACTATATAATTGACCTCTATATAAAGGACACCTGACTATAAAGGACAAACCCATCAACCCCATTTTGTACAATTCACTGTATAATTGACCTCTATATAAAGGACACCTGACTATAAAGGACAGACCTATCAACCCCATTTGTTGGAATTTACTATAGAATTGACATCAGTGTATAAGGGACATCTGTCTTTAATGAACAGCTTTGCTATGTTCCTTTGGCATCCTTCATAGACAGATTTGACATCATGAGTGACCTTCATGTTATTATATATGTGTGTATTATATATACATATTATAGTCATAACGAATACAAAAAAAACCAACTGATTAATGCAAGATCAGGTGTGATTGAATATCAGGCGGCAGTAGTAAATTTTTATATATTGTAAATGTATTTCAGGACTGAAACATGATACTCTTTCTATTATCTAGTGGTTAAGGTAAACTTATTTTTACCACAGAACATGATGTTTACACTTCTACAGAAGTGTCACAAAATTTGCAATGATAACTAAAATAGTACCTGAAATGCTATAATTTATTTGTTATTGAAAACAATAAATTTTTGAGTTTTCCTGTATACTCAGCTAATAGGTTATCATTCCGATTTTTACAATATTACAGCCGGTCCACCCCAACTGCGAATGATAAATATTATGAAGTTCCTTACCGTCAATCGATTGATTTGTAACACAGCGAGAAATTCTGTACCGTGTAGCGATAAACGCTAACACTCTACCGACACAACGTGGCTATTTTTAGACTCGAGTACTGTCGCCAAATCCACAGGTAAATCGCGGGGCGTGGGATTTATAAGACGAGTCCTAAACTGTCCTATAATATTTATCATTCGCAGTTGGGGTGGACCGGGTGTAAAGATGTGTATTCCTAGATCAATGTTTGCGTACCTGGTGTACATGTGTGTGCCCGACCCGACCTTCCCAGATTGATGATGTCTGTAAAGAACGCCAATGGATAAACTCATTATGTAATATCTCCATGTCCTTGGATGTTATGGTCCTCGGGAGACAGGCCGTAGATTAGATCGTTTTAAGTCTGATACTGCTATTGTTAAGATGGCCTGTGAAGATTAATATTTTATGAAATACACAACACACTTAATAGGTGTTCATTATATCAGGTAATCTTCAGGTGATCTCTTGTTTATGTCGTTATCGTTATGTACCTATACTGGAAACCTACATCATTACATACTTGTACCTACATATTTATAATTTTGTACTTACTGAGTTACCAACATCTTTATATACTTGTACCAGTAACCTACATCTTTACATATTTGTACCAGTTACCAACATCTTTACATACTTGTACCAGTTACCAACATCTTTACATACTTGTACCAGTTACCTACATCTTTACATATTTGTACCAGTTACCTAGATCTTTACATATTTGTACCAGTTACCTAGATCTTTACATATTTGTACCAGTTACCTACATATTTACATATTTGTACCAGTTACCTACATCTTTACATATTTGTACCAGTTACCTACATCTTTACATATTTGTACCAGTTACCTACATATTTAGATACTTGTACCAGTTACCTACAAATTTATCACATAAGCCGCCTGATATCCAGTGATTTCGCCTGTGTAATATATTTGCATATGTCACAATTGTAATATGGCCTGGAACAATTTTCATTGGTTGGAAATTCATTGTGACGTCAGACAGAAACAATAAAATGACTTCAGGAAAAATGACATGACGTCAGGATTACGAGGACGGCAGGACAAAATGGTGGCGCCTCTGCTGGATTTCCGGAATAACATAGTTACCTACGTCTTAATATACTTGAACAAGTTACCTACAGTTGTACAGGTGACCTACATGTATATGTAGTTGTACTTTTGACCTACATCTATATGTAGTTGTACTGGTGACCTACATGAGTATGTAGTTGTACTTTTGACCTACATCTGTATATAGTTGTGCTGGTGACCTACATGTGTCTAGTTGTACTGGTGACCTACATCTGTATGTAGTTGTACTGGTGACCTACATCTGTATGTAGTTGTACTGGTGACCTACATGTGTCTGTAGTTGTACTGGTGACCTACATCTGTATGTAGTTGTACTAGTGACCTGCATCTGTATGAAGTTGTACTGGTGACCTACATGTGTATGTAGTTGTACTGGTGACCTACATTTGTATGTAGTTGTACTGGTGACCTACATTTGTATGTAGTTGTACTGGTGACCTGCATCTGTATGTAGTTGTACTGGTGACCTACATGTGTATGAAGTTGTACTGGTGACCTGCATCTGTATGTAGTTGTACTGGTGACCTACATGTGTATGTAGTAGTACTGGTGACCTACATCTGTATGTAGTTGTACTGGTGACCTACATTTGTATGTAGTTGTACTGGTGACCTACATCTGTATGTAGTTGTACTGGTGACCTACATGTGTATGAAGTTGTACTGGTGACCTACATGTGTATGTAGTTGTACTGGTGACCTACATGTGTATGTATAGTTGTACTGGTGACCTACATCTGTATGTAGTTGTACTGGTGATCTACATCTGTATGTAGTTGTACTGGTGACCTACATCTGTATGTAGTTGTACTGGTGACCTTTATCTGTATGTAGTTGTACTGGTGACCTACATGTGTCTGTAGTTGTACTGGTGACCTACATCTGTATGTAGTTGTACTGGTGACCTTCATCTGTATGTAGTTGTGCTGGTGACCTACATCTGTATGTAGTTGTACTGGTGACCTACATCTGTATGTAGTTGTACTGGTGACCTACATCTGTATGTAGTTGTACTGGTGACCTACATTTGTATGTAGTTGTACTGGTGACCTACATCTGTATGTAGTTGTACTGGTGACCTACATCTGTATGTAGTTGTACTGGTGACCTACATCTGTATGTAGTTGTACTGGTGACCTACATCTGTATGTAGTTGTACTGGTGACCTACATCTGTATGTAGTTGTACTGGTGACCTACATCTGTATGTAGTTGTACTGGTGACCTACATCTGTATGTAGTTGTACTGGTGACCTACATCTGTATGTAGTTGTACTGGTGACCTACATGTGTATGTAGTTGTACTGGTGACCTACATCTGTATGTAGTTGTACTGGTGACCTACATGTGTCTGTAGTTGTACTGGTGACCTACATCTGTATGTAGTTGTACTGGTGACCTACATCTGTATGTAGTTGTACTGGTGACCTACATCTGTATGTAGTTGTACTGGTGATCTTGGTTATGTCCTGACTTTATAGAAACAGGGAAGACTTCGTGAAGTCCTGACTTTATTGAGGTAGAATAGACTTGCTCAAGTCCTGGCTTTATTGAGGTAGAATAGACTTGCTCAAGTCCTGGCTTTAAAGAAACAGTTTGAACTTGATAAGTCCTTGCTTTATGAACAGGGTAAACTTGCTTAAGTCTTCATATATAGAAATGGAGAAGAGTTGCCAAGGACTTCATAGAAATATTGAAGACTTGCTCAAATCTTGGTTGAGGAGATATTAGGTGTGTTTGATAGATATTCACCTATTTGTACGAAGCCGTGTGATTGGTGACCAGGTGACAGGGTATCTTTACTAGGGTAGGTATTGGATAACTTATCTCTCTGTGAAGCTTTAGATGGTGACCGATGTCAGTATGACCATTTAGATGTTATAAAGTATCTATTGTCTCACCTGTCTATACACGATCTATCGAAACGTCGTAAGTATTTACTTTGTGATACCGTATCTCTGATTTATGTGTAGTGCGCCTCTCAGTTGTGTAATACAGCTCCGACCAGTGGGATGTTATACGCACTGTACTCCAATATTTGTTAAATCGTAAGATTGTATGGGGATTCTGATGCAACCTCTTTAAATGATCTAAACGTGAGTATGAGATTTTACTGAGTTTTTAGAAATTTCATTGAGACAGCTATTGTCAGTAGATCGATGATATTTTTCTAAAGATTAATAAAATTATGAAGGAAAATTTATGCAAGAGACATTATATTATTTGAATTATATATGTTCTTCCTCTGATGGATGATTGTTTTAAAAATTCATATTAATGCCTGAAATTCAACATTCTGCAATTTTCAATGTAGTTTTGTACTCTTTGTATATGATTTAGGGAATATAGATATTCATTGTGCAGTTTTAAAAAAGAGTATCTCTTTGTGTTGATGATTGGATGAACATTATTTCTTCACTGTCTGAATAACTATAAAATATATTCCATATTCAACCAAATAATTAAGCCCCCAGGGCGTTTAAAAAATTGAAAAAGTGATAAGGTGCTTAATAAGATGAAATTATTGCAAACCTATAGTTTTGTGGAGTCTTGGTCTTTTTTATATTGAAATTGAAGGCTTAGAAATGGGGAAGGGGCGCTTATAGGGACATGGGCCTTATCGGGTGGAATACGGTATGTCCAAATTTTATACTAGCACAAAGGAAAAGATGCATGTTCATTCACAAATACATGAAGATAGTTTGAGACCCTTCACTGAAATACTTGTATAACATATAGAGCAGTGAGTGTGAGACTTACTAAAGTTCTGTTAGAGTAGCCAACCCTTGGGATATAAAGATCTGGAGAACTGGCAGTATATAAGATAATAAACATACATTAGTGAGGTAATGGCTGAAAATTCTGGACAATATAGCCTGTAGCCATTGTAAGATTGTAGTGATGATCTACTAAAAATCTACCATGCATCATAATGTTCTTGATTCCGAACTCACTCGGAGGGGCATATTAAAAGTTACCGTTGTCTGTCCCGTCCCATATCCCATCTCATCCCTGTTCCGCTCCACTTTGATGGTGGAGTAGACATTTATGTCTTCTATTTCTAGTTGTACATTTGATTTTGTATGTTTGTAAGCTTTGATGGACAACTTATTATGTGATATAGTAGTAGATAAAAGTTGAATGACCACCATGAACATGTATATAGTTATATATATTGGAGGAGTTCATACAGCTGAGAACGTGTAACGAATGTTGACCCGCTGTCTGAGTGGAATGTTTTCTCTGTTTAGAGATTTCCGGTTAGATGTTTGTATAAAGATATTTACAAGTACTACATATTAAACCGTAGAGTAAACACTCTGCTGAAAGGATAACTTGTAGTACGAAGATTAAGAGATTTGGACACATTTCCTTCCCATTTCAAATATCTAGTCTCAAGAAAAAAAAACCTTCTTTTAAATCTTTCCCTGATTTTGAATATTTTTCATGCCCAGCCATTATTGAAACGGTTTTAGTTTTTCAATAGCTATTCCCTTCCATTCTCGGTCCTCTCTTGTTCTGTTCTGTCAAAATTTAACATCGAGATGGTTTTTATGTCCTTCCAGCATTTGTTGTTTGAAGGATGTTATTGAGCATTTTTGTTATAAGAGTCAAACTTGTCTATAAAGACACCCAAGGATCAAAGAACAAATGGTCTTTATAGCCACGTGGCCTCTATACACAGGTCAAATAATGTTAAAATTGAAAGTGGTCTAATCAAACAGGTGGTCTTTATACAGAGGTGGTCGCTAAGGCAGGTTTAGCTATATAGTATATCATTATAAAAAGAATTCACAAACAAGGTAAGGACATATTAATGCACCATCAAAAGGATGATATAGATTTAATTACAGGTGCTTCCTAAATTGAAGAAACTTGTCATTGTCTGTGTAACGCAGTTGTGTTGTAAATTTGTGGTAAATAGTCAAATGTTTGTGTGTAAGTGAAAGTGGATGTGTTAACTCAGTGTAGTTTTGGATGTCTGGCATAACTCTCTTATAGATAAATCTTCTCCTAAGGTATCTCTGTACCTGCCAGTTACTCTGAAGGCTTTCTGGCTCCCACTCTAATAGTCTACAACACACCTCCAATCTGGCCTTGAGCAGGTGAGTACTAGCATACTTCAGGTCATGAAGTTTAAAGTAATTCACGTGTAGTAGACCTGGACTAGGTTGAATATCGGTGGCTAGGTAGCTCAATCCGCGGTCAGGTAGCTCAATCAGTGGCCAGATAGCTTAATCAGTGGCCAGGTAGCTTAATCAGTGGCCAGATAGCTTAATCAGTGGCCAGGTAGCTCAATCAGTGGCCAGATAGCTTAATCAGTGGCCAGGTAGCTTAATCAGTGGCCAGATAGCTCAATCAGTGGCCAGATAGCTCAATCCGCAGTCAGGTAGCTTAATCAGTGGCCAGATAGCTTAATCAGTGGCCAGGTAGCGCATTCGTTTAGCGTTCTCAGAGTCCTCAGTTCGAGCCCAGGTCTGATTGTTTCTGTTCATTTAAATTCTCTCCTTTATATGGACATTAAGTTATGTTTCGCTGGCATAATCATCGAAGGCCATTGTTGTTGTGTTTAAAATGGTCAAGGTCAAGGTTGTTGTAGATGACAAACCAAGGTCATTGGTGTTGTATATAAGAACCTGAAGGTCATGGTTGATGTAAATGAGATTCCAAGGTCATTAGTGTTGTATGTGATTATCTGGAGGTCAAAGTTTGTGTGGATTATGGACCAAGTTCATTTGGTGTTGTATATATATGTGATAATCTGAAGGTCAAAGCTGATGTAAATTTTATACCAAGGTCATTTGTGTTGTATATGAAGCCGGAAGGCCCAAGGTCATTCAGGTATTTTGTATGATATACAATGTCATTAGCTATATAATGTTGTGCGTATAGGATTGCAGTAGTAGAGTTGTTTATATATAATATACAGAATTCTATTATGTCATATATCCAGGCTGTGAATTGTAAATGTTGACAAGTTCAACTGTACTGCTACCACATGCACACACCTATATAAGTTGTCTACCTTACTAAAGACATGAAATAAAGATAAAAACCAATAAAATGTTTTTTACAACTATCTCTTCTTTTAAATGACTGTAATATATTCTCAGGTAACTACCGGCAATGTTTTGAAGTTTCTTTTGATGAGTAAATTGATGTATGTAATGGAGGAAGATTTGCATGTACATACCTGTTACATATATAGGTATCCTCTCGGAGCCTAGCTGCAGTTTGTCAGGTACAGGTAACCAATATTCAATTATTTTCTGAATTCTGTTGATTCTCACCTGATCTGTATTTTTACCTGAGATGAATATAGACTGGTGATGAATACAAGATATACGGAATTTACATCAAAGTTTTGGAATATCTCGATAATGATATGTGTGATTTAGTACGATTTATAAAAAAAAAATCCTTAGTGTTAGTATCCAAGTTATACAGCAACAGGGATTTGGCTAATCTCCAAATTTTCTATTAATTATGAAATCACAAAAAATCCAGATTCCCTGCCGATCGATATTTGATGACTAGCTATACACACACGAGATTTGGTTACACAAGTCAGATGATATTGTTGTATAACAGATTACCATAGGAGATGTTTACTGATCATGTGACCTCTCTACCCAGGTGAGAAACTTGAATCTTTTATATATATACATTATATACACTGTGATGAGCTTCGATATCACCTCTCAAATCTCAAATCTTCAATGGTACAACTGGACTTTTGGTACAATTGTCCTCTGCTACAAGATTCTGTCCAGTGGATTAAGAGAACTTAATTTTGTAATAGTTAATCTAGGGGGTTCTATACAGAGGTACTGACTGTATACAAGTGGCCTTCAGGCAGTCATGCAAGTAATATCTGTATAAAGGGGGTTCTATACAGAGGTACTGTCTGTATACATGTGGTCTTAAGGCAGTCATGCAGGTAATATCTGTATAAAGGGGGTTCTATACAGAGGTACTGTCTGTATACATGTGGTCTTAAGGCAGTCATGCAGGTAATATCTGTATAAAGGGGGTTCTATACAGAGGTACTGTCTGTATACATGTGGTCTTAAGGCAGTCATGCAGGTAATATCTGCATAAAGGGGGTTCTATACAGAGGTACTCTCTGTATACATGTGGTCTAAAGGCAGTCATGCAGGTAATATCTGTATAAAGGGGGTTCTATACAGAGGTACTCTCTGTATACATGTGGTCTTCAGGCAGTCATGCAGGTAATATCTGTATAAAGGGGGTTCTATACAGAGGTACTGTCTGTATACATGTGGTCTTAAGGCAGTCATGCAGGTAATATCTGTATAAAGGGGGTTCTATACAGAGGTACTGTCTGTATACATGTGGTCTAAAGGCAGTCATGCAGGTAATATCTGCATAAAGGGGGTTCTATACAGAGGTACTGTCTGTATACATGTGGTCTTAAGGCAGTCATGCAGGTAATATCTGCATAAAGGGGGTTCTATACAGAGGTACTCTCTGTATACATGTGGTCTAAAGGCAGTCATGCAGGTAATATCTGTATAAAGGGGGTTCTATACAGAGGTACTCTCTGTATACATGTGGTCTTCAGGCAGTCATGCAGGTAATATCTGTATAAAGGGGGTTCTATACAGAGGTACTGTCTGTATACATGTGGTCTTCAGGCAGTCATGCAGGTAATATCTGTATAAAGGGGGTTCTATACAGAGGTACTGTCTGTATACATGTGGTCTTAAGGCAGTCATGCAGGTAATATCTACATAAAGGGGGTTCTATACAGAGGTACTGTCTGTATACATGTGGTCTTAAGGCAGTCATGCAGGTAATATCTGTATAAAGGGGGTTCTATACAGAGGTACTGTCTGTATACATGTGGTCTTCAGGCAGTCATGCAGGTAATATCTGTATAAAGGGGGTTCTATACAGAGGTACTGTCTGTATAGGTATACAGAGGTACTGTCTGTATACATGTGGTCTTAAGGCAGTCATGCAGGTAATATCTGTATAAAGGGGGTTCTATACAGAGGTACTGTCTGTATACATGTGGTCTAAAGGCAGTCATGCAGGTAATATCTGTATAAAGGGGGTTCTATACAGAGGTACTGTCTGTATACATGTGGTCTAAAGGCAGTCATGCAGGTAATATCTGTATAAAGGGGGTTCTATACAGAGGTACTGTCTGTATACATGTGGTCTTAAGGCAGTCATGCAGGTAATATCTGTATAAAGGGGGTTCTATACAGAGGTACTGTCTGTATACATGTGGTCTAAAGGCAGTCATGCAGGTAATATCTGTATAAAGGGGGTTCTATACAGAGGTACTGTCTGTATACATGTGGTCTAAAGGCAGTCATGCAGGTAATATCTGTATAAAGGGGGTTCTATACAGAGGTACTGTCTGTATACATGTGGTCTAAAGGCAGTCATGCAGGGTAATATCTGTATAAAGGGGGTTCTATACAGAGGTACTGTCTGTATACATGTGGTCTTAAGGCAGTCATGCAGGTAATATCTGTATAAAGGGGGTTCTATACAGAGGTACTGTCTGTATACATGTGGTCTTAATGCAGATGTCATATCGCTGTGGAGTGGTCTTAAAAGCGGAGGTCTCATCAACATAAGTGGTTTTGAGTTATGTCTCTAGTATAGTTGATTGGTTTTGTTTTATTAGTTTAATGTCCTATTAACAGCCAGGGTCATTTATTAGGACGTGCTAGGTTTGTTGGTGGAGGAAAGCCAGAGTACATGGAGAAAAAAACCACAGACCAGTGGTCAGTACCTGGAAACTGCCCCACATTCAAACTAGCAACCCAGAGGTAAAGGGTTTGTGGTAATATGATAGGACATATTTTAATATTAAAAGCACTCGGCCACCGTGACTTCTGCACAGGTGATACAGGGAATCTTTATATGAGAATTAATGTTTGTTGGTAGACTTTATATTTTGTCTGTTTCTAAATATTTTGTGTTGCATCAAAATAAATACAATATACCCTCTAAAAGTGTTGTTTTAAAAGATACGCCTGACAAAATGAATCTTAACTCATCGACCCCTAAAAATTTCATAACAAACTCATTTCTGGCCTTTAAAATTTGATGAGTTCAAATGCGTCTTTAGGGCTGAATGTGTTAATGAATGGAGATGGAGTAAAGATTTGGGTCCAGGAAAGAAAATAAATTCCTTTAAAAAGGGAAGATTGTTTCAATGATGAAGGCATGCTACCAGATAATGAAATCTTAACGAAAAGGAGTGGAGTGAAGATTTGGGGTTGGAGGTTTGTATGAGGAAACAAAAGATTAGAAGTTATCAAAGTGCTATAAAGGTTATACAAATAAAGTACAGATAGAACCCGCCTTGTTAGAGAGATTTCATCTGAAAGGGATGTAAGGTCCCCTGGTAATTCCTCAAGGTGTTGGTCGTATCAACAGAATTGTTCTCATTTCCTGGCAATAATAAACAGGTATCTGGCGTATTTACAGACAAATTCTACACTTCTACCACATCCAATGATCTATAATTGATCGTAATCATTGTTAGAGGAAATAGTTGATGAGGAGGTAATAAAATGTGAAAGTTCTCAAATTAGTTCAGAACAGAAAAGCCTGGGTCTGTTCTACATTACAGGAAATGATGTATGTAAATTATATAATAGAGGTCACGACCTTGTATTAAAATCTCTGTACCTATGGTTAAACTTTATAGCATTATGATGACCTGCTGCCTTCATCAAAAGCAAAGGTATTTAGACAGTTTGTGGTAATTTCTTAAGCAGGAAACATAAAACATTGAGGTTAAATAGTTATACAGATTAATATCCTATTGTCTTACTTGATGTTGATTCATTTTCAAGGGATTTATGTATTTCCCATTTTCTATAATAGAATGTGGTATCAGAACCAGAGGACTTAAACTCATTCACCCCATAACACACATTTGAACTCTTCTGGTTCAAAAACTGGAAGAGTTTATTATGAAATTTCAGGGACAGATGATTTAAAGATTGCTATATACATTGTTTCTGGATTATACACTTAACTGAATATATTGGAACTCTTAGAAGGAGATACATATTGAGCTCTGCATGTATCTCCTTTAAGTGATTTAAAATAGATCATCTTTCTGGCATGTTAGTGCCAGGATATGTATATAGATAATGGGGTTTTCATTGTGATCGATGAAAAGGAATATGTGGGAAACTAATGTCCTAACTACAAATTAATTCGTCTGGGCTGTTCTAGGTGTTTCCACACATGGAATCCGATAGGTGCAACTCTGGTTGTATCTTTCTGACAGACATCTTGTTGTTAGATTCACGTCCCTTCAAATACTTGTGTATTAGACTTGCATTACATGTGATAATAAGTACTTGTCCAGATTCACCCTATACTCTCATACTTCACAGAGTTATTGTGTAATTATTAAAGAAAAGACAACTATGCCTCACACAGGAGGTGTGATATAACTCACGCGTGTGTTACAATCATCTGATGTCTACATCAATGCATACCAACTATTTATTTGGTGTACGTTTTTGATAATGTTATACCGACGATCCTATGGCATCAGCATAATTATTCCACAGTTTCCTTTTAATTAGTAGAGAAAAATAATTAAACATGGACCTGTCTTATAAAGGCATAGCTCAACCCTCATGGAATATTTAGCTGGTCAGCATTCATCAAGCCTCTTGCTGTCAGCCTAAATCTTTCAGTTGGGTTCAAATTGGCACTGTGTATTACCATTTCATCGTAAATTAGCGCCCCTCCCCCTATAAGCACCCCTTCTAGACTTTTCTGGAGAACAATTGAAGTTGTATAAATGCCCCCTTTTCAAGGATTTAACAATGTTTTATAACATGTGATGCCTTTATCAACATCAGCATTGTATACCATATAACATGAGCTTACGAGTCTTTTACTTGTGAATCAGGACATAAGAATCTGTCTCAAATAATAAAAGGCATATGTAGGTTTGTTGTAATAGATTACTGTACCATGAGAAAGATTTAAAGATTTTACACAACTTACATTTCTGTTCACTAATAAGCAGTAGTTTGATTATGAATTATCATACCCAATTTCTGGAGTTCTTTTTAATGTTTTCTTTTCCATTCTGTGAGAATATTGTACATAGCTGGTATTCTTGGGGTAGGTAAATCTTTGACTTACAGTATTTAGATGTTGAATATGATACCCAAGAGTAAATCACACTAGTCTGTTGTCTGTTTCAAGCTATTTATTAAACAGCCTGTCTAGAATCAAAATGATTCCCTTATATAGATTATAGATAACTGGTATGTTAAGATTGAGATTCGGTGTGGAATCATAATGTCCTCACCAGTGTCAGGCTATCATATTCAAATAATGTTGCTCGCCTGTTCCGCAATGTCATATATATTTATATGACCCCGACATCAATATCGTAAGACGTGTAATAACAGTCATATGACATCACAGGTGATAATGACATCATAAATTAACATCATTGTCATAGATTAATGTAATTTATGACCTGTAGTATTGTCATGATAGACAGAAATGACACATTCTGAACTTTCGTAAATATTTGAAATGGGATTGAAAGTTTTGCATTTACTCACTTACATAAATCAGAGTAATATGATGTATAGAATCATACAGAAATGTCACACCTGAATTTCACCTGTCTGATAAATTTAGAAAAATAATTGAATGTCTTTGCTTATATTCTGCTTACATTAATATGATGAACAGAATCTAGTACACATTTTTATGTATAATAGACTTGTTAAAGAGTTTCAGATGTCCCACGCTTTGACTAAATATTTGTGTCATATCAGATTATCGACCTCATGTTATGAATCCAGTATATTACATTAGCAAAAATTGTAAGGTCCTAATTTAAGACAGAAACCAATCCTTTCAGCATTCATTGTGACATTCATTGTTTGTACGCAATAGGTTTGAACTTTTAACGGACAAGAATGATGGATGATGTGCTTATGTTGTAACATGGCGTATGGTGTAACCATGGTTACTCATTACGATACACAATAATCTTCACAGAATTTACTTATGGGGAACGGAATCATACCAAGGTGAGGATTATTACACAGGTGTAATGCTATATAAGTGTGTAGTGATTACAGTGCACAAGTATTGGATATTGAAGTTAATCACTGACTAACACGATCTGTTCTCGATCTGCTCCCGCAGGATATTAATAAGTGAGCAGACGTGCATTGTTAATATAGTCTATTAGATCAGGGTACAGTCATTGGCAGTGTGATGAGGTCACAATTTATTAGTCTCGTAACTCTGTAAATCACTTATTATTGGTTTGTGGAAATCAGCTTACTGCTTCTCCCGTGTATTTATCTGGAGGCACACAGAAAGCAAACTTATATTCATATAGGAATTCAACAACTTGGTGAATCATTCTCAACTGAATTGGGTAACAGTTTTTAAAAGACAGATAAAAACAAACTTCAGGTTTGTTGGTTTGAAATAGAAAAACTGTCTGTGTCTCCCAGATTTTGAGAAACTTGTATAGCTTTGTGTGTCTGAATGGAAAAATTATCTTCTTTGCTCATTTGTTTTGGTGCAACTTTCTTTTTTTAATAGATTGAGAAACTCTCTTCACATGAGCTATTTTTAAGAAACTCTTACACTTTTTTAAGTCAGAAGAATTTGTCTATGTGGGTCTGAATAGTGAATAAATGTGGAAAATCTGATTGCAATACTGGACTGAACTACTGATAATCAACACACTTCAAAGCTGGGTCAGTTTGACCTCTTAACGGTCAAAGTTTACACAAAGTGTCCTTATACCAAGACTTGTGTTTAGTTAGTGAGATAGATGTGAGGGGATGGTTTACTTTGGGAGGACAAAAATGTGACCCCATGAGGTCAAAATAGGGAGCAAAGATGGGATCCCACAAAGTCAAAATAGGGGACCCAAGATGTGGTCAAAATTGGTTTCCCCTTCAGCTGAATGTCACATGGTATATACCATACAAATTTATGGTGCTTGCATGATGCTCATACTTCCCCAATGTTAAAATTCAGTACAGTCGATTGGTACGCGACCCCTGATTATCTGAACACTTGTGTCCTCAGCCAAAACCATCTGGATTGCTCATATTACAATCTGCCGGATTCTGTTTACTTGGTTAATAATCAAATCTATTTTTTGATATATCCATCTGGATTATGAATGTTAATCTGGATTAACATCGTCCAGATTATCGCGGCTCCACTGTATTTGGACTAGAAGGTACAATAGTATCGTTGGGAAATATCCTTGATCCTAATGGCTGAGACATTTCTCAGATACTCACGTACGTGCCTGATGTGAATTCGTGTAAGAGTACAGAAATATTACATAATAGCTACAATAGATCTGTTATTAATTATCAAGCATCTGTGTTTGCATCATATCAGTACCTGATAAAAAAACCGGAATGTATCTCCTATCTAAAAAACGTTTATAACAAACATGCTTACAATAAATTCATGGCGGTATTTTTCATTCCCCTTCACTCTTAGTTCCTATATGACGTTTATGTATAAAGAACATTGTTTATAACAAAATAATTTTATGGGTACCGAGAGGTTTGTTATTACAGTGTTTTATTGTAAATGCTTTCCAGTTGAAAGTTTTATGTTAAGGAATTTCATTAAGGTTAGAAACATGGGTTGTGAAAACTAAAGTCAAAACAATTAAGGAAGATTTTCCATTAGAGGAGTAAAGCTTAGAACTAGAAATAACCTGGCAGCATCGTGGTATCAAGGTCAAACTGGGCTAGACTGGCCACCAGACCTAAAATTGTTAAGAATTTATAACAGAATTCTAATACGATTATATCCCACTAGTTTGAAACTTAAAAGACATGTAGTGGAGACAAAAGCAAAAGACATGTAGTGGAGACAAAAGCATCAAGCTATATTTGAGTGATGTTTTTTGATATTCTAGAGACTGGTGGCCAGTCTATGGAAGGGCCTGTAGATGAATGTTCACCCCTGAAGACGCTTTTAAACTCTTCCAATTCAAAAATAGGAAAAGTTCACTATGAATTTTCAGGGGTGAAATAGAAGTTAATAACTACAGTTCCTGCTATTGAGATTTGAGATTTTGTGGATTGATGGACTTTACTGTATTTCACTTTTAACTGAGAATTATGATTAAAGAGGCATTTTGAATTTTTATCAGACCAACTCCGATCCAATGTTCACTTCCCTGTGTTCTATAGTGGTTTTAGGTTTCCAGTGATTGACAGGCAGAATTTGAGGCCCTGATTACTGAGAACAGTTTCTGAATTAAATAGCACATGATTTGTGGGGTTAAGGATTCCGCTGCTGGGCGATGAAGACACTATCTTGATCATACAGCTTACAAGAGTTATGATGGGCCAACAGATATATAGGGTTTCTTCCATTACAAATAGTGAATACATATTACATCCATCATGCCAATGTGTGGACGTTGATAGTTTGGGTATCACATTCTAGAGTGGAAATCAATGTCTCGTCTGATCTATCATAAATGATAATGGAACAATGCTTGATTAATTGGGTTAATGTCCTTGTGTGATTGTAACCTAGCCCAGCCCATTGGGCCAAAGCTTGCAGTGCTTGATATTTCTTTTCATAAGAAAATGTCTGTATAAAATGCTCTTATGCTTTCTTAGTTTCATGAATTCATTTTCTAATTTAAAGATTAGCTGAAGATGTCCAATAGGTAGCTATCTGGAATTTTAAAAAGATATTTTTTTTTATTTCTTTACTTTTTTGTGGAAAATGGATATTTTTGTATTAATAATGTATCTATGGAGATTTTCTTCAGGGACCTCTTAATAATCACATACAACATGATTTCTCTGTAGATTTAAATTGTTTTCTTTATCGGTAATGAAAAGATTCAAGGAAATTAAAAAGGTACGAAATCGTCAAGGCTATAGTTTCTGCAAGACTCATAATCCTATTGTTATTCCTTATAACATTAGAAAATGTTTGTAATAGTTGGAAACCCAAGGGGCCATGTGTATGACAGGTATAGGGGGAGATTAGGGGGAGGTAAGTAGGGGGAACGTATAGGAAGTGAGTCAGCAGTACATACCACCTTAACTAATATCTCCCCAGAGGTGTGGGGGTGTACTGCACATGGTTTCAGAATGTGTTATAAACAAGTCTGCCCAGAGACAAGGGGTGTAGATTAACTATGATTTGTCAGAATCGGTGTACATCAGGACATTAATAATTAGGACCAGCTAGTACACTATAATAGTACACTTATTGTAAGTCTTACTCCAGACAGGTAAAGTAACCAATTAATTTCTCATAATTATGGTACAGTAGATTGTATGGCTATATAGTATAATCAGACAGATCCAGCCCTTGTCTAAACAAATTACAGAGTTAGCTCCCTTGTGGGTAGGTATTGATTGTGATGTCATGTGTTTGCCAGCGCATACTTTTCGGCAAAAATGGCATGAATTGCGCTCACAAAATAATGACGTAAAAATAAATACCTACCCACAAGGGAGCTAACTCTGTGGTATGGGAAGATAGAATATTCCTAGACAATTGTACCATGTTCCTTCTTATTTCATAATTGTTATAAAACCTGTATAATCAGGGAACCTATCCATACTGACCAAATATCTTCAACTTCTAACTATGATTTTGATAGATTTGAAGACATTGAATATAAAAATATGAAGCTGATCAACAAAGTGTATCAGTCAATAGGGTCATCAACGAAGGACATTGAACCCCTGTAACCCTGATCATTTATCAATCATCATACTCATGATTCTATTTCTATCTTCTGTTGTAGGTTGACTAAACAATAACAGTTACCATGGTTACAAGCACTGAAGACAGATCGGAAGAAAGTGAACCAGAAACTGTTTTCTACAAAGAATATTTTAGTTGAAGAGAAGTGATAATTCAGCCCAGGAGTTACTTCATAAGAATTCGTGCAATCAGAAAATTTAAAAAAAGACGAGATTATATTTTACACGAGTGCTAATCTGTCATCATGGATACACAGCATGGCACGATGCCAATCAAGGACTTGGGGTCCTTCGTGGCTACCAACATACCAAGTGATGCCGACATCAAAGGTAGATAACTCTAACTGTAGTCAAGCCATATAATATTGGTGATCATGATGTGGGAATTGAGTAAAATAATCAATAATTGCAAATTTTACAATATTGATAAAAAATTTAAAATATGAAAACTATAATTTCTTTTTTGTTTGATTTCTTATTAATGTTAAAAAATTTGTAAAGAGAAAATTTGAAAAGCCCAATACTGTAGATGCTCTTTTGGTGCAATTAAATTAAAATCGATTTTGAACATTTCAAATTAGCAAATGATGAATTTATGCATTCACAAAATTAATTTGTTTTGTTATTGTTATATTGTTTCCAGCATCAATAGCTCTTGAATATGCTAATACCATCATCTCTTGTTTTATTGTTTCTTTCCTTGCTCTATAGACCATAGGTCACAGGACAAAGTCTACATAGGTCTACATCTGCCGAAACAACATCGTCATCGACATAAACATCGACGACATCACAAACGGGAAGGTTCAAACTTGGAACGTTCCCACACGACTCCCTCCGTACCCTCTGATGGTAAGTGGTATGTCCTGCTGAAATCAGAGCACTTGTACTTGTATATGAAATAGTTAGGACCCTTTCTCAGCCAGAATTCACTCAAGATTAGGTATATTATACCTAGTTATGGCCCTTTATTAGCCAGAATTCTCTCAAGTTTAGGTATATTATACCTAGTTATGACCCTTTCTCAGCCAGAATTCACTCAAGATTAGGTATATTATACCTAGTTATGGCCCTTTATTAGCCAGAATTCACTCAAGATTAGGTATATTATACCTAGTTATGGCCCTTTATTAGCCAGAATTCTCTCAAGTTTAGGTATATTATACCTAGTTATAGCCCTTTATTAGCCAGAATTCACTCAAGTTTAGGTATATTATACCTAGTTATGGCCCTTTATTAGCCAGAATTCACTCAAGTTTAGGTATATTATACCTAGTTATGGCCCTTAATTAGCCAATATTATACACATAGTTTTAAGGATTAATCGGATTACCTACAAGGTTATAGATTAAGAGATTAAGTTGACTGGTTTTTCAGCTATTATTTGGTATTAACCTTTATGTATTTTTTACCGATATAATCAAAGTTATGAAATATCCAGTGTTGAGGCAGAGCTACCCTTTGATGTGGAAAGTGGCACTGCTCACAACAGTTGTTGTAACACAAAATAACTCCACTAATAAGCTTATTTAAGGAATAACATGCTTTTGAAATGTAAATATTCTTATAGAGTGTAAAAGGAGTGGGTCGGTGTGGTTTGTAAATATATATATACAGTAAAACATGGTTATTGTGAATCTTTGGGGACCAGCAAATTCACGCTATTAACAGTTTGTTATACCTATGGTATAGACATCTTATGGGAACATTGCGGAATAAAAATAACTTCATTACAACTATGAATAAATTATAAGTGTTTTCGTTATATATTTGTTTTACTGTAGTGTGAAATAGAATATTTGTCAAACAATTGAAAGACATGTGATTGACTGTCACAGTTGGTTTTCATGCCCGAGGTTCAATGCTTGGAAGTTTTCCTAGTTCTGCTACCTTACCTTAACATCAGCCAAGTGATAGACATATCCACATTTTGTACATCAAGCCACCTTCAAAAAAAATAAGTTTTGATGCATATTGAATCTGTATTTGTTCCATTTTAACTCATTCATGAATGAGTTAACTTTAAACCTAGAAACGAACTCTTGAGAAACTTACTACAGTACCAGCCCTGAATGTTCAGATTAAAAGGTTACAGTACCTGGTGTATCATGTTTTGATTTACTGAATTCTTTTTGACCTGATTTTAACTTCTAAATAATTATAAATTTTTGAATTTAACAAGAAAGGTAATAGAGAGAAAAGTAATTGAGCACTTTAGCTGGTGGACTACAAAATATGTTATATTTGATGGAATAAGTATGAAAAAAAGACAATAGAGAGACTTGGTCATTGAAATTGAGATCGTTTTGATAATTTTCAAACTTGCAAACTTAAATTGAGGTAATTTTCGCTGATTGGCCTTAAAATATTTTATGGTTTTTAGAAGAAAAGAAATAGATAAAAAGACACAATATTAAGAGGGAGGTCATTTTGTAAGACTTTTGCAGATGGCTCTTAAACTATTTTGAATTTTATGGATTTAAGAGGAAAAGAAATATATGAAAGAGACAAGCAAGATTGAAATTGAGGCCATTTTGTGAGACTTTCGCTGGCGGGTTTTAAACTATTTTGAATTTTTTGGATTTAAGAAGAAAAGAAATATATGAAAGAGACAAGCAAGATTGAAATTGAGGCCATTTTGTAAGGCTTTCACAGGCGGGTCTTAAACTATTTTGAATTTTATGGATTTAAGAGGAAAAGAAATAGATATGATATTGTAACAAGACTGAAATTGAAGTCGCTTTGATAACTCTCTGCAGATAGAATGTTATCAGGTGACCTGGTGCCCTATAGTGTCACATTGACATCCCCCTCACTTTCATACTGTCCTAAGGTAAACAATGTACCACTCCTTTTTGGACAACCTCTCATTCAATGTTTCTATGGACTAAACCATAGGGTCTTAGGTCAGGAATTCATTGCCTGATAAGGAGTTTGTTGATATCTGATATTTGTTACATTCTACTCTGAAATTGTGGAAACTTTATTCAAGAATAATATTTAAACTGCTGAAAAAATTGAATTAAAACTTTTCATGTGCTGAAATAAATTATTATACTGTTAACAAAAATTTGTAAAAAATGAAAAAAATTAATATGAAATGTTGTTTAAGACTACTAGAAAATTGTTTCTTCACAATGTCTATTTATTATTAGCATGAATAATATGTACAAAATGAGAAAAACAAATTCAAATTGTATGCCTTAAGCTTGTTGATTCTGAATGGTTTGAAAACATTGATAGGACTTGTGTCAAGGACTTTATTAGTCCTTTGCATATTGGTAGGATACAGAAGTTTAATGCATTAGAGCGTTGAAGCTATACCTGTAATTCTGTCACCAGATACCTTGTTGGAGCCGTACGCGGCCAACACAAGGCGGGCCAGCCAGGTCAGCCAAGTCTGGCAATTCAGTGTTTACGGTGACCTTGAGGGTAAGGTCAGATCAAGTTTGAACCCTTGTGACCTTGACATTGACCTTTACATCACCTATGCGTGACCTTTGCAGCATAAGTCCTTTGTTAAGGAGTGAAAGACATCCCTTTCCTAAACCAATTGTTCTAAATGTTTTTGTTTTGCCTTTTACGTTCAGGTAACTCCTTGATGGTGCCTCGCAATGATTTTCGGCGGGGTAGTCAAATCAGCCAGTTCAGCCAATATGGCGATCTGGATGGTAGGTTTTACATATCCTTAAGTATCCTCTGTACTTTCCGGGCCCAGTTGATCCCATTCACTCCCGAAGCCACATTTGAACTCTGCTGATTCAAAGGCTGGAACAGTTCATTAAGAATTTTCAGGGGTGAATGAGTGAATCAAATTTCCATATATCCTATAAGAAGTCTTGAATGCGCAAAATTTCCATTGGGTTACATTTTGAATTTTTGAAAAAATATCACTGTTTCAATATTAATTGGTCTACAAATTATATAACATTGCTAATTCCAACAGAAATTTTTAAGTTGAGACGTTCTTTATCAAGGGAGGATTTGATTACTGGTCCTAATCCTACCATACTGTGTGACTGAACTTCATTGTTACCTCCCAAAGTTTGGAATGGTAATTTCTGTGGAGTTGTGATTCTGTGGTGCAGGTTTCTACTCAATATTCTTCAAACAGATGGAGGTATCACACTCGGAAAGCATGGGCATGATAAATTCTAAACAATAGGTTTGAAATTTATATGTGATACAAAATAATAGATGAAAAGTATGTATATTTCTTAATAGAACAATTCTATAGACATGTTTGGAAAAAATAATATAGAAAAACCTTAGTAAGGTTTTGAAAATTCTATATATGCTTATCTTGCTGATCTCTAAAGTCATATCAGTCGAGGCTCAGGTGTAAAGGGAACGAAGACAATGAGCCACATCATTCAATTGATCAACCATCAAAATCATTTGAGGAAATTCCTATTTTGAAATTTTAATTTTTGATGATCAAGTTTTCATTTTCAGCATCATAGCAAATTTGAGTTGGTTCTATCCGAAGTCTTATCTGATTGGTATATTGTCTATCTTTATGTAGCATTTCATACAACAAAACCTCACTATACTATTAAAACATAGATTTGTATCTATTAATGGTTTCCTATACTAATTTATCAGTCTTTCAAATCAATATTCTGCTTGATTTGGTTTTAACATTTCTCAAACTTTTGAGTGAAATCTTTGTAATCAGAACAGATATTTGCTATTCCTTATACATTTATTAATTATAGCAACAAACAAAAAAGAAAATACCGGTAATTCTTATGGCCAATTAAGTGAGCATCCACGCTTTTTTAAAATAGGAAAATAATTGTTTTGTATGTAAATTGATATAATGAAGTCTTGTTTGCAAGAATAATCAAAATCTAGTTTTGAATTACAAGAAAATCTCTATAAAAATACATGTGTGGATTTTCCATGGAGCTGAACTGTTCTTAATTACTGTTGAAACTTTGTTTTAACTAACCAAGGGTATCCTTGTTTCTGTCCGCAATGTGTTTCTAAGGTATTCATTAAATGTTTATTACTAAAACGTGATAAATCGTCACCACCAACAAAAATTAAAGTAATCATATGCATTTGTGTTGATTGTTTCATGGTTTCAGGATATAGGTATTTATTGATGTCAATTTCAACATTTATAGTTACTGAATTTATATTGATCTTTGATTAAAAAATCAATAGCAATTAAATCAATTTAGAGGTTTTTTTATCTCTGAAGGTAAAACATGTTTTGAAGTTTTGTTAAAAGGTTCTTTAAAAAGATTGAATATATAAATGGACATTACTATACTACACCAATGAAACCTCTATATTTTGAGATATTCTGATTTGAACGATCCGTGTGTATTGTAGCAAAGATAAATAGCATATGACGCTTTTAACCATGTATTTACATTTACTTGTCATTTCTACAAAATAAACTAACCAAGGCAAAGTGAAGTAGATGATGGCATAACTGACACCCAAAACGTGACCATTATGACGTCAATAATATAGATGTGGGGACGTCAACTGATCACCGTCAAAATGGCTGTTCCATCTCATGGATTAAATTGTTGTTGATAAAAGGTTTTCCTGGTCTAGCTTAAACAATGTTAATATAAATATAAGCATTAACCTATCTTCTTATGGCATCTATGGTCTATATAAATGCCAGAGCTTTGCAGACAATCATCTCATAATGCGCTAGCGTGCATTATTAAGATTGTCTGCAAAGCTCTGGCATGTACATAGACCATAGATATGCCATAGGAACACAGTTCAATGCTTATAAATGTAGCCATGTTGATTTGTCAGTTTCTTAGATTTTGTAAGTTGAGAAAAGTACCAGTCTGCTCCGCTGTGGTACATTACCATGAATACCATTTCAAAGGTTAATTTATGATTAGGGGCCACCGTAACCACTCCACCGTAACCACTCCACCGTAACCGAGTGGTTAAGATTACCTCACAAGTCCTCTTTGACCTCTGGGTCTCAAATCCTAGGTGTGGCAGTTGTCAGGCACTGACCACTAAGGTTGGAGGTTTATTCTCCGGATACTCAGACTTTCCTCCTCCATGTTAACCTGCCACTTCCTTACATGACCCTGGCTGTTCATTGAGGACATTTAACTAATCAAACAAAACCAAACTTTATAAGGTAGCTACTTTTCGCTGTTCTCTGTAATCCACCTCAGGATGACCTCTAATACGTGTTATCAGACCTAACGATGGGAAGATCGTGATCTAAACTTTACTATCAGTAGGTCTTCGATTAGGTACACAGCCCAAGTGAATAATTCATGACAATGTCCTGAGTGTCGTTTATGACTCGGACCATTGTGGCCTTATAGCATAATGTATTTAGTCAGTTGGGTCTTGGCAGAACTTTAAAAATGTATAATGTCTTGTCGACCTGTTAGGGGTCAAGATAGGGGGTTACAAATAATTGATAGATATGGTACATAGAAATAAAATCTAATGTGATGACCTTATAGTGTAATGTATTTAGTCAGAAGGGTTGGGGTTTACGTCCTATTAACGGCCAAGGTCATGTAAGGATATGCCAGGGTTGTAAGTGAAGGAAAGCCGGAGAACCAAGAGAAAAACTACCAACCAGCGGTCAGTACCTGGCAACTGCCTCACATGGGATTGGAACTTGCGACCTACGGGTGTCAGAAGGTCAAGGCAGCTAACTTTAAAACTATATAATTTCTTGTCGCTTGTTGACACTTAAGAGGAGGGGGTACCAATAATTTATGGAGATGGTAGAAAACCCATCGTGATTACGTTCTTTCCCAGACCAGAAATGAAAGCATGTTGATCACTATTGATAGAGCTGGTAGAAACTTAAACTAAGCATAATGAATGTGTTCTTTCTCAGACCAGAAATGTTATGTATAAAAGTATGTTACTTGTCTATTTGTAGGTTCCATAAAGTATGTCACTGACATATTTATAGGTTCATTAAATAAGTATGTTGCAGACCTATATATAGGTACATCAAAGTATGTCACTGACCCATTTATAGGTCCATTAAATAAGTATGTAATTGACCTAACTATAGATTCATTAAAGTTTATTACTGGCCTATTTATAGGTCCATTAAAGTATGTAGCTGGCCTCTTTACAAGTCTGGTGAAGTATATCACTGGCCTATTTATATAAGGTCAATTAAAGTATGTCACTGGCCTATTTATATAAGGTCAATTAAAGTATGTCACTGGCCTATTTATATAAGGTCAATTAAAGTATGTCACTGGCCTATTTATATAAGGTCAATTAAAGTATGTCACTGGCCTATTTATATAAGGTCAATTAAAGTATGTCACTGGCCTATTTATATAAGATCAATTAAAGTATGTCACTGGCCTATTTATATAAGGTCAATTAAAGTATGTCACTGGCCTATTTATATAAGGTCAATTAAAGTATGTCACTGGCCTATTTATATAAGATCAATTAAAGTATGTCACTGGCCTATTTATATAAGGTCAATTAAAGTATGTCACTGGCCTATTTATATAAGATCAATTAAAGTATGTCACTGGCCTATTTATATAAGGTCAATTAAAGTATGTCACTGGCCTATTTATATAAGGTCAATTAAAGTATGTCACTGGCCTATTTATATAAGGTCAATTAAAGTATGTCACTGGCCTATTTATATAAGATCAATTAAAGTATGTCACTGGCCTATTTATATAAGATCAATTAAAGTATGTCACTGGCCTATTTATATAAGATCAATTAAAGTATGTCACTGGCCTATTTATATAAGGTCAATTAAAGTATGTCACTGGCCTATTTATATAAGGTCAATTAAAGTATGTCACTGGCCTATTTATATAAGGTCAATTAAAGTATGTCACTGGCCTATTTACATCAAGCTAAGGATGAGTAGAAAGTAGTTCCATTAAAAACAAAAGATTTATCCAATTAGGTACGCCTATAGTGTTACGGCTGCATACAATGGCCTGGCGCGGTGGCAGCCACGTCGCATTGGTTGTAGTGACAACTGACCTACATGATTAAATCTCGATCATCAATGCTAGTGATTAGGACCGATCAATATAGGCGGTAATGTACCGATTACTGCTGCTCATAGTGTTCCCATATATCATACACAACTTACAGGAGCAAAGATCATATTCTACACGACCATTAGTGGGTAGTTTTGGGGGAAGCAGGTAGTCTTAGGTTTTCTCTTGGGACTTGATCTCCCTGAAAAGATCTATGGTATTCCTCGGATAATGCCACTTGTCAATAATCAGGTCCATAACTTATCCTCTTAAAACGGTTCTGGTCAGACTAAGTGCTTGTGCACTGATTTTCTGTAGGATTTGTGCCTTTACTGTACAAAAAGGTCACTGACATTCCTCTTGTTCTGATATTATAATGCTTCGTACCAAAACACATCCAATTCTGAATAAATCACATTGAAATATGACACATTTATAAATACTTGCCTTTATTACAATAATTGAAATATTATTGATTTTACGAGGACAAATGTTTTAAATGAAAGATGTCAGGGTGAGTTGCTATATAGAATCAGGCTCCGATTCCTCGAAACAAAAGTATAGACTTAAGTCAAAACATCAGTTTTTCTCCTTAAGTAACTTATCTGAAAGTTTTTAACTGAAGTTTGTTTTGAGAAATCGACGCCTGGTGTGCTGCATTAGCAAACTGCCAATGAAGAGCAGCAATAGTTATGGTAAAGGAGTTGGTCTGCTAATGGAAGATGGCTAATTGACAGAACGTTTAAAGTTATCACTCCGGTTTCATTCAGTATGATCGTGATGCTCAACAGTAATGTACACTTTTCTTAACTTCTTTATCTGGATTATGGATACATTAGAAAAAAATTCAAATATCTAAAAAAAGTTAGGAAGATTAATTACAAAACAGTTATTTAATTTTGGTTTTTTTTATCAGATACTGCAGTACCTCAGGTTTACATACATAACTTGTAACTTTTTTTTGAAGACAAGGTATTTCAAAGCTGTCAGATTAGAGAAATGTTATATTAGTCTATCAAAGTGTCAGTTAGAGAAATGTTATATAGCTTATCAAAGCTGTCAGATTAGAGAAATGTTATATAGCTGATCAAAGCTGTCAGAGAGTTTAGAGAAAAGTGTTATATATAGCTTATCAAAGGTGTCAGATTAGAGAAATGTTATATAGCTTATCAAAGTGTCAGATTAGAGAAATGTTATATAGCTTATCAAAGGTGTCAGTTAAGAAATGTATATAGCTATCAAAGTGTCAGATTAGAGAAATGTTATATAGCTTATCAAAGGTGTCAGATTAGAGAAATGTTATATAGCTTATCAAAGGTGTCAGATTAGAGAAATGTTATATAGCTTATCAAAGGTGTCAGATTAGAGAAATGTTATATAGCTTATCAAAGGTGTCAGATTAGAGAAATGTTATATAGCTTATCAAAGGTGTCAGATTAGAGAAATGTTATATAGCTTATCAAAGGTGTCAGATTAGAGAAATGTTATATAGCTTATCAAAGGTGTCAGATTAGAGAAATGTTATATAGCTTATCAAAGGTGTCAGATTAGAGAAATGTTATATAGCTTATCAAAGGTGTCAGATTAGAGAAATGTTATATAGCTTATCAAAGGTGTCAGATTAGAGAAATGTTATATAGCTTATCAAAGGTGTCAGGTTAGAGAAATGTTATATAGCTTATCAAAGGTGTCAGATTAGAGAAATGTTATATAGCTTATCAAAGGTGTCAGTAGAGAATGTATATAGCTTATCAAAGGTGTCAGATTAGAGAAATGTTATATAGCTTATCAAAGGTGTAGCTTATCAAGAGAAGAGAATGTTATATAGCTTATCAAAGTGTCAGTTAGAGAAATGTTATATAGCTTATCAAAGGTGTCAGATTAGAGAAATGTTATATAGCTTATCAAAGGTGTCAGATTAGAGAAATGTTATATAGCTTATCAAAGGTGTCAGATTAGAGAAATGTTATATAGCTTACAAAAGTGTTGTGTCATTAGAGAATGTTATATAGCTTATCAAAGGTTCAGATTAGAGAAATGTTATATAGCTTATCAAAGTGTCAGATTAGAGAAATGTTATATAGCTTATCAAAGGTGTCAGATGTGTGTTATATAGCTATCAAAGAGATTAGACTTACAAATGTTAGAGAAATGTTATATAGCTTATCAAAGTGTCAGATTAGAGAAATGTTATAGCTTATAAAGTCAGTTAGAGAAGTGTGTAGATGTACAGGTTAAGTCATTAGAGAAATGTTATATAGCTTATCAAAGGTGTCAGATTAGAGAAATGTTATATAGCTTATCAAAGTGTCAGATTAGAGAAATGTTATATAGCTTATCAAAGTGTCATAGAGAAATGTTATATAGCTTATCAAAGGTGTCGATAGAGAATTTACATCAAGTGCAGATTAGAGAATGTTATATAGCTTATCAAAGGTGTCAGATTAGAGAAATGTTATATAGCTTATCAAAGGTGTCAGATTAGAGAAATGTTATATAGCTTATCAAAGGTGTCAGATTAGAGAAATGTTATATAGCTTATCAAAGCTGTCAGGTTAGAGAAATGTTATAAAGCTTATCAAAAAAACCATTGACAATTGATACGGTTCTTTGAAAGAAGAAAAGATAAAAGAAAAAAAGTAAGGTACCAATGTGTCTGGATTGAAAGCAATGCAATCACAACCTGTTAAGAGTTGTCTCCCTTACTAAACAGGTATTTTTGAGTTTCAGTGGACAACCCTGATGAGTGTTCATTCATTCTTATATATAAGACTCAGTGAGAAAAAGTTCAACTGGTTTCTTTAAATTTGATTTGAAAAGAAAACATGAAAAAAAAATGTTACAGAAAATAGGAAAAAACTTCACTTTGACATTTTATTCTACTATATTGTATTCTTTATGCTTCACAGAGAACACATTGACAATCAGCAGATGATATGATAAAATTTGACTTTATAAGGGTATATGATAATCATGTTGAAAGAAAATGATTTTTCCTTTGTCAGTTATTGAGGAAGGAGCTGAGGTTTCTAAGACAGGTAATATTGTAACATGATGGAGTTCGTACTTTACGTATTTTTAGCTGTTTTTTGTATCATTATAAATTGCTGTTTTGTTGCTCTGTTTCACCATGTATCGCTCAGTATTTCCCATAAATATATATAAAATATTTGTGTATTGTGCTGTGGTCATTCTTGCTCGCAAATAGTTGCGTTTACAACAGAGTTATTGTTACATATATATATAGTCATATGTTTAATTATTCATTCTGGACATTCACAGGAATGACCATTACAAGTCGACAATTGTACCAGGTAGTTAGGATTGATATATTGTTTGTAAAAAGTAGTAATTATAAAGTTTGGCATCACAGAATCATGTTTAGGCTTTGCTATATTAGAAATGTGCAGTCAATGATTATAAATAGGTAATGATAAGGATGATAAGTGTAATCAATAATATTAAATCATTTACCCTTGAAGACACAGTTTAATTGTTCTAAAACAATAGCTGGAACAGTTCATTATTGAATTTAAGGGGTGAATGAGTTCAAAACATTATATATACACACCTCTATTTAATCCTAAGGAAAAGACCAAAAAAATGAAATTTTAGCCAATTTTTGATGACTGTATAGAGTTTCTTCCCCTTTCTCAAATTCCTCCATATGGCCCAAGTTCATTGGGAATAAAAGAATATATTTTTTATCTCCAATTTGTGGTGATAAGCCATATTGATATTGTATCTCATTGTCTTGTCCACATTGCTAGTTCAGCAGTCTGGTATATCTTGTTAATTAATCCATCTGCTCTGTCCCCTGTGGTGATCATTGTTTTCTATATCTAAGATACAATGTAAAGAAAGCTAGTCCATCCCATATATGTTTTTGGTAAAAGTCCATATATTATTGTAATCCGTTGAATGTATATATATTCCATTGTGCCTTCCTGACATATATATATTCCATGTGCCTTCCTGACATTGATCATTCTTTCTTCATTGAAAAATTCTGATTGATGTATGTATTTTATGTAAGTGAAACCTAAGAAGATATGCCTTATTTAAAGGTTAAAACATTTTCAACAGAGATAATATTTTAGAGTAATGATGATATATCTGATATTCTCAGATTCACAGTAAGGGGAGATAATTTTGTACATGAATCCAGCTGAGGAATATTTATCAAAATCCTTTGGTATCTAGTGGCCATGTAGTCTTGGGTAAGGGGTAATACCATCCAGAATAAGATGAATTTGTCTCTGATAGAAAAAATAAAGTGAGAGTTATACACTCGGAGAATGTACATTATTTAATAGACTGACATGTATAGCAAACTGTAGGGGAAGTGATTTCCAAGTACAGGAATTATTTTATAAAATGTAAACATTTCTTATCAGTAAAGTTGTCAGTGATGTAGAGCTTAAGCCCATTCTATTCTATATAAGCTTTATTTAGAGAAAAGTTTTACTCGAGGAAGAGCTCACATACAGTTTATTAATGTTATACACTAATTGGATTAAGAAGAGGAAATAATTGTGATTTTCAATGTTATTTGCTATACTGGCTAAATTCACGGATCCACCCATATTTGCTTAGTTTAATAACTTTAAAAATTTATCAAAACCATGGTTTTAAAATATTATAGCTTGTTGTCTAAATTATGCTTTCTAAGGCTACTAAGATAATTCCTGAAAATAAAACCCCCACAAATAATGCCAACACAATAAATCATTAGTTAACAACTATACAGTTAAAAAAACAGTTAAAGTATGAGGATGTAATAGCAAGTTTTTGGTTTCCCCCAAGCCCAAAAAGATTATCTGAATGAGGTTTTTGGGAAAAAGTAAGGAGCTTTCAAATTTAACTAAGTTACTTTTATTTAGTATAAATAAAATAGTATTAAATATTTCATACAGACAGCATTTAGAAGTATTTTATATCATGTCAGTTATAAATTAGGTACAATTAAAGGTAGACAGACTATGTAATGCCAATCTTTGTTCTACATGTACATGTATCAAGTGCCTTTGTAAGGAAGACAATATGTTGGTTATCAGAACTACAAACAATGGTCTATCATAACCTAGATCTGTGTATTTTAACCTAGATCTATGTAGTGCTCCAATTATCTAAGTTACTGCAGAGTTATCTCCCTGTCAAGTTCCTATGAGTCTCAGTTATTTACTACACTGGTATGTACATTGTTTTGGGATCCCATTGATCTGTTTCGGGATGTTGAATTCAGATTACTGAATTAACATTAAATGTGGGATGTCTTTGCCGAGTTCATGTCTTTAAGTTCAGTATACATATAATAGTGCTCCTACATTTATTTGAGCTATTATCTTTCCGACTTGATTTAGTACCTTAAAACACCTGATTTCTCCAGCATAAATCAGTAACGCATTAATTATATCTCTTGCAACCTTGTCTGGCCCAAATGTTTGGAAAGTCAAGGTAATTAAGGATTGAATTTTAAGAAAAAATAATTTTAATTATACTTTCTATCTGAAAACGAACATCCAGACGAGGTCTAATTGATCTTTAATATCTAACTATTTGGAGGTTTAAAACTTTTGGATTTTCAACATATCATAGATGAAAAGCTGAAAAAACTGATGTAAGATTTTCTAACATCTTGATCTGAGTCGTGGTACTGATTAAGAGATTACTTAATTATGCACAGCGAGACATTTAGCAGAACTTTGTCTGGTGTAGTAGTTTTCAGACAGACAGTGATACCGGGCTAAAACAGTCAGACAAGATGGGGAAAATGTCAAACACATAATTTTGTGATTTATATGGAAGCGTTCGCAATCTGTCATCGTAGACAACAACAAACAGAATTCTATTGATTATAGACAGGGTATGGAGATTATCCAATGGGGACCATCCATAACTCCACGGAATTTTCCAATGGGAAACATATCTGCTTACCATCATAAACTCCAAGCACAGAACTCACTATAGGAGCATCGCCCACACCAAAGGAACGTCGGACTGAAACGGATAGTAGCCTATCTAGATCACATCACTGAAAAGTATAAAATGTTGTCACTTAAGCGTAAAATGAATGGTTATTTAATTGTATTATTATACCTCATGTTAATAACAGTGTCTGTGATTAGTTGAAAGTTCAAATACATCACAGGAGTTGTGGGGGGGGGGAATGTAGGGAAATAAATATTGCCCAAGGGTGCATATCCCTTTGATGACTGTCAATCCTACATATATATAGAGTCATCTCCCTTTCCGATAGTACACCTGTACAACAATGATGGATGGAGTATAAAAACACTTTTTACTCATCGCAGATTCAAGTAATATAAACATAGAGTTCTTATGCTTAACAAAGACATTTTTCTATATAACATATGTACTATATACTTAATTGTAGATCTGTGGAGGATATCAGGTACAGATTTAGTTTTGGTGCATAAGTCCTTAAATTAATTATTTATAGAATTATCAAACATTGTCAGTACATCTGCTATGAATGTGAAGGGTGTTTGAGCTAAGTACATTGATGTTGTGTCTTTGCATTTTACAGAGTTAGCTCCCTTACGGTTAAGTATCCATTGTGACGTCATTATTTTGTGAGTGTTATTAATGTTGTTTTCTCAGAAACGTATGACGTTACACTTCCAAATACAAAACGTCATAATCAATACCTACCACAAGGGCAGATAACTCTGTCATCTACAAATACATGATGATTTTGTAAAGTTCTTGCATTACTTCAATTAAAGTATAAAGCTTGAGAATTAAGATACACCAGTCAAAAAAATTTGAAATAATGAAATTCAAGTCTTGTCATAATTTAAAAAAAAAAAACACAAAAAAAAACCACAAAAAAAACCCATAAAAGTGTTGTACATTGTACTTGTGAGTATATATCAGTAACATATGCCATAAATATATGAAGTTCCCTAGAATTCTAGAGATTTCCTATGTTCCACCTGGCATGGATCAGTCCAGTGAGAATAGCCCAGATTATATGGTGTAAAATTTATACTTTTCACACAATCTTTACTTTGCTGATGTTGAAATTCATCATGGTAACCAAATGCGCAACACTGGAGCTTTTCAGATTACGAAATGGCATGCATTTTTTCATCACCTCTCTCAAACTTGTGATCTTTTCCAGTTAATTACCGAACTGATCATGAGTTGTAGCTACATTCTGTAGATTTTCTACAGATTCCAGCTGCCACAAAAACAGGAGATGATAAGAGGGAGTCTGTTGATCTTTAGGTGGCATGTTTATAAAAAGGTTTATTTAAATTATTGTTCTGGTTTTGGATGGAATGTCTATAAAGACCAACTTAAGGCAGGGTTGTAGTTCACACTGTGGCCAGCTTTTTTGATGATCACTTTCAAAATTATTTATGAAATATTTATAAAAATTAATATTGTCATTCAAAGGTAGTGAGGTGTATTCTGTGTACCAGGTAGTTGCTTAAACATCCATTCTAATTTCACAGAGTAAAGAGTTGCAGCATTTAATAACTGGCAATTATTTTTTATTCATGTTTCTACATATTGTACCCTATCACATGGATGCCTTCAAAGGATACAAAGGTGATCTGCGAAAATAACACCTCCATAAATTAGTTCCTTATAGTAAATCTGCAAAATATGTTAAGCCTGCAAAATTTAACAACTGTAGAGTTTAATGTGTATCTTGGCAACATTAAACCAATATATAATTAGTAAGTGATACTTGTTCATTAACTAGTTAATTAGTAAGTGATACTGGTCCATTAATTAGTTAATTAGTTGATTTATTAATAAGAACCGTTAAGAGAAATATTACAAATATTTTAATTATCAGTCAAATGATGATTTGGTAGAGTTCTAAATGTTTAATTCTTTTGAAGAAAATAATTGTAGATTAATAAACACATATATTTAGTTTAGCATTATTGATGAATTTTATTTTACATTTTACTTAAATATCATGTATTATGTACAATTAGGGATGCTTTCATCGATAATAAAAAATAAAAAACAAAATATTTGTTTCAGCCCATTGCATTTGTTGCTGCATGCATGCTAAATAAGTTTTCCCTTGTAAGACCTTGTGCAGCCTCCAGTTAGTGTCGGTCCGAGCAGATGCTTCAGTTGTTTTAATGCAGTGATTTTCATTTCAGAAAATATAATTGTATCTGTAGCTTGTAGTGAATTGATACCAGAATGATTTCACTTTGCATGCAACATTTTTACATAATATTGAAATGTCTTAAACAATGCCATGTTCAGGTAATGTATATAACCTATTTCACTTCTTTTCGAATAGACTGCTGTTGTTTAAGTTAATATAACAAAATCTTGATAGTGTAATAAGTTTTAATAGTAAATGGTGTACTTAGTGATACAGTCCTCTTCTAAACCAGCTTTGTGCTAGAGTCCAGGGTCACTGGTTAGATCCTGGCTGGCGGCACACTGACCTCACCCAGTTACAATACAAGAATGAACATACAAATCTGAACTGATTTCCTGATATGAGACTGAAAATCTGAGATTTTGGCGTTTGATTTAATTTCCATTTTGTTCTTTTTGTTTTTACCATGTGCAAATTTTGAGTTTTAAATATTCTTTTCACCTAATAGCAACCTCACCCGCCCAGAGAGTCCAGTTTCTGCTCGGAGAGGAAGAAGATGATGAACACAAAGCACATGATGTTTTCTGTGAGATGGCCGAACTCCTCTACAAGGATGGTGGTGATGTGGAATGGAAAGAAACAGCCAGGTGATTATGGATTATCTCCCTTGTTCAGAGAAATTATCTCCCCTGTATTAGAAAAAAAAAAAATGATCATGTGTTAAAGGATGTATCTCGCTTGTATTAGAGAAATTATCTCCCTTATATAGAGAAATTATATCCCTTGTATTAGAGAAATTATCTTCCTTGTATTAGAGAAATTATTTCCCTTGTATTAGAGCTTGTATTAGAGAAATCCTCTCCTTTGTATAGGAGAAATTATCTTCCTTGCTTTATGATACTTTATCTTATATATTTTGTGAAACTATACTATCAAAATTGTCTATGAAGGGCACCATAGGGGCAAAAAAAACTTTTTTTAGGAGGTGTCCTTTATAGACAGGCTTTACTGTATATATTAAGTGAGAAGTTACTTTTTATTGCCAGATGGGTGAAGTTTGAGGAGGATGTAGAAGAGGGAGGCGAGCGATGGTCTAAACCCCACGTGGCTACTCTGTCTCTTCATTCCTTGTTTGAGCTGCGATGTAACATCCTCCAGGGCACGGTGATATTAGACATGGCAGCAGATTCTCTACCGTGTGTCGTAGGTATGGAACATATTTCTACCGTGTGTCATAGGTATGGAACATATTCTCTACTGTGTGTCATAGGTATGGAACATATTCTCTACAGTGTGTCGTAGGTATGGAACATATTCTCTTACCGTGTGTCATAGGTATGGAACATATTCTCTACCGTGTGTCGTAGGTATGGAACATATTCTCTACCATGTGTCGTAGGTATGGACATATTCTCAACATGTCGTAGGTATGGAACATATTCTCTACTGTGTGTCGTAGGTATGGAACATATTCTCTACTGTGTGTCGTAGGTATGGAACATATTCTCTACTGTGTGTCGTAGGTATGGAACATATTCTCTACCGTGTGTCGTAGGTATGGAACATATTCTCTACCGTGTGTCGTAGGTATGGAACATATTCTCTACCTGTGTCGTAGGTATGGAACATATTCTCTACCGTGTCGTTCGTCGTAGGTATGGAACATATTCTCTACCGTGTGTCGTAGGTATGGAACATATTCTCTACCGTGTGTCGTAGGTATGGAACATATTCTCTACCATGTGTCGTAGGTATGGAACATATTCTCTACCGTGTGTCGTAGGTATGGAACATATTCTCTACCATGTGTCGTAGGTATGGAACATATTCTCTACCGTGTGTCATAGGTATGGAACATATTCTCTACCGTGTGTCATAGGTATGGAACATATTCTCTACCGTGTGTCGTAGGTATGGAACATATTCTCTACTGTGTGTCGTAGGTATGGAACATATTCTCTACTGTGTGTCGTAGGTATGGAACATATTCTCTACCGTGTGTCATAGGTATGGAACATATTCTCTACCGTGTGTCATAGGTATGGAACATATTCTCTACCGTGTGTCGTAGGTATGGAACATATTCTCTACCGTGTGTCGTAGGTATGGAACATATTCTCTACCGTGTGTCATAGGTATGGAACATATTCTCTACCGTGTGTCGTAGGTATGGAACATATTCTCTACTGTGTGTATAGGTATGGAACATATTCTCTACGTGTGTCGTAGGTATGGAACATATTCTCTACCGTGTGTCATAGGTATGGAACATATTCTCTACCGTGTGTCATAGGTATGGAACATATTCTCTACCGTGTGTCATAGGTATGGAACATATTCTCTACCGTGTGTCGTAGGTATGGAACATATTCTCTACCGTGTGTCGTAGGTATGGAACATATTCTCTACTGTGTGTCATAGGTATGGAACATATTCTCTACCTGTGTCGTAGGTATGGAACATATTCTCTACCATGTGTCGTAGGTATGGAACATATTCTCTACCATGTGTCGTAGGTATGGAACATATTCTCTACTGTGTGTCGTAGGTATGGAACATATTCTCTACTGTGTGTCGTAGGTATGGAATATTCTCAACATGTGTCGTAGGTATGGAACATATTCTCTACCATGTGTCATAGGTATGGAACATATTCTCTACCATGTGTCGTAGGTATGGAACATATTCTCTACCATGTGTCGTAGGTATGGAACATATTCTCTACCTGTGTCATAGGTATGGAACATATTCTCTACTGTGTGTCGTAGGTATGGAACATATTCTCTACCATGTGTCGTAGGTATGGAACATATTCTCTACATGTGTATCATGTGTCGTAGGTATGGAACATATTCTCTACCATGTGTCGTAGGTATGGAACATATTCTCTACCATGTGTCGTAGGTATGGAACATATTCTCTACAGTGTGTCGTAGGTATGGAATATTCTCATATAGGTATGGAACATATTCTTACCGTGTGTCGTAGGTATGGAACATATTCTCTACCGTGTGTCGTAGGTATGGAACATATTCTCTACCGTGTGTGTAGGTATGGAACATATTCTCTACCATGTGTGT
This sequence comes from Argopecten irradians, assembly GCF_041381155.1. Taxonomy (NCBI): domain Eukaryota; kingdom Metazoa; phylum Mollusca; class Bivalvia; order Pectinida; family Pectinidae; genus Argopecten; species Argopecten irradians. The sequence goes on along the minus strand of NC_091149.1, from coordinate 19,190,845 downwards.
CGTAGGTATGGAACATATTTCTCACCATGTGTCGTAGGTATGGAACATATTCTCTACCGTGTGTGTAGGTATGGAACATATTCTCTACTGTGTGTCGTAGGTATGGAACATATTCTCTACATGTGTCGTAGGTATGGAACATATTCTCTACCGTGTGTCGTAGGTATGGAATATATTCTCTACCGTGTGTCGTAGGTATGGAACATATTCTCTACCGTGTGTCGTAGGTATGGAACATATTCTCTACCGTGTGTCGTAGGTATGGAACATATTCTCTACCGTGTGTCGTAGGTATGGAACTATTTCTCTACCGTGTTGTCGTAGGTATGGAACATATTCTCTACTGTGTGTCGTAGGTATGGAACATATTCTTACTCTAGGTATGGAACATATTCTCTACCGTGTGTCGTAGGTATGGAACATATTCTCTACCATGTGTCGTGTGTGTCGTAGGTATGGAACATATTCTCTACCGTGTGTCATAGTATGGAACATATTCTCTACCGTGTGTCGTAGGTATGGAACATATTCTCTACTCATATTCTCTACCGTGTGTCGTAGGTATGGAACATATTCTCTACTGTGTGTGTCGTAGGTATGGAACATATTCTCTACTGTGTATAGGTATGGAACATATTCTCTACCGTGTGTCGTAGGTATGGAACATATTCTCTACTGTGTGTCTAGGTATGGAACATATTCTCTACTGTGTGTCGTAGGTATTGAACATATTCTCAACCATGTGTCGTAGGTATGGAACATATTCTCTACTGTGTGTCGTAGGTATGGAACATATTCTTTTACTGTGTGTCGTAGGTATGGAACATATTCTCTACTGTGTGTCGTAGGTATGGAAACATATTCTCAACCATGTGTCCGTAGGTATGGAACATATTCTCTACTGTGTGTCATAGGTATGGAACATATTCTCTACTGTGTGTCATAGGTATGGAACATATTCTCTACTGTGTGTCATAGGTATGGAACATATTCTCTACCATGTGTCGTAGGTATGGAACATATTCTCTTACCGTGTGTCGTAGGTATGGAACATATTCTCAACCATGTGTCATAGGTATGGAACATATTCTCAACTGTGTGTCATAGGTATGGAAACATATTCTCTACCTGGGTGTGTCGTAGGTATGGAACATATTTCTCTACCGTGTGTCATAGGTATGGAACATATTCTCTACCATGTGTCGTAGGTATGGAACATATTCTCTACCATGTGTCATAGGTATGGAACATATTCTCTACTGTGTGTCGTAGGTATGGAACATATTCTCTACCGTGTGTCATAGGTATGGAATATATTCTCTACCGTGTGTCGTAGGTATGGAACATATTCTCTACCATGTGTCGTAGGTATGGAACATATTCTCTACCGTGTGTCATAGGTATGGAACATATTCTCTACTGTGTGTTGTAGGTATGGAACATATTCTCTACTGTGTGTCGTAGGTATGGAACATATTCTCTACCGTGTGTCGTAGGTATGGAACATATTCTCTACCGTGTGTCGTAGGTATGGAACATATTCTCTACCGTGTGTCGTAGGTATGGAACATATTCTCTACCATGTGTCGTAGGTATGGAACATATTCTCTACCGTGTGTCGTAGGTATGGAATATATTCTCTACCGTGTGTCGTAGGTATGGAACATATTCTCTACCGTGTGTCGTAGGTATGGAACATATTCTCTACCGTGTGTCGTAGGTATGGAACATATTCTCTACCGTGTGTCGTAGGTATGGAACATATTCTCTACCGTGTGTCATAGGTATGGAACATATTCTCTACCGAGTGTGTCATAGGTATGGAACATATTCTCTACCGTGTGTCGTAGGTATGGAACATATTCTCTACTGTGTGTCATAGGTATGGAACATATTCTCTACCGTGTGTGTCATAGGTATGGAACATATTCTCTACCGTGTGTCATAGGTATGGAACATATTCTCTACCGTGTGTCGTAGGTATGGAACATATTCTCTACCGTGTGTCATAGGTATGGAACATATTCTCTACCGTGTGTCGTAGGTATGGAACATATTCTCTACTGTGTGTCGTAGGTATGGAAAACATATTCTCTACCGTGTGTCGTAGGTATGGAACATATTCTCATACCGTGTGTCGTAGGTATGGAAATATATTCTTACCGTGTGTATAGGTATGGAACATATTCTCTACTGTGTGTCGTAGGTATGGAACATATTCTCTACCGTGTGTCGTAGGTATGGAACATATTCTCTACCGTGTGTCATAGGTATGGAACATATTCTCTACCGTGTGTCATAGGTATGGAACATATTCTCTACTGTGTGTCGTAGGTATGTGGAACATATTCCTTACCGTGTGTCATAGGTATGGAAATATTCTCTACCGTGTGTCGTAGGTATGGAACATATTCTCTACTGTGTGTCCGTAGGTATGGAACATATTCTCTACCGTGTGTCATAGGTATGGAACATATTCTCTACCGTGTGTCATAGGTATGGAACATATTCTCTACCGTGTGTCGTAGGTATGGAACATATTCTCTACTGTGTGTCATAGGAACATATTCTCTACGTGTGTCATAGGTATGGAATGTATTCTTACCGTGTGTCATAGGTATGGAACATATTCTCTACTGTGTGTCTCAAGGTATGGAACATATTCTCTACTGTGTGTCGTAGGTATGGAAACATATTCTCTACATGTCATAGGTTATGGAACATATTAACTATTCTAGGTATGGGAACCATATTCTCTACCGAGTGTCATAGGTATGGAACATATTCTCTACCGTGTGTCGTAGGTATGGAACATATTCTCTTACGTGTGTCATAGGTATGGAACATATTCTCTACTGTGTGTCCGTAGGTATGGAATATATTCTCTACCGTGTGTCGTATGGAACATATTCTCTACCGTGTGTCATAGGTATGGAACATATTCTCTACCGTGTGTCGTAGGTATAGGAACATATTCTCTACCACTGTGTGTCATAGGTATGGAACTATTCTCTACCGTGTGTCGTAGGTATGGAACATATTCTCTACCGAGTGTGTGTCATAGGTATGGAACATATTCTCTACCGTGTGTCATAGGTATGGAACATATTCTCTACCGTGTGTCGTAGGTATGGAACATATTCATACGTGTGTATTCTCTACCGTGTGTTCATGTGGATCATTACCGTGTGTGTCATATGGTATGGAACATATTCTCTACTGTGTGTCATAGGTATGGAAACATATTCTCTACCGTGTGTCATAGGTATGGAACATATTCTCTACCGTGTGTCATAGGTATGGAACATATTCTCTACTGTGTGTCGTATAGGTATGGAACATATTCTCTACCGTGTGTCATAGGTATGGAACATATTTCTCTACCGTGTGTCATAGGTATGGAACATATTCTCTACTGTGTGTCGTAGGTATGGAACATATTCTCTACCGTGTGTCATAGGTATGGAACATATTCTCTACCGTGTGTCGTAGGTATGGAACATATTCTCTACCGTGTGTCATAGGTATGGAACATATTCTCTACTGTGTGTCGTAGGTATGGAATATATTCTCTACCGTGTGTCATAGGAATGGACATATTCTCTACCGTGTGTCGTAGGTATGGGAACATATTCTCTACCGTGTGTCATAGGTATGGAACATATTCTCTACCATGTGTCATAGGTATGGAACATATTCTCTACCGTGTGTCATAGGTATGGAACATATTCTCTACCGTGTGTCGTAGGTATGGAACATATTCTATACCGTGTGTCCATAGGTATGGAACATATTCTCTACTGTGTGTCGTAGGTATGGAAACATATTCTCTACCGTGTGTCGTCAGTGGTATGGAACATATTCTCTACCGTGTGTCATAGGTATGGAACATATTCTCTACTGTGTGTCGTAGGTATGGAACATATTCTCTACCGTGTGTCATAGGTATGGAACATATTCTCTACCGTGTGTCCATAGGTATGGAACATATTCTCTACCTGTGTGTCGTAGGTATGGAACATATTCTCTACCGTGTGTCGTAGGTATGGAACATATTCTCTCTACCGTGTGTCATAGGTATGGAACATATTCTCTACTGTGTGTCATAGGTATGGAACATATTCTCTACCGTGTGTCGTAGGTATGGAACATATTCTCTACCGTGTGTCATAGGTTGATGGAACATTATTCTCTATTGTGTCGTAGGTTATGGAACATATTCTCTACCGTGTGTCGTAGGTATGGAACATATTCTCTACTGTGTGTCGTAGGTATGGAACATATTCTCTACCGTGTGTCGTAGGTATGGAACATATTTCTCTACCGGTGTCGTAGGTATGGATATCTCTACCGTGTGTCATAGGTATGGAACATATTCTCTACCGTGTGTGTCGTAGGTATGGAAACATATTCTCTACCGTGTGTCGTAGGTATGGAAACATATTCTCTACCGTGTGTCATAGGTATGGAACATATTCTCTACCGTGTGTCATAGTTGTATTCTCTACCCGTGTAGGTATGGAACATATTCTCTACTGTGTGTCGTAGGTAATGGAACATATTCTCTACCGTGTGTCATAGGTATGGAAGATATTCTAACTACCGTGTGTCGTAGGTATGGGAACATATTCTCTACCATGTGTCGTAGGTATGGGAACATATTCTCTACCGTGTGTCGTAGGTATGGAATATATTCTTTACCGTGTGTCATAGGTATGGAAACATATTCTCTACCGTGTGTCGTAGGTATGAAACATATTCTCTACTGTGTGTCGTAGGTATGGAACATATTCTCTACTGTGTGTCATAGGTTATGGAATATATTCTCTACCGTGTGTCATAGGTATCTCTACCGGGAACTTATTCTCTACTGTGTGTCATATGGAACATATTCTCTACCGTGTGTCGTAGGTATGGAACATATTCTCTACTGTGTGTCATAGGTATGGAACATATTCTCTACCGTGTGTCATAGGTATGGAACATATTCTCTTACCGTGTGTCGTAGGTATGGAACATATTCTCTACCGTGTGTCATAGGTATGGAACATATTCTCTATCGTGTGTCGTAGTTATGGAACATATTCTCTACTGTGTGTCATAGGTATGGAACATATTCTCTACTGTGTGTGTCATAGGTATGGAACATATTCTCTACGTGTGTCGTAGGTATGGAATACATATTCTCTACCATGTGTGTTCAGGTATGGAACATATTCTCTACTGTGTGTCATAGGTATGGAAACGTATTCTCTACCGTGTGTCATAGGTATGGAATACATATTCTCTACCGTGTGTCATAGGTATGGAACATATTCTCTACTGTGTGTCGTAGGTATGGAACATATTCTCTACCGTGTGTCATAGGTATGGAACATATTCTCTACCGTGTGTCATAGGTATGGAACATATTCTCTACCGTGTGTCATAGGTATGGAACATATTCTCTACTGTGTGTCGTAGGTATGGAATATATTCTCTACCATGTGTGTCGTAGGTATGGAACATATTCTCTACCGTGTGTCATAGGTATGGAATATATTTCTCTACCGTCTGTGTCATAGGTATGGACATATTCTCTACCGTGTGTCATAGGTATGGAACATATTCTCTAACTGTGTGTCGTAGGTATGGAACATATTCTCTACTGTGTGTCATAGGTATGGAACATATTCTCTACCGTGTGTCATAGGTATGGAAACATATTCTCTACCGTGTGTCATAGGTATGGAACATATTCTCTACTGTGTGTCATAGGTATGGAATATATTCTCTACCTGTGTGTCGTAGGTATGGAACATATTCTCTACCGTGTGTCATAGGTATGGAACATATTCTCTACCGTGTGTCGTAGGTATGGAACATATTCTCTACTGTGTGTCATAGGTATGGAACATATTCTCTACCGTGTGTCATAGGTATGGAACATATTCTCTACCGTGTGTCGTAGGTATGGAACATATTCTCTTACCGTGTGTCATAGGTATGGAACATATTCTCTACTGTGTGTCATAGGTATGGAACATATTCTCTACCGTGTGTCGTAGGTATGGAACATATTCTCTTTACCGTGTGTCGTAGGTATGGAACATATTCTCTACCGTGTGTCATAGGTATGGAACATATTCTCTACTGTGTGTCATAGGTATGGAACATATTCTCTACCGTGTGTCGTAGGTATGGAACATATTCTGCTACCGGTGTGTCGTATGGAAACATATTCGTCTAGGTATGGAAATCATATTCTCTACCGTGTGTCATAGGTATGGAATATATTCTCTACTACGTGTGTGTCGTAGGTATGGAACAGGTATGGTATGGATATATTCTCTACCGTGTGTCGTAGGTATGAGAACATATTCTCTATGTGTGTCGTAGGTATGGAAACATATTCTCTACTGTGTATCTATAGGTATGGAATGGAACATATTCTCTACTGTGTGTCGTAGGTATGGAACATATTCTCTACGGTGTATCATAGGTATGGAACATATTCTCTACCGTGTGTCGTAGGTGTGGAATGTAATACTGTATAGTTAATTTGACCCAGCTATATGGTACGAAAACAGATGGAAAACATACTTTTTAAAAAACGGTTCATTACTTTTAAACAACGTATTTTCTAAAATCGGGTCAAAATTTTCTTATATCACGGATGAATTGAAGTTGTTAAAATATCTGGGCAAAAATGTTTTGAGTATAGGTACAGTAAATTCAATATAAACAAAATTGATTTGTTGTTAGGAAGTTGTCATGAAAAATAAGTTGTTTTTCATGTTAATCTGCATAGTAACATAGATACTGATGTTGTTCACCTCATTATTAATTAAGATTGCAATGGTATATTGTAAGTACAAATTTTGGTTGGCTATTCCGTCTTTGTATATTTACAGAGTTACCTCCCTTGCGGGTAGGTATCCATGGTGACGTCATTTATTTTGTGAGCGAAAATAACATCATTTTCTCTGATAAGTATGACATTACGCTCGCAAACCTGCAAGGGCCAGATTACTCTGTTTATATTCAAAGATGTTATAAATCTAGTAAGCAGAGTTAAAATCGAGCAAAATAAAATATGCAAAATTCACAACAGTAAAGCACCTTCTGACAGAAATTAGTTAAGAGAAATTGTGTGTTCTTTGAAAGAAAAATGGAAGAGCCGCTTAATTGTTAAACGAATAACTTCCCATCTTGTATGCTTTGTAGATGTCTTCCTGGATAACATGGTAGCCTCTAAACAATTGGAAGAGCCACTGAAAGAAGACGTACGGGATATTCTCTTACTACGACATCGACATCTTTACGACAGGAAATATAAAACACGACGAAAAACGGTGGTAGTAAATACCATCTACCCCTTATTACGTTCCTTTGCGGTTGTCGAGATAGGCAGGAAGTATTTCTGAGCCGCGTGCTCTAAAATAACCATGGTAAGGAGTCCGACAGCCCAAGCCCACCGGAGAAGGTATAAAATAAATTTTTAATAAATTTTCTCCCTGGCCTAGATGTGGGCTTCCAGTATCGTGCATGTATATATGCATACACCACTTCAGTTAAACCCAGCTCTCTCAGTTTTCTTGTAAGTCTCCATTTTAGTTTTAGTTCTCAATTTTATTTTTTTTTACTTCATTTTTTCCCCATATACATATATAGTGTTTTTATTGTCATTATTATTTTGTTTTATTTAACTTTCCAAAATTGAAGTTTGAACTGTAATATCAAATTTAAAAAAAAAAAAATCATTTAAAAAAAAAAAAAAAAAAAAAAAAAGTTTAATTACTTATTTTCAATAACCAATTGACATTTGGTTTGAAATCTGAATGAAAAATTGCTACAATTTTAAAACATACGTTGTGAATAAAATAAAAACATTTATTATTAATGTAAAAAATTTGGGGATTGTTAGGTTATCTCCCCTGAATTTAATTCAATAGAATAATAGAGCCAGGTGAAGAATACATAGAAAATAGATCTGTTATTAATTATCAAGCATCTGTGTTTGCATCATATCAGTACCCGATAAAAAAACTGGAATGTATCTCCTATCTAAAAAACGTTTATAACAAACATGCTTACAATAAATTCATGGCGGTATTTTTCATTCCCCTTCACTCTTAGTTCCTATATGACGTTTATGTATAAAGTACATTGTTTATAACAAAATAATTTCATGGGTACTGAGAGGTTTGTTATTACAGTGTTTTATTGTAAATGCTTTCCAGTTGAAAGTTTTATGTTAAGGAATTTCATTAAGGTTAGAAAAACATGGGTTGTGAAAACTAAAGTCAAAACAATTAAGGAAGATTTTCCATTAGAGGAGTAAAGCTTAGAACTAGAAATAACCTGGCAGCATCGTGGTATCAAGGTAAAACTGGGCTAGACTGGCCACCAGACCCAAAATTGTTAAGAATTTCTAACAGAATTCTAATACGATTATATCCCACTAGTTTGAAACTTAAAGACATGTAGTGGAGACAAAAGCAAAAGACATGTAGTGGAGACAAAAACATCAAGCTATATTTGAGTGATGTTTTTTGATATTCTAGAGACTGGTGGCCAGTCTATGGAAGGGCCTGTAGATGAATGTTCACCCCTGAAGACGCTTTTAAACTCTTCCAATTCAAAAATAGGAAAAGTTCACTATGAATTTTCAGGGGTGAAATAGAAGTTAATAACTACAGTTCCTGCTATTGAGATTTGAGATTTTGTGGATTGATGGACTTTACTGTATTTCACTTTTAACTGAGAATTATGATTAAAGAGGCATTTTGAATTTTTATCAGACCAACTCCGATCCAATGTTCACTTCCCTGTGTTCTATAGTGGTTTTAGGTTTCCAGTGATTGACAGGCAGAATTTGAGGCCCTGATTACTGAGAACAGTTTCTGAATTAAATAGCACATGATTTGTAGGGGTTAAGGATTCCGCTGCTGGGCGATGAAGACACTATCTTGATCATACAGCTTACAAGAGTTATGATGGGCCAACAGATATATAGGGTTTCTTCCATTACAAATAGTGAATACATATTATATCCATCATGCCAATGTGTGGACGTTGATAGTTTGGGTATCACATTCTAGAGTGGAAATCAATGTCTCGTCTGATCTATCATAAATGATAATGGAACAATGCTTGATTAATTGGGTTAATGTCCTTGTGTGATTGTAACCTAGCCCAGCCCATTGGGCCAAAGCTTGCAGTGCTTGATATTTCTTTTCATAAGAAAATGTCTGTATAAAATGCTCTTATGCTTTCTTAGTTTCATGAATTCATTTTCTAATTTAAAGATTAGCTGAAGATGTCCAATAGGTAGCTATCTGGAATTTTAAAAGATATTTTTTTTATTTCTTTACTTTTTTGTGGAAAATGGATATTTTTGTATTAATAATGTATCTATGGAGATCTTTCTTCAGGGACCTCTTAATAATCACATACAACATGATTTCTCTGTAGATTTAAATTGTTTTCTTTATCGGTAATGAAAAGATTCAAGGAAATTAAAAAGGTACGAAATCGTCAAGGCTATAGTTTCTGCAAGACTCATAATCCTATTGTTATTCCTTATAACATTAGAAAATGTTTGTAATAGTTGGAAACCCAAGGGGCCATGTGTATGACAGGTATAGGGGGAGATTAGGGGGAGGTAAGTAGGGGGAACGTATAGGAAGTGAGTCAGCAGTACATACCACCTTAACTAATATCTCCCCAGAGGTGTGGGGGTGTACTGCACATGGTTTCAGAATGTGTTATAAACAAGTCTGCCCAGAGACAAGGGGTGTAGATTAACTATGATTTGTCAGAATCGGTGTACATCAGGACACTTAATAATTAGGACCAGCTAGTACACTATAATAGTACACTTATTGTAAGTCTTACTCCAGACAGGTAAAGTAACCAATTAATTTCTCATAATTATGGTACAGTAGATTGTATGGCTATATAGTATAATCAGACAGATCCAGCCCTTGTCTAAACAAATTACAGAGTTAGCTCCCTTGTGGGTAGGTATTGATTGTGATGTCATGTGTTTGCCAGCGCATACTTTTCGGCAAAAATGGCATGAATTGCGCTCACAAAATAATGACGTAAAAATAAATACCTACCCACAAGGGAGCTAACTCTGTGGTATGGGAAGATAGAATATTCCTAGACAATTGTACCATGTTCCTTCTTATTTCATAATTGTTATAAACCTGTATAATCAGGGAACCTATCCATACTGACCAAATATCTTCAACTTCTAACTATGATTTTGATAGATTTGAAGACATTGAATATAAAAATATGAAGCTGATCAACAAAGTGTATCAGTCAATAGGGTCATCAACGAAGGACATTGAACCCCTGTAACCCTGATCATTTATCAATCATCATACTCATGATTCTATTTCTATCTTCTGTTGTAGGTTGACTAAACAATAACAGTTACCATGGTTATAAGCACTGAAGACAGATCGGAAGAAAGTGAACCAGAAACTGTTTTCTACAAAGAATATTTTAGTTGAAGAGAAGTGATAATTCAGCCCAGGAGTTACTTCATAAGAATTCGTGCAATCAGAAAATTTAAAAAAAGACGAGATTATATTTTACACGAGTGCTAATCTGTCATCATGGATACACAGCATGGCACGATGCCAATCAAGGACTTGGGGTCCTTCGTGGCTACCAACATACCAAGTGATGCCGACATCAAAGGTAGATAACTCTAACTGTAGTCAAGCCATATAATATTGGTGATCATGATGTGGGAATTGAGTAAAATAATCAATAATTTTAAATTTTACAATATTGATAAAAATTTTAAAATATGAAAACTATAATTTCTTTTTTGTTTGATTTCTTATTAATGTTAAAAAATTTGTAAAGAGAAAATTTGAAAAGAAGCCCAATACTGTAGATGCTCTTTTGGTGCAATTAAATTAAAATCGATTTTGAACATTTCAAATTAGCAAATGATGAATTCATGCATTCACAAAATTAATTTGTTTTGTTATTGTTATATTGTTTCCAGCATCAATAGCTCTTGAATATGCTAATACCATCATCTCTTGTTTTATTGTTTCTTTCCTTGCTCTATAGACCATAGGTCACAGGACAAAGTCTACATAGGTCTACATCTGCCGAAACACACGTCATCGTCATCGACATAAACATCGACGACATCACAAACGGGAAGGTTCAAACTTGGAACGTTCCCACACGACTCCCTCCGTACCCTCTGATGGTAAGTGGTATGTCCCTGCTGAAATCAGAGCACTTGTACTTGTATATGAAATAGTTAGGGACCCTTTATCAGCCAGAATTCACTCAAGATTAGGTATATTATACCTAGTTATGGCCCTTTATTAGCCAGAATTCTCTCAAGTTTAGGTATATTATACCTAGTTATGACCCTTTCTCAGCCAGAATTCACTCAAGATTAGGTATATTATACCTAGTTATGGCCCTTTATTAGCCAGAATTCACTCAAGATTAGGTATATTATACCTAGTTATGGCCCTTTATTAGCCAGAATTCTCTCAAGTTTAGGTATATTATACCTAGTTATAGCCCTTTATTAGCCAGAATTCACTCAAGTTTAGGTATATTATACCTAGTTATGGCCCTTTATTAGCCAGAATTCACTCAAGTTTAGGTATATTATACCTAGTTATGGCCCTTAATTAGCCAATATTATACACATAGTTTTAAGGATAAATCGGATTACCTACAAGGTTATAGATTAAGAGATTAAGTTGACTGGTTTTTCAGCTATTATTTGGTATTAACCTTTATGTATTTTTTACCGATATAATCAAAGTTATGAAATATCCAGTGTTGAGGCAGAGCTACCCTTTGATGTGGAAAGTGGCACTGCTCACAACAGTTGTTGTAACACAAAATAACTCCACTAATAAGCTTATTTAAGGAATAACATGCTTTTGAAATGTAAATATTCTTATAGAGTGTAAAAGGAGTGGGTCGGTGTGGTTTGTAAATATATATATACAGTAAAACATGGTTATTGTGAATCTTTGGGGACCAGCAAATTCACGCTATTAACAGTTTGTTATACCTATGGTATAGACATCTTATGGGAACATTGCGGAATAAAAATAACTTCATTACAACTATGAATAAATTATAAGTGTTTTTGTTATATATTTGTCTTTTACTGTTAGCGTGAAATAGATTATTTGTCAACACATTGAAAGAAATGTGATTGACTGTCACATAGGTTTTAATGGCCGAGGGTCAATGCTTGAGAAGTTTTCCATTGTTCTGCTTCCTTATATTAACATCAGCCAACGTGATAGACATATCCCACACATTTTGTACATATAAGGCCACCTTCCAAAAAAAAAAATAAGTGTTGATGTGCATTTTTGATTCTGTATTTGTTTCCATTTAACTCATTCTATCATTCGTGAATGAGCTCTATAACTGTTAATACCTAGTAAAGATGAAACTCTGACGATACTGTACATTCACAGTACCAGCCCTGTCATGTTAAGATTGATAAAGGTTTAACAGTACATGGTGTCATGTACCTCATGTTTTGATTTACTGAATTATTTTAGTACCTGACTTTTCAACTCTCTTATAATTAATTATTTATTTTTTGAACTATTTACATGTTAGGGTTAATATAGAGAGAATGTTATTTGAGCAATTCTTTGCTGGTACGCTGGGAACCTTCGATATTTGTTTATAATTTGTATTTATTTGATGGTACTATATATTTTTTGTATGAAAAAAAGACCTAATAAGAAAAAAAAAAAAGTAAATTAGAGAGAGGACTTGAGACTTGGGTCATTGATTGAAATGTGAGCTTCGTTTTGATTATTTTCAAAATTGCAATCTTTAAATCAGAGTGGTATTTTTCAACACTGATTGGACAGTCTTTAAAATAGTTGATGGTTTTTAGATAGGTAAAGACATTAGATTATAATATAGACCACAATATTAAGTGGGAGGTGTTCCTTTGGTTAGGACTTTTTGTGCCTGATGGCTCTTAAAACTATTCTTGTATTTTATGGATTTAAGAGGAAAAGAAATATATGAAAGAGACAAGCCAAGATTGAACATTGAGGCCATCAATTTTGTTGAGGACATTTCGCTGGCGGGGGTTTTATTTTTTGTTTTAAACTATTTTTGAATTTTTTGGATTTTAAGAAGAAAAGAAAATATTTGAAATAGACAAGCCAGTTTGGATATTGGAGGCCATTATGTAAGGACTTTCACAGTCGGTTCTTAAAACTATTTTGAATTTTATGGAAATTATGGAGGAAAATAAAATAGATATGATATTGTAAACAATACTGAAATTGAAGTCGCTTTGATAACTCTCTGCAGATTGGAGAATGTTAATTTCAGGTGACCTGGTGCCCTATAGTGTCACATTGACATCCCCCTCACTTTCATACTGTCCTAAGGTAAACAATGTACCACTCCTTTTTTGGAACAACCTCTCATTTACAATGTTTCTATGGACTAAACCCATAGGGTCTTAGGTCAGGAATTCATTGCCTGATAAGGAGTAGTTTGTTGATATCTGATATTTGTTACATTCTACTCTGAAATTGTGGAAACTTTTTTATTCAAGAAATAATATTTAAACTGACTGAAAAAATTGAATTAAAACTTTTCATGTGCTGAAATAAATTTATTATACTGTTAACAAAAATTTGTAAAAAATGAAAAAAAATTAATATGAAGTGTGTTTTAAGACTACTAGGAAAATTGTTTCCCTCACAATGTCCTATTTATTATTAGCATGAATAATAGGTACAAAATGAGAAAAACAATTCAAATTGTATGCCTTAACGCTTGTTGATTCTGAATGGTTTGAAAACATTGATTAGGACTTGTGTCAAGGACTTTATTAGTCCTTTGCATATTTGGTAGGATACAGAAGTTTTAATGCATTAGAGCGTTGAAAGCATATACCTGTAATTCTGTCACCAGATACCTTGTTGGAGCCCGTACGCGGCCAACACAAGGCGGGCAAGCATTAGGTCAGCCAAAGTCTGGCAATTCAGTGTTTTACGGTGACCTTGAGGTAAAGGTCAGATCAAGTGTTGAACCCTTGTGACCTTGACCTTTGACCTTTACATCTCACCTAATGCGTGACCTTTGCATGCATAAGTCCCCTTGTTAAGGAGTGAAAGACATCCCTTTCCCTAAACCAATTGTTCTAAATTGTTTTTGGTTTTGACCTTGTTACGTTCAGGTAAAAAAAAACTTGATGGTTGCCTATCGCAATGATTTTCGGCGGGGTAGTCAAATCAGCCAGTTCAGCCAATATGGCGATCTGGATGGTAAGGTTTTATCATATCCTTAAGTATCCTCCTGTACTTTCCTCCGGGCCCGAGTTGATCCCATTCTCGACTTCCCGAAGCCACATTTGAACTCTGCTGATTCAAAGTCTGGAACAGTTCATTAAGAATTTTCAGGGGTGAATGAGTGAATCAAATTTCCATATATCCTATAAGAAGTCTTGAATGCTCAAAATTTCCACTTGGGGTTACATTTTGAATTTTTGAAAAAATATCACTGTTTCCAATATTAATTGGTTCTACAAATTATATAACATTGCTAATTCCAACAGAAATTTTAAGTTGAGAACGTTTCTTTATCAAGGGAGGATTTGAATTACTGGTCCTAATCCTACCATACTGTGTGACTGAACTTCACATTGTTACCTCCCAAAGTTTGGAATGGATCTAATTTCTGTGGAGTTGATGATTCTGTGGTGGCAGGTTTCTACTCAATAATCTTTACAAACAAGATGGAGGGTATCACACCTCGGAAAGCATGGGCATAATAAATTCTAACAATAGGTTTTGAAATTTATATGTGATACAAAATAATAGATGAAAAGTATGTATATTTCTTAATAGAACAATTCTATAGACATGTTTGGAAAAAAATAATATAGAAAAACCTTAGTAAGGTTTTGAAAAATTCTATATATTGCTTATCTTGCTGATCTACTCTAAAGTCATATCAGTCGAGGCTCAGGTGTGGTAAAGGGAACGTAAGACAATGAGCCACATCATTCAATTGATCAATCATCAAAAACTCATTTGAGGAAATTTTCTATTTTGAAATTTTTAATTTTTGATGATCAAGTTTTTCATTTTCAGCATCATAGCAAATTTGAGTTGGTTCTACTATCTGAAGTTCTTATCTGATTGGTATATTGTCCTATCTTTATGTAGCATTTCATACAAAAAAACCTCACTATAACTATTAAAACATAGCAATTTGTATCTATTAATGATTGTCCTATACTAATTTATCAGTCTTTCAAATCAATATTCTGCTTGATTTGGTTTTAACATTTCTCAAACTTTTGAGTGAAATCTTTGTAATCAGAACAGATATTTGCTATTCCTTATACATTATATTAATTATAGCAACAAACAAAAAAGAAAATACCGGTAATCTCAATGGCCAATTAAGTGAGCCATCTAGGTTGCCACGCTTTTTTAAAATAGGAAAATAATTGTTTTTGTATGTAAATTGATATAATGAAGTCTTGTTTTGCGAAAGAATAATCAAAATAATCTAGTTTTTGAATTACAAGAAAAATCTCTATAAAAATACATGTGTGGATTTTCCATGGAGCTGAACTGTTCTTAATTACTGTTGAAAACAATTTTGTTTTAACTAACCAAGGGGTATCCTTGTTTCTTGTCCGCAATGTGTTTTCTAAGGTATTCATTAAATGTTTATTAACTAAAACATGATAAATATCGTCACCACCAACAAAAATTAAAGTAATCATATGCATTTGTGTTGATTGTTTCATGGTTTTCAGGATATAGGTATTTATTGATGTTCAATTTCAACATTTATAGTTACTGAATTTATATTGATCTTTGATTAAAAAATCAATAGCAATTAAATCAATTTAGAGGTTTTTTTTTTTTCTCTGAAGGTAAAACATGTTTTGAAGTTTTGTAAAAAAGGTTCTTTAAAAAGATTGAATATATAAATGGACATTACTATACTACGCCAATGAAACCTCTATATTTTGAGATATTCTGATTTGAACGATCCGTGTGTATTGTAGCAAAGATAAATAGCATATGAACGCTTTTAACCATATATTTACATTTACTTGTCATTTCTACAAAATAAAACTAACCAAGGCAAAGTGAAGTAGATGATGGCATAACTGACACCCAAAACGTGACCATTATGACGTTCAATAATATAGATGTGGGGACGTCAACTGATCACCGTCAAAATGGCTGTTCCATCTCATGGATTAAATTGTTTAGTTGATAAAAGGTTTTCCTGGTCTAGCTTAAACAATGTTAATATAAATCATGGAGCATTAAACCTTCTCTTATCTTCTTATGGCATCTATGGTCTATGTAAATACCAGAGCTTTGCAGACAATCATCTCATAATGCGCTAGCGTGCATTATTAAGATTGTCTGCAAAGCTCTGCCAATGTACATAGACCATAGATATGCCATAGGAACACAGTTCAATGCTTATAAATGTAGCCATGTTGATTTGTCAGTTTCTTAGATTTTGTAAGTTGAGAAAAGTACCAGTCTGCTCCGCTGTGGTACATTACCATGAATACCATTTCAAAGGTTAATTTATGATTAGGGGTAAACCACCGTAACCACTCCACCCGTAAAACCGAGTGGTTAAGATTACCTCACAAGTCCTCTTTGACCTCTGGGTCTCAAAATCCTAGGTGTGGCATGGTTGTCAGGCACTGACCACTAAGGTTGGAGGTTTAATTTCTCCGGATACTCAGACTTTCCTCCTCCATGTTAACCTGCACTTCCTTACATGACCCTGGCTGTTCATTGAGGACATTTAACTAATCAAACAAAACCAAACCTTTATAGGTAGCTACTTTTCGCTGTTCTCTGTAATCCACCTCAGGATGACCTCTAATATGTGTTTATCAGACCTAAGGATGGGAAGATCGTGATCTAAACTTTACTATCAGTAGTCTTCGATTAGGTACACCAGCCAAATGTGAATAATTCATGACAATGTCCTGAGTATCGTTTATGACTCGGACCATTGTGGCCTTAAAGCATAATGTATTTAGTCAGTTGGGTCTTGGCAGAACTTTAAAAATGTATAATGTCTTGTCGACCTGTTTAGGGGTCAAGATAGGGGGTTACAAATAATTGATAGATATGGTACATAGAAATAAAATCTAATGATGATGACCTTATAGTGTAATGTATTTAGTCAGAAGGGTTGGGGTTTACGTCCTATTAACGGCCAAGGTCATGTAAGGATATGCCAGGGTTGTTTTGTGAAGGAAAGCCGGGAGAAACCAAGAGAAAAACTACCAACCAGCGGTCAGATATCTGGCAACTGCCTCACATGGGATTGGAACTTGCGACCCACGGGTGTCAGAAGGTCAAGGCAGCTAACTTTAAAACTATATAATATTCTTGTCGCTTGTTGACACTTAAGGGAGGAGTTGGGGTACCAATAATAATGATGGGAGATGGTAGAAAACCCATTGTGATTACGTTCTTTCCCGAAGACCAGAAAATGAAAGCATGTTGATTGATAGAGCTGGTAGAAACTTAAACTAAGCATAATGAATGTGTTCTTTCTCAGACCAGAAATGTTATGTATAAAAGTATGTTACTTGTCTATTTGTAGGTTCATTAAAGTATGTCACTGACATATTTATAGGTTCATTAAATAAGTATGTTGCAGACCTATATATAGGTACATTAAAGTAATGTCACTGACCCATTTATAGGTCCATTAAATAAGTATGTAATTGACCTAACCCTATAGATTCATTAAAGTTTATTACTGGCCTATTTATAGGTCAATTAAAGTATGTAGCTGGCCTCTTTACAAGTCTGGTGAAGTATATCACTGGCCTATTTATATAAGGTCAATTAAAGTATGTCACTGGCCTATTTTATATAAGGTCAATTAAAGTATGTCACTGGCCTATTTATATAAGGTCAATTAAAGTATGTCACTGGCCTATTTATATAAGATCAATTAAAGTATGTCACTGGCCTATTTATATAAGGTCAATTAAAGTATGTCACTGGCCTATTTATATAAGATCAATTAAAGTATGTCACTGGCCTATTGATATAAGGTTCAATTAAAGTATGTCACTGGCCCTATTTATATAAGATCAACTTAAAGTATGTCACTGGCCTATTTATATAAGGTCAATTAAAGTATGTCACTGGCCTATTTATATAAGATCAATTAAAGTATGCCACTGGCCTATTTATATAAGGTCAATTAAAGTAATGTTCACTGGCCTATTTATATAAGGTCAATTAAAAGTATGTCACTGGGCCTATTTATATAAGATCAATTAAAGTATGTCACTGGCCCATTTATATAAGGTCAATTAAAGTATGTCACTGGCCTATTTATATAAGATCAATTAAAGTATGTCACTGGCCTATTTATATAAGGTCAATTAAAGTATGTCACTGGCCTATTTATATAAGGTCAATTAAAGTATGTCACTGGCCTATTTATATAAGATCAATTAAAGTATGTCACTGACCTATTTATATAAGGTCAATTAAAGTATGCCACTGGCCTATTTACATCAAGCTAAGGATGAGTAGAAAGTAGTTCCATTAAAAACAAAAGATTTATCCAATTAGGTACGCCTATAGTGTTACGGCCGCATACAATGGCCTGGCGCGGTGGCAGCCACGTCGCATTGGTTGTAGTGACAACTGACCTACATGATTAAATCTCGATCATCAATGCTAGTGATTAGGACCGATCAATACTTCGGCGGTAATGTACCGATTACTGCTGCTCGTAGTGTTCCCATATATCATACACAACTTACAGGAGCAAAGATCATATTCTACACGACCATTAGTGGGTAGTTTTGGGGGAAGCAGGTAGACTTAGGTTTTCTCTTGGGACTTGATCTCCCTGAAAAGATCTATGGTATTCCTCGGATAATGCCACTTGTCAATAATCAGGTCCATAACTTATCCTCTTAAAACGGTTCTGGTCAGACTAAGTGCTTGTGCACTGATTTTCTGTAGGATTTGTGCCTTTACTGTACAAAAAGGTCACTGACATTCCTCTTGTTCTGATATTATAATGCTTCGTACCAAAACACATCCAATTCTGAATAAATCACATTGAAATATGACACATTTATAAATACTTGCCTTATTACATTAATTGAAATAGTATTGATTTTACGAGGACAAATGTTTTAAATGAAAGATGTCAGGGTGAGTTGGTATAAAGAATCAGGCTCCGATTCCTCGAAACGAAAGTATAGACTTAAGTCAAAACTTCAGTTTTTCTCCTTAAGTAACTTATCTGAAAGTTTTTAACTTAAGTTTGTTTTGAGAAATCGATGCCTGGTGTGCTGCATTAGCAAACTGCCAATGAAGAGCAGCAATAGTTTTGTGGTAAAAGGAGTTGGTCTGCTAATGGAAGATGGCTAATTGACAGAATTGTTTAAAGTTATCTACAAGTTTATTATCCGGTTTCATTTGAGTATGATCGTGATGCTCAACAGTAATGTACACTTTTCTTAACTTCTTTATCTGGATTATGGATACATGTAGAAAAAAATTCAAATATCTAAAAAAAGTTAGGAAGATTAATTACAAAACAGTTATTTAATTTTGGTTTTTTTTTTATCACATACTGCAGTACCTCAGGTTTACATACATAACTTGTAACTTTTTTTTGAAGACAAGGTATATTTCAAAGCTGTCAGATTAGAGAAATGTTATTTAGCTTATCAAAGCTGTCAGGTTAGAGAAATGTTATATAGCTTATCAAAGGTGTCAGGTTAGAGAAATGTTATATAGCTTATCAAAGCTGTCAGATTAGAGAAATGTTATATAGCTTATCAAAGCTGTCAGGTTAGAGAAATGTTATATAGCTTATACAAAGGTGTCAGATTAGAGAGATGTTATAGCTAGCTTATAAAAGGTGTCAGGTTAGAGAAATGTTATATATAGCTTATCAAAGGTGTCAGGTTAGAGAAATGTTATATAGCTTATCAAAGGTGTCAGGTTCTCTACCTGACAAAGGTGTGTCAGGTTAGAGAAATGTTATATAGCTTATCAAAGGTGTCAGGTTAGAGAAATGTTATATAGCTTATCAAAGGTGTCAGATTAGAGAAATGTTATATAGCTTATCAAAGGTGTCAGATTAGAGAAATGTTATATAGCTTATCAAAGGTGTCAGATTAGAGAAATGTTATATAGCTTATCAAAGGTGTCAGATTAGAGAAATGTTATATAGCTTATCAAAGGTGTCTGATTAGAGAAATGTTATATAGCTTATCAAAGCTGTCAGATTAGAGAAATGTTATATATAGCTTATCAAAGCTGTCAGATTAGAGAAATGTTATGTAGCTTATCAAAGGTATCAGATTAGAGAAATGTTATATAGCTTATCAAAGGTGTCAGATTAGAGAAATGTTATATAGCTTATCAAAGGTGTCAGATTAGAGAAATGTTATATAGCTTATCAAAGGTGTCAGATTAGAGAAATGTTATATAGCTTATCAAAGGTGTCAGATTAGAGAAATGTTATATAGCTTATCAAAGGTGTCAGATTATAGAGAAATGTTATATAGCTTATCAAAGGTGTCAGATTAGAGAAATGATTATATAGCTTATCAAAGGTGTCAGATTAGAGAAATGTTATATAGCTTATCAAAGGTGTCAGATTAGAGAAATGTTATATAGCTTATCAAAGCTGTCAGATTAGAGAAATGTTATATAGCTTATCAAAGCTGTCAGATAGAGAGAAGTGTTATATAGCTTATCAAAGGTGTCAGGTTAGAGAAATGTTATATAGCTAATCAAAGGTGTCAGGTTAGAGAAATGTTATATAGCTTATCAAAGCTGTCAGATTAGAAGAGAAGTGTTATAGCTTATCAAAGGTGTCAGGTTAGAGAAATGTTATATAGCTAATCAAAGGTGTCAGGTTAGAGAAATGTTATATAGCTTATCAAAGCTGTCAGATAAGAGAAGTGTTATATAGCTTATCAAAGGTGTCAGATTAGAGAAGTGTTATAGCTTATCAAAGGTGTCAGGTTAGAGAAATGTTATATAGCTTATCAAAGGTGTCAGATTAGAGAAATGTTATATAGCTTATCAAAGGTATCAGATTAGAGAAATGTTATATAGCTTATCAAAGGTGTCAGATTAGAGAAATGTTATATAGCTTATCAAAGTTGTCAGATTAGAGAAGTGTTATAGCTTATCAAAGGTGTCAGGTTAGAGAAATGTTATATAGCTTATCAAAGGTGTCAGGTTAGAGAAATGTTATATAGCTTATCAAAGGTGTCAGATTAGAGAATGTTATATAGCTTATCAAAGGTGTCAGATTAGAGAAATGTTATATAGCTTATCAAAGGTGTCAGATTAGAGAAATGTTATAGCTTATGAAAGGTGTCAGGTTAGAGAATGTTATATAGCTTATCAAATGTGTCAGGTTAGAGAAATGTTATATAGCTTATCAAAGGTGTCAGATTACAGAAATGTTATATAGCTTATCAAAGGTATCAGATTAGAGAAATGTTTATATACCTTATCAAAGGTGTCAGATTAGAGAAATGTTATATAGCTTATCAAAGGTGTCAGATTAGAGAATGTTATATAGCTTATCAAAGCTGTCAGATTAGAGAAATGTTATATAGCTTATCAAAGGTGTCAGATTAGAGAAATGTTATATAGCTTATCAAAGGTGTCAGATTAGAGAAATGTTATATAGCTTATCAAAGGTGTCAGATTAGAGAAATGTTATATAGCTTATCAAAGGTGTCAGATTAGAGAAATGTTATATAGCTTATCAAAGGTGTCAGGTTAGAGAAATGTTATATAGCTTATCAAAGGTGTCAGGTTAGAGAATGTTATATAGCTTATCAAATGTGTCAGGTTAGAGAATGTTATATAGCTTATCAAAGCTGTCAGATTAGAGAAATGTTATATAGCTTATCAAAGGTGTCAGATTAGAGAAATGTTATATAGCTTATCAAAGCTGTCAGATTAGAGAAATGTTATATAGCTTATCAAAGGTGTCAGATTAGAGAAATGTTATATAGCTTATCAAAGGTGTCAGATTAGAGAAATGTTATATAGCTTATCAAAGCTGTCAGGTTAGAGAAATGTTATATAGCTTATCAAAGGTGTCAGGTTAGAGAAATGTTATATAGCTTATCAAAGGTGTCAGATTAGAGAAATGTTATATAGCTTATCAAAGGTGTCAGATTAGAGAAATGTTATATAGCTTATCAAAGGTGTCAGATTAGAGAAATGTTATATAGCTTATCAAAGAGAGAAATGTTACTATAGCTTATCAAAGGTGATCTGATTAGAGAAATGGTAATATAGCTTATCAAAGTTGTCAGATTAGAGAAATGGTTATGTAGCTTATCAAAGGTGTCAGATTAGAGAAATGATATATTAGCTTATCAAAGGTGTCAGATTTAGAGAAATGATATATAGCTTATCAAAGGTGTCAGATTATGTTATTATAGCTTATCAAAGCTGTCAGGTTAGAGAAATGTTATAAAGCTTATCATGACAATTGATTATAAAAGAAAAAAAAGTAGAAAGCAATGCAATCACAACCTGTTAAGAGTCATTGTCTCCCTTACTAAACAGGTATTTTTGAGTTTTCATATCAGTGGACAAACCCTGATGAAGTGGTTCAATTCATTCTCATTTCATATATAAGACTCAGTGAGAAAAAGTTCAACTGGTTTCTTTAAATTTGATTTGAAAAGAAAACATGAAAAAAAAAATGTTACAGAAAAAAAATAGGAAAAAAACTTCACTTTGGACATTTTATTCTAACTATATTGTATTCTTTATGCTTCACAGAGAACACATTGACAATCAGCAGATGATATGATAAAATTTGACTTTATAAGGGTATATGATAATCATGTTGAAAGATAAAATGATTTTTCCTTTGTCAGTTATTGAGGAAGGAGCTGAGGTTTTCTAAGACAGGTAATATTGTAACATGATGGAGTTCGTACTTTACGTATTTTTAGCTGTTTTGTGTATCATCTATAAATTGCTGTTTTGTTGCTCTGTTTCACCATGTATCGCTCCAGTATTTCCCATAAATATATATATAAATATTTGTGTATTTGTGCTGTGGTCATTCTTGCTCGCAAATAGTTGCGTTTTACAACAGAGTTATTGTTACATATATATATATATAGTCATATGTTTAATTATACATTTCTGGACATTCACAGGAAATGACCATACAAGTCGACAATTGTACCAGGTAGTTAGGATTGGATAATAATTGTTTGTAAAAAGTAGTAATTATAAAGTTTGGTCATCACAGAATCATGTTTAGGCTTTTAGCTATATTAAGAAAATGTGCAGTCAAATGATTATAAATAGGTAATGATAAGGATGATAAGTGTAATCAATAATATTTAAATCATTTACCCCTGAAGACACAGTTTAATTGTTCTAAAACAATAGCTGGAACAGTTCATTATTGAATTTAAGGGGTGAAATGAGTTCACAAAAACATTTATATATACACACCTGTATTTAATCCTAAGGAAAAGACCAAAAAAAATGAAATTTTATGCCAATTTTTGATGACTGTAATAGAGTTTCTTCCCCTTTCTCAAATTCCTTCCATATGGCCAAGTTCATTGGGAATAAAAGAATATATTTTTTATCTCCAATTTGTGGGTGATAAGCCATATTGAAATTGTATCTCAATTGTTCTTGTCCACATTGCTAGTTCAGCAGTCTGGTATATCTTGTTAATTAATCCATTGCTCTGTCCCCGTGTGGTGATCATTGTTTTCTATATCTAAGATACAATGTAAAGAAAGCTAGTCCATCCCATATATGTTTTTGGTAAAAGGTCCATATATTTATTGTAATCCGTTGAATGTATACATATTCCATTGTGCCTTCCTGACCCATATATAAATTTCATGTGCCTTCCTGACATTGATCATTCTTTCTTCATTGAAAAATTCATGATTGATGTATGTATTTTATGTAAGTGAAACCTAAGAAGATATGCCTTATTTAAAAGTTAAAAACATTTTCAACAGAGATAATATTTTAGAGTAATGATGATATATCTGATATTCTCAGATTCACAGTAAGGGGAGATAAATTTTGTACATGAATCCAGCTGAGGAATATTTAATCAAAATCCTTTGGTATCTAGTGGCCATGTAGATCTTGGGTAAGGGGTAATACCATCCAGAATAAGATGAATTAATGTGTCTCTGATAGAAAAAACTAAACAGTGAGGTGTTATACACTCGGAGAAAATGTACATTATTTAATAGACTGACAATGTATAGCAAACTGCTAGGGGAAGTGATTTTCCAAGTACAGGAAATTATTTTATAAAATGTAAACATTTCTTATCAGTAAAGTTGTTCAGTGGTGTAGAGCTTAAGCCCATTCTATTCTATATAAGCTTTATTTAGAGAAAAGTTTTTACTCGAGGAAAGAGCTCACATACAGTTTATTAATGTTATAACACTAATTGGATTAAGAAGAGGAAATAATTGTGATTTTTCAATGTTATTTGCTATACTGGCTAAATTCACGGATCCACCCATATTTGCTTAGATTTAATTACTTTTAAAAATTTATCAAAACTCATGGTTTTAAAATATTTATAGCTTGTTGTCTATAATTATGCTTTCTAAGGCTACTAAGATAAAGTCCTGAAATTAATACCCCCAATATAATAATCGCAACACTCTTAAATCATTAAACTACATTTCTATTAGACAGTTTAAAAAAACAGTTTTAAAGTTATGGGGGATTGTTCAATAGCAAGTTTTTGGGTTTCCCCCAAGCCCAAAAATGATCTATCTGAATGACGGTGTTTGGGGGGCGGAAAATGTATCGCGAGCTTTCTAATTTTAACATAAGTTACTTTTATTTAGTTATAAATAAATTAGATGTGGTATATAAATATTTTCATTCTGACAGAATTACTAGGAAGTTATTTTTATATCAAGTCAGTTAGAAACTTTGTTACAATTAAAGGTTAGACAATGACAGACTATGTAATGCCAATCTTTGTATCTAGCATGCTACATGTATCATGTTGCCTTTGTAAGGAAGACAATATGTTGGTTATCAGAACTACAAACAATGGTCTATCATAACCTAGATCTGTGTATCGTAACCTAGATCTATGTAGTGCTCCAATTATCTAAGTTACTGCAGAGTTATCTCCCTATCAAGTTCCTATAAGTCTCAGTTATTTACTACACTGGTATGTACATTGTTTTGGGATACCATTGATCTGTTTCGGGATGTTGAATTCAGATTACTGAATTAACATTAAATGTGGGATGTCTTTGCCGAGTTCATGTCTTTAAGTTCAGTATACATATAATAGTGCTCCTACATTTATTTGAGCTATAATCTTTCCGACTTGATTTAGTACCTTAAAACACCTGATTTCTCCAGCATAAATCAGTAACGCATTAATTATATCTCTTTCAACCTTGTCTGGCCCAAATGTTTGGAAAGTCAAGGTAATTAAGGATTGAATTTTAAGAAAAAATAATTTTAATTATACTTTCTATCTGAAAACGAACATCCAGACGAGGTCTAATTGATCTTTAATATCTAACTATTTGGAGGTTTAAAACTTTTGGATTTTCAACATATCATAGATGAAAAGCTGAAAAAACTGATGTAAGATTTTCTAACATCTTGATCTGAGTCGTGGTACTGATTAAGAGATTACTTAATCATGCACAGCGAGACATTTAGCAGAACTTTGTCTGGTGTGGTAGTTTTCAGACAGACAGTGATACCGGGCTAAAACAGTCAGACAAGATGGGGAAAATGTCAAACACATAATTTTGTGATTTATATGGAAGCGTTCGCAATCTGTCATCGTAGACAACAACAAACAGAATTCTATTGATTATAGACAGGGTATGGAGATTATCCAATGGGGACCATCCATAACTCCACGGAATTTTCCAATGGGAAACATATCTGCTTACCATCATAAACTCCAAGCACAGAACTCACTATAGGAGCATCGCCCACACCAAAGGAACGTCGGACTGAAACGGATAGTAGCCTATCTAGATCACATCAACTGAATAAAGTATATAAAAATTTGTCAACTTAAGCCTGAATGGTTATTTATTGGATTATTATTACTCCATGGTATTAACAAAGTTGTCCTGTGATTAGTTAAAAATCTTCAAAGTTCAAATAGGAGTCACAGGAGTGGTGGGGGGGACTTGATAGGGAGAATAAATATTGCCCCAAGGGGTGCTTATCACCTTTGCATGACTGTCAATCCTCCATATATATTTAGAGTCTTCTCCCTTTCCGATTAGTACACCTTTTTCAACACAATGAGGGATGGAGATAAACAACACTTTTTTACTCATCAGCTGATTCAAGTAACAATGGGATCATGATCATCTGAGATCAGTAAAACGAATAGAGTTGCTGATGCTTAACAAAGACATTTTTTTCTATATAACTTTATGTACTATATACTTAATTGTAGGATCTGTGGAGGATTTCAGGTACAGATTTTTAGTTTCTGGTTGCATAAAGTCCTTAAATTAATTATTTTATAGAATTTTCACACAGTGTCAGTACATCTGCTTTGAATGTGATGGGTGTTTGAGCTAAGTATATTGATATTGTTGTCTTTTGCATCTTTAACTGTATTTTAGGCTACCTTTCGGATTCAAGTTTCCTTTGTGAACGGCATTATTTTTGGAGTGTTCATTATATGTTGTTTTCTCAGAATCGTTATGACGTTACACGTCCAAATACAAAACGTCAGTAATTCAATACCTACCACAAGGGCCAGATTAACTCTGTCGATCTACAAATACCTGATGATTTTGTAAATAGTTCTTGGTCATTACTTTCAAGTTTAAAGTATAAAATCTTGAGAATTAAGATACAACCAGCTCAAAAAATTTGAAATAATGAAATTTCAAGTCTTGTCATACGTATTTTCCCTAATGAGGGCGCCGGAGCACGGGTAAATTGATGAGGGGGGCGCGGTTATTTGAGTCCCCATTTTTAGATGTTTTTTTCCGAAACAGACTATAGTCATCTTGCTTTTGTTTCGTATTTTTCTTGAAATTATGATAACCAACTTTCGTTTTGAGTCAAGTAAGTATTGAAAATTACATAATAATGAATGAAATGTATGCACTACGGAAGTATTCAAACATTGGTTAAATATGTCAGTTTCACGGAATTTTTGTATTTATGCTAGCCTGTTTGTTTTACCTCTGCGTACACAAATATGGCGGAAAGGTGCTTTGTCGATCGCTACTTTCGTTTTGAGGGAAGATGGGGAAATACCGACAA
The DNA here is from genome assembly GCF_041381155.1 of Argopecten irradians. Taxonomy (NCBI): domain Eukaryota; kingdom Metazoa; phylum Mollusca; class Bivalvia; order Pectinida; family Pectinidae; genus Argopecten; species Argopecten irradians. Next base: position 19,163,501 of record NC_091149.1, on the reverse strand, counting down.
GAGCACCCACAATAAAATGCTTTTAAATGATTATATACTGTTAGTTATAGGAACCTTTATCATAGTTATACAGTTAGGTATTCATAAAACTAGTATGAATCGCTAAAAATGTTGATGCCTGTTAGTCTTCACTCCTATACACGTGTGTGGGACATTCACGTGACACGTTTTGTTTGAACATGGCCGTTCTAGCTATTTCTATGTGTAATACTTCGGCAAGTTATCCGTGCACATAAATTTTTTGTTTATACAAGCTGATTTAGAATATCTGTTAGGCATTCAGATTGATAGTAATAACTATATTACATTCGCGTCTGCAGAGGCATAAATCGTCACAATCTGGCCACAAAAATTGTTATGAAATTAGTTGATTTTTTTCGCAAAAAACGCACTTTTGCAAGGGGGCGCACCTTATTAGAGGAGGCGCTTCTTATATAGGGAAAATACGGTGTAATTTAAAATAAAAAAATCACTCATAATAAACACAAAAAAAAACCATTAAAAGTGTGTTCACATTGTACTAGTGTGTAATATTAGTCAGTAACCATATGCCATAATATATATGAAGTTCCCTATGATTCATAGTAGATTTCCTCTGTTCCACCTGCAATGGAATCAGTCCAGTGAGAAATAGCCCAGATTTTATGGAGTAAAATTTATACTTTTCCACACAATCTTTACTTTGGTGATGTTGAAAATTCATCAAGAGTTACCAACATGAGCAACACTGGAGCTTTTCAGAATTACGGAAAGATGGCATGCATGTTTTCTCATCACCTCTCCTCAAACTTGTGCTCTTTTCTCAGGTTAATTACGAAACTGATCGATGTGTTTGTAGCGACCATTTCTGTAAAATTTTTCTACTGATTCAAGCTGGGACACAATAACAGGAGATGATAAGAGGGAGTCTGTTGATCTTTAGGTGGCTCATTGTTTATAAAAGGTTTTATTTAAATTTATGTTCTGGTTTTGGAATGGAATGTCTATAAAGAACATCTTTTAAGGCAGGGGGTTGTAGGTTCACACTAGCGTGTACCGCTTTTTTGTTGTTCACTATTCAAAAATTATTTATGAAATATTTATTAAAAATTAATATTGTCATATCAAAGGTCAGTGAGGTGTATTTCTGGTGTACCAGGGTAGTTGCTTTAAACATCCCATTTTATTTCACAGAGTAAAGAGTCCTGCTCAGCACTTTTAATAACCTGCAAATTGATTTTTTATTCTTGTTTCTTACATATTGTAACCTATACACCATGGAGGGACTGATGCCTTCAAAGGATACAAAGGTGATCTGCGAAAATAACACTCCATAAAATTAGTTCCTTATAGTAATAATCAGCAAAATATGTATAGCCATGCAAAATTGAAACAAACCATGATAAAGTAGTTTAATGTGTATCTTGGCAGCATTAAAACCTCCATAATTTAATTACTTAAGTGATACTTGTTCAAAACTAGTGATTTTATTGGTCCTATTAAATAGTTAATTAGGTGATTTTGTTAATAAGAACCGGTTAATAGAAATATTACAAATATTTTAACTAATCAGTCAAATAATGATTTGGTAGAGTTCTAAAAGGTTTAAATCCTTTTGAAGAAATATATATTGTAGATTAATAAACACATATATTTAGTTTAGCATTCATTGATGAATTTTTATCTTTACATTCTTAACTTAAATATGTTCATGTATTATGTACAATTAGGGATGCTTTCATCGAATAATAAAAAATTAAAAAAAAAAATAAGATTGTTTCAGCCCATTGCATTTGTTGCTGACATGCATGCTAAATAATGTTTTTCCCTGTGTAAGACCTTGTGCAGCCTCCAGTTCAGTGTCGGTCCGAGCAGATGCTTCCTAGTTGTTTTAATGCAGTGATTTTCATTTCAGAAAAATATAATTGTATCTGTAGCTTGTAGTTCCGGAATTGATTCCAGAATGATTTCACTTTGCATGCAACATTTTTTACATAATATTGAAATGTCTTAAACATTGCATGTTCACGGTAATGTATATAACCTATTTCACTTCTTTTCGAATAGATACTGCTGTTGTTTAAGCGTAATATAACAAAATCTTGATAGTGTAATAAGTTTTAATAGTAAATGGTGTGTAAACTTAGTGATTATACAGTCCTCTTCTAAACCAGCTTTGTGCTAGAGTTCCAGGGTCACTGGTTAGATCCTGGCTGGCGGCACACTGACCTCACCCAGTTACAATACAAGAATGAACATACAAATCTGAACTTGATTTCCTGATATGAGACTGAAAATCTGAGGATTTTGGCATCGTTTGATTTAATTTCCATTTTGTTCTTTTTGTTTTTAACCATGTGAAATTTTGAGTTTTAAATATTCTTTTCACACTAATAGCATCTCCTCACCCGCGCAGAGAGTCCGCAGTTCTGCTCGGAGAGTGGTAGAAGGATGACGAACACAAAGCACCATGATGTTTTCTGTGAGATGGCCGAACTCCTTCTACATAGGATGGTGGTGATGTGGAAATGGGAGAGAAACCAGCCAGGTGATTATGGATTATCTCCCTTGTTCAGTAGAAAATTATCTCCCCTGTATTTAGAAAAAAAAAATGATCATGTATTAAAGGATGTATCTCGCTTGTATCTAGAGAAATTATCTCCCCTTAATATTGAGAATTATATCCTTGTTTTAGAGAATTTATCGTATATAGAGAAATTATATCTTTTTTCCTTGTATTATGAGAACTTATCTTCCTTGTATTAGAGAAATTATTTACCTTGTGCATTAGAGCTTGTATTAGAGAAATCCTATCCCTTTGTATAGGAGAGAGAAATTATCTTCCTTGCTTTCATGATACTTTATCTTATATATTTTGTGAAACTATACAATCAAAATTGTCTATGAAGGGTCACCATAGGGGCAAAAAAAACTTTTTTTAGGAGGTGTCCTTTATAGACAGGCTATACTGTTATATATTAAGTGAGAGAAGTTACTTTTTATTGCCAGATGGGTGAAGTTTGAGGAGGATGTAGAATGAGGGAGGCGAGCGATGGTCTAAACCCCACGTGGCTACTCTGTCTCTTCATTCCTTGTTTGAGCTTGCGATGTAACATCCTCCAGGGCACGGTGATATTAGACATGGCAAGCAGATTCTCTACCGTGTTGTCGTAGGTATGGAACATATTCTCTACGTTGTGTCTTAGGTATGGGAAATATTACCTTCTGTGTGTCGTTGGTATGGAAAACATATTCTCTACAGTGTGTGTCGGTATGGCAACATACATTTTTTCCGTACCAGGTATGGAAACATTCATTCTTAGTGTGTGTCGTAAGGTATGCGAACATATTCTCTACCGTGATGTCAGTAGGTATGGAACATTATTCTCTACCGTGTCGTCGTAGGTACCGACCCCTGGAATATTTCTCTATACATGTGTCGTTGTAGGTATGGAAACACATTTCTACTGTGAGTCGTAGGTTACTGGATACTATTCTCTACCGTGTGTCGATAGGTTATGGAAACATATTCTCTACCTATGTGTCAGTAGTTGTATGGAACATATTCCTGTACCATGTTGTGTCGTAGGTATGGAACATATTCTCTAACCGTGTGTCGTAGGTATGGAATATATTCTCTACACTGAGTGTCGTAGGGTATGGAACATATATTCTCTACTGTCTGTGTGTCTCGTAGGTATGGAACATATTCTATACCGTGTGTCGTAGGTAGGTTATGGTATGGAATCTCATAATTCTCTACTGTGTGTCGTTGGTATGGAACATATTCTCTACCGTGTGTCATAGGTATGGAACATATTCTCTACTGTGTGTTGTAGGTATGGAACATATTCTCTACCGTGTGTCGTAGGTAATGGAAAAAATTTTCTCTTACGGTGTATCATAGGTATGGAACATATTCTCTACAATGTGTGTCGTAGGTATGGACAATATTCTTTACCGTGTGTCATAGGTATGGAACATATTCTCTACCGTGTGTAGATTCAGGTATGGAACATATTCTCTACCGTGTGTCGTAGGTTATGGAACATATTCTCTACCATGTGTGTTTGTAGGTATGGAACATATTCTCTACGTAGTGTCATAGGTATGGAACCATATTTCTCTACCGCTGTTGTGTATAGGTATATGGAACATATTCTCTACTGTACTGTGTAGGTATGGAACATATTTCTCTACAGTTGGGTCGTAGGTATGGAACATATTCTCTACAGTGTGTCGTAGGTATGGAACCATATTCTCTACTGTGTGTCATAGGTATGGCACATATTCTCTACTGTGTGTCGTAGGTATGGAACATATTCTCTACTTGTGTGTCGGTAGGTATGGAACCAGTATTCTCAACCATGTGTCGGATAGGTTATCGGACATAATTCTCTCACGTTGTGTTAGGTATGGAACATATTCTAACCAGGTGTCATATGGTATGGAACATATTCTCTACTGTTTGTGTCCATAGGTAGTGGAACATATATCTTACCATGTGGTCATAGTATGGAAACACAATTTTGCTACTGTGCTTGTCGTAGGTATGGAACATATTCT